>NC_091015.1:40478273-40783273 GCF_041296385.1 Aphelocoma coerulescens | reverse complement strand
CTGATATAACTCATTATTCACTTGAGATGGCGTTAGAATAAATTAATATTAAAATATTTAAATGTAGAACAAAGAGTTTGAAAAGTTACAGAGATTGATCACCTGAGATGCAACATTGGTGCTTCATTAGCTGTAGCTTTCTGTGCTGCCAGGATGAGGTACTTGTTTCACCTAATTAGCAATTTTTTTCTTTAGTGCTGACTGGACTGTATTCAGGCTGTGTGGCTCAATTTTTCTTCTTGCCAGAAGTTTATATTTCTAGGACATTTCAAGGTGTGTTGGTGAGAATTCATTCCAATAGAAGAAAAGAGGCTTTGCAAAAAAATGCAGATTTTTGTGGTTAGCCTAAAATTTGGGAGTAGTAGCATCAAGGGAGTGAGAGACAAATGACATCTTCTCTAAGCACACCAAATTCTTCTTGCATTTCTGGTGTCAGGCTCATCTTGTATACAGAGAGATGAGTTTTCTCAGCTTCCCAAGAAGCTTGGCCCTCTCTAAATCAATAATTTGTGGCATAGCCAACCCACCTTGTTCACAGCTCTGAGGCTGAGCAGAGAAATCTCTCCTCTCCTGGGGAACATTCTCCTCCCAGAGCAGCCTGCAGTGGTGGGTTCCATGGCTGGGAGTGCTTAATTTCAGTAATACTAACACAGACATATGGTCTAGAGCTGTAGAAAAAGACATTTTTCTAATTGTAGCCAAGAGAGTTTTGCCAGGGGGGAAAAGGAAGACAAGCTTTCAAGCAGTTAAGCCCTTTGCCATGTAGAGAATGAGGTGTAGTATGCTCACCCTGTAAATGCCTCTCTTACAGCACTTGGAGTTTCCCTTGATCCTCAGTTTAGGACCACAAATGTAAATCTGAGCCTGGCTTTCTTCCCAAAAGGCTGTTTGTAGGGGTTTTCCTCTGGAAAATCTTCTGCTTCCCCCCACTAATTTGCCCTGGCCCGGGTCCTGCAGGCATGATGCAACACAAACTTTCCAGGGCATCGGGGTTAAATCTGCCAGATCGGAAGTTATAAACCAAAAGCAGGAACGTGAAACACAGTGTCCGGCAAATGGTGGAGGCATGGGGCAAAGAAGTGTGTGCCATTTTCACTCAAGACCACATGGAGCTTTCCTAGACCTGAAGGTCCAGAGAAGGCACAAGCCATACACTCACTCTCTCACTGATGGGTGGAATTGGCAGAGGCAGTGGTGGCTCCTTCACACTGGGAAGGAAAAACAGCCATGCAGGAATGTGACTTTGCATTTCTCTGCATCCATTTTTTTGTGGGTTTGGACCGGTTTTAGTTTGTGATTGCATGCGATTCTGGCTTTACCTTCAATCCTTACATGCATTTCAAAAATAGAAAATATAAAAAGGACATCTATCTGTGGTTTTAAAAAGTCCTTTCTGCTAGGAATTGTCACTGCTGTTTTAGCTGTACCCTATTTGCCCTCTTTCAATCCTCAACAGAGTCGCTTGAGGTTTTGCATTTGCAGATGTGCCATGTTAATTCAAAGACAGTTTTAAAATAAACCCAGTGGATTCAATGCAGGCAGAAGGCTGAGTGACTTTTGCTCATGCATAGGTATCCAAGGTGGGGAGGTGTCAGTGAGTGAGTCTGATCTTGATTGATTACATGGGCCCTGTGGAGTTTGTGATATGACAAGATACAGCATTTGCTGCAACTGGGGCCTGTTTTAGCTTTTGCTGTATGTGAGCTAGTGAGGATGTTCAAATCTGTAAATGCACAGCACATTGCCCTTGAAATGTTCGTGAAATGTTCCCATGGCCTTTCTACTGTTCTGGAAAGCACAATGTGCAGCTGGGGTAAACACGGCAGGTCAGGGACATTGGTAGGTTAGTGGCTTGTGTGGTACGAAGGGTTAAGATGAAGGGGAAGGCTCCCTTCTCTGCTTCCAGGCATGTGGTCTTAGATCTCAGATATGGGGAAATAAACCTTCCTGGGAAGTGGAGTCTCGTGGGAGAGGTCTTCTGCTCACAGAAGACACAAAGCTCCCAGGTCTCTACAGGGAACGGAGCCAAGGCTTTGGTGCTAGCTACTGCCTAAGAAATATGCAGTTTGATGCTGTCTCAGTGGACTTACCACCCAGACATAAAAAATAACCAACTCAACATTTTAAAGTGAGCTTTAACTTCTGTTTTTCTCTCCCTTTTCCTGCCAGAGAGAGTTTCCTATTCCCAGACATCTCTTAAGCACATGCAGAATTATCTGGGGGATTATCCAACACAGACAAAGAACAGCGGGATTTAGAGAAGACCCAAGGGAAGGGAAGGACTGCTGAGATGAACATTTCCAGGAGGCAGATTATGTATAACTTTTGCTTTCATGAGGGAAATCTAGCTATGGTTGCGCAGGTGTGGTGGTGGAGATCACAAGAGTAGAGGGACTAAACCAGGTTCAAACTGTGCAGCCAAAAGAAACCTTGCTGTCAGGGTCTTCAGATCCTTCCAGCACTATTGAGTCTTCACATATGTTCCCTATCAACCCCCTGCAAGAACAGTATGTGGTCAATACACTCTGCATGCACTTATCTTTCTTAGGTACCCAGCTGGCTAATTTGATTCAAATACTTTGCTTTCCCCCATCCCTGTGGCAGAGAAAAGGCATTGTATCTCTTAGATGTGACAACAACAAATTTCAGAGTCATCTTTTAAGTGCCCTTTCTGTGCTGTGGTCTTATCATGGGCTCATGGGTAACATTTGCTTGGGAAGCACATTAAAAAAAATTGTCAGCACATTACTAATTGCTTGATTTAAACCGGTGAAACAATGAAGTTAAAAGTTCAAAGCTGAGGGACTTTCAAAGAGTTGCAGGTGTTTCCCTCTGACTGCTGTTTTGTTTCTTCTTTAAATTTATGCTAGCTGGCAGAACTAATAGCTATAGATTAAAAATCCAGTTGGTTCCTACCTTCTTTTGCCCACCTGGTACTGTTTAGCAGTACCTTTCACAGGCACACTGCACTCACAGTTCCTGAGCTGGGCACTACTGCTAACCAAAGCTCTCAGGGGCAGAACTGGCTGTTCCAGGGAGAGGTGACGCTGGAAAGGGTGTAGCTGAATGCTCTTTCTGCCTCTTCTTGAGAAGTGTATCTGAAGTATCCTGCTATCCCCCTCAAGTCTTTAACTGACATGTTGAAAACATTTGAGAAATTTTATGGAATGTTAGTTTAAAAGCTTTGATGCCCTTTTCCATGACTTCCGTTGGCAAATATGAGAGGGCTTCCCAGTTCCCCAGGAATGGGACTGTATCCTTCCAGCGCCTCTAGGGAGAGCGGCAGAAACCCCAAGCCTGCTGTAGGACATGGAAAAGTAGGAGGTAAGAAGGCTGCAGCAGAGGAGAGAGCTGTCTGTTTGTGTTGAGCTACTTCACCTCATCGGGAGAGGAGCATTATGCAGAGCTCCCACTGGAGTGACAGTGACACTTTTAACAGATACTCAGGCAGAGTCAGGCGCTTGTTAGCGGGGTTATTATCTGTCATGAAGAGGTGTTGGAGCAGTTAATACAGCTTACTGGGGGGAGGCAGGGATACAGCTGCTTGGAGCAACACACCCTCCTGCACGCAGAGTTTCTGTTCCATCAGCACCTTACCTATTTGTAGTGACTTGCTTTCTCCACTAAAGATTACATATTGATGTTGGGCTTTGATACGAAAATAATTGCATTCTAGGTTACAACTGTAGCATTGGAATGATACAAAGCTAGTTACTTCACTCACAAGAAAACTTGGAAATAATTCATTTGGCTCCTGCTGATGCTGTGAATGATGCTTTTTAACTGGAATGGGCCCAATATTATTTAATGATAACTTAAATCCATGGGACACCACAGAAAAGCTGCTGCCCAGCAGGTGCCAGTGTTGATCGTGAGGGCATGTAGCTGCTTTCCTGAGTGAGCACATAGGTCTCTGGGATTGCCTGGAGGAGCATCAGCCTAGAGGAGCATTGCATCAGCAGATAGGCAGTTGCCAGGGATTGCCTGTGGTGCCTGGAAATCCGATGTTCATGGGGACGGGCGCTGGGGCTCTGCAGCACAGGGAAGGCTTGTGCCAGGTGAAGGTGGGTGCTGGTGTAGTGGCAGAGACACCGGGGTGTGACAGAAAGCTGATGGAAAAGCCTAAAGGTGGAAGTCAGAAAAGCACTCATTTTACATAGGGGCTTTTCTGAAATAGCATCAAAATTATTTTGTCAAATCAAGGATGGAGTCCTCTTAGCAAAACTGTTTTGGTTTTTTTTTACTGTGAAAATAATTTTTTTTTTTTTTTAAGCAAATAAAGCTTGTGAGATTAAAAAACAGTGGAAGAATCTTGTCAAACTCTCCTCTTTCCCTTTTTCTCCTAAATCCGAGAGTGCTGAGTTCTGGGCCATTTTTAGGGTTTCTGAATTTCGTCTCATCTAAAACAGTTTGCATGCAAATGATATTGACTTACATCAAAACCTTATGATGGATTTAGATAAATTTTATTGTTGTTTTGTTATCAATATAATTTTTAAACCATACTGAACAATTGCTTAATCACTGGGTAATAACATTTGCTGAGCTTGTGAGAATAAGTCCTCAAGGATTGTGTTTGTACACTTGTAGTCCTGCGGGTCAAACATTTGTTTAAACTGTGAATGCCTTTTATTTTTAATCACAGGCCTGAGCTGGAATTAAGAATTTCTGAACCTGGGGGCTGTTTCCATCTGAATCTGTAGACTGAGAAGGGCTTTTGTAACCAGTGCTCTACTGCTAGACATAAATCAGACTTTTAACCTTGGGCCTACAGGCAATAAATTTATAGTGGCATTGGCTCTGCTGCTGACATATCTGATCAGGAGGTGGACTGAGCTTTCAGGGAAGATCATGCTCTGTTCTTCCACTGTAAGCAGGTTAACATACTCATTTTAACAACTGATTTATAGTTTATTTATTAATACTTTTTTTGTTTCATATTGTTATTTTTCCAGTTGAGATGCTATGACAGGTAAAGTCTGGGCATTGTGCAGAAAGAATTCATCTGGGAATCTGCACAAGGTCACTAAGTGTGTTATAGAGTGTGCTTTTAAGGGAATTAAAGTGAAATTGAGCCCCAAGTCCAGAAAACAATGTAGAAAATGAGTGCTCTGCAGTGTGCTTTTCCAATAACAGTATCTTTCAAACAGCAAAAGGCACAGATGTGGTTACTCTGTGAGTGCACAGAGGATGTAACAGTGCTGTTTTCTCCCCGTGCAGAGAAAACAGTGTGAGTGCTGCTCATCAGGCCCTCTGGTACAGGCTCAATATTTGCTGGCATTCCCAGCCATCCTTGTCTCCTGCTGGAAGCTCAGGTCACACGTTCCTGGTCCAGGGCCAGAGCTAGCCCAGGGCACAGAGGAGCAAGTGGCTCTTGGGTACTGCCAGGGGCAGATCTGCACTTGCCTCTTGCTTCAGGCAGGCTCAGTCTGGGAGGGAACATCTGGCTTTTCTACCCATGTTTTGGGGTGCTCAAGGTTTGGGGTGTTTGGTTACCCAGGCTGCCTGCTGCCTTCCTTACAAAACGTGTGTTGTCAGATACAGATGTCCCTCATCTTCATCTCATTTTGCCACACAAGCAGCACAACTTTTTGGCTATTTTCTTTATTTTACAGATGAGAGATGCCCCACAAGGAGCATGGTGGCATCCACAGCTCTTCCTTTCTTCAACTGTGAAAGGAAGGCACCAGGAGATCAAGCCATATAGTAATTAAACTCGTGTTAAAGATTAAATGAAAGTGTTTAACCCTATTTGAATGTGCTATTCTAAATTTCATGGGGTAGATTCTGTATTTGGGAAGGAAACTTACTGAAGCAGATGATAAATTTTCTAGACATTTGGGATATATATGAATAGCAGGGACTTGGAGCCTCAATCACATAAAGCAAATAAGTCTAGGGGGGAAAAAACCACATTTTTGATGATTTTAATATCTACTAGACCTATTTTGTTAAACAGTACTTAAAAACACATTTATCATAAGTTGCTTATTAAGATGCATGTCACATGCTTCGTCATGCTGATCAGCCTGGAAAAGAGCAGCATCTCAGCTGATAATTTGCTGTGCCACAAGGTCAGGTTAGAAGTCAAGACTACAGGGATTAAATTGTGGTCCCTTTGAAATTGATAGGCATCTTGCCAATCACTTTGGATTCTGCTCTGTTTTGCTGTTTCACATAGATTCTGTTCTTGATTCTTATCAGTGATTTGCTGTGGGACTTGAGGAAGTTATTTAACTCTTCTGGTCTTTTACCTTCTCCAGCAGTTTTTCAAAACCCTATGTAGTATGTATAACTCAGTAAGATCAACATGTGAATACATTAGATATATGTGTAGTGTTAAAAACCTTAATACGATCAACTCCTCTGATTGCTTTCTTGATACACTGATTTCCTGTTCAGGATTGTGTGTAGGAAAGGCCAAAGAAATCTTCTACATTGAGAAATACAGTTTTTGTAGGAGAATATTTTTTGTTCTGTGGGTAATTTTCTGAACTGTTTTCCATAAGTTCTGTGAGCCCACCCTCTTTTTAGGTCAGCAGCAGAGTTGAGTGAGTAGAGCTTAAGAACTTATTTTGGTGCCTGCTGCCCATCCCAGGATGCTGATGGGAAAGGTGTGCAAACTAAGCTCCATGTTTGGAGCATATTGGCAGCATGTTTTCTCCAGGCACTGTAGGACACAGAAAACACCACTTGTGCAGAGAACCACAGCCATGTTATTCCCTAAGAATTGCAAATCTCATTTCTCCAATTGCACTTCTTGTGTCTAAGACAATCTATTTGCCTGCTGTGGAAAGGAGCATCCCTCCTCCTTACACCAGCTTTGGCTGCAGGCCATCCTGTTCCTGCAGCCAGACACCCAGTGCTCTTGCTTTGTAGGTTTATCAGTGTGATGGAAAAGAGAACCACCAAAACTGATGTGGGGTTGGTGGAGAGTAGGATCATCTCAGGGGAGCATGACACCATGACATGAAATCTTGCTCCCAGCATTGTGGTGAAATTCAGACTCTATTTTTAAGGTGTTTCTATACCTGACATCAAAGGAAGATAAACACTTGAATACCTTTGATTGTATTCATGCTGCTAGAGGCCTGACTCTGTATCCATGCAGCCCTGATGAACAATCCCTCATTCCCAGGTAAACGTGTGTAGACTGGCCCATGTCCAGAGACCAGCAAGAAGGGACATCTCTGGGCTTTGCATGATCATCCTGATGAGCAAGTAGAATGGACCATGTCCTGGTCATTCCAACAGGATGCTGTGCTGCTGATGGGTAAGCTCCTTCTCCCAGAACAAAGTAGCTTTGGTCATCTTAATTACTACATTGTGGTGTTCCCTGAAATAAGCCTGGCCATTGTCTTGGGAGACACAATTGGGCCAGGAAGCCTGTTGGAAGTTCAACAATATGGGCTATACCCAAGTTTGTGTCCTGGCCCTGTTTAGTTCCAGACTGCCTGTATTTCACTCATGACCAAGGATGTCATTATTTTCCAGTACCTTTGCAGCTCAGTGTGAGTGCTGCACCACAGCCTGACAGAGGCTGCTGCAGTAGTACAACACAAGGTACAGGCTGTACATCCAGGAAAGTGGCATAGTACATAGGGTGTTTTCATGTTGCAAAACCTGCTAGAGTAGTGTTGGAAGATTGGCATAGGAAAGAGGACCCAAATTGGTAGTGGCTTCTTTCATGCTTTGTCTGTGGGAGATCAACTGGACCATGCCAGTTTTGGTGTGTTTGAGGTGTGGGTGATCAAGAGAGTGAGCTAGGAAATTACATTGCTTGCAACATAGGTGCCCCCAGCTTTGTGTTGGTGGGTCTTTCCATGCCCTGGGATCCTGGAATGGATAGGAAGTGCTGTGTAAGTGGAACAAAAAAGGGGTGAGTGCAACAGCATTACAAGGAAGCTGGAACTTGCTCTGAACACTGCTGTGAGCTCCAGGGTTGCTTGTGGCTGTCTATTTTGCACATCTGACCCATTCATCCCTCTAGGCTCAAACTGAGTGACAGCAGCTGTGCTGCCTCCCTCCCTGCCAGGCCTTGCAGGTGCTGCTCCACAACCCGGCAAAAGAAGTCCCCATTTGCAGAAAGTCCTTTTCCCTCCCTTTCCTTTCCCTTTTAAGGCTCTTGGCCAAGCTGTGCGATTCTTATCTGGTCTCTGCAGAGCCTTGAAGTGAGGTCATTCAGGAAGTTTAATTAATCCTGTACAATTGTCACTACATCCTTGGCTGCACATTGTACTAGGGCCCATCCCACTACCACAATGCCTCTTACGACAGCTGAACATCTGTTTAAAAACTGGTTGCCAAGAAGTAGTACTTGTAAAGCCTCATTTTCCCTCTGGCTGTATGTGTGCAGCTCATCACAATATTGTATAACAACGTTAAGAGAAAAAACAGAATTTCCCTTTGCTCTAGGGATCAACCGGTAAAGCAAGCTAAAATTATCTGTGAAAGGCCGGTTCCAAAATAGCACTGGCAAAGAAATGGGCTGGTTTATGTGTATCCTGCTCATATTTATTTCCCAGGCTGGCACCATCCAAGACACTGGGCTGTGAAGGGATGCTGCAGGACATGGGATTTGTTGGGATGCTGGGGTGGATACACTAGGGGCTTCAGTCCCTGAACCACCGCTACTCCCCTCAGAACTGGGGCCTTGCATGTCCTCAAGGCTGTGCTCTCTTCCATTCTTTACCCTCTGACTGCAGAGAAGGACAATATGTTTCTTCTGCTCCTGAGGGTGGAGAAGTGTTGCACACACACAGGTAGTCTTAGTTCTTCCCAGCCTCCTAGGACAGCCTTTAAAAATTACTCTGGAAGAAAAGAACAGAGAGACTAATAATGAAGAGCAGAAATTGCAAGTCCTTTGTGGGGAGAAAAAGAATGATAGATGCTGAGAGATGAGGGGAGCAGGGGGTGCAGGAACCCACAGAAATATGGGGCAAGTGATACCAAATGCCATAGTGGCAGAGTAAAGATGAAGGGGCACATAGAAGGCACGGTGACAGGATGTGCTTCCATCTGACAGAAGAGTATTCTTGGTGCCATCTAATCTGTCTTTTACCTTTACTTGCTCCTATCCCCCTTGACTTCCTCCATAATTCTTAGTGGTGCAAGAATATAAAGAAGGCTAGGAAAAAGTCCTACAAGGAGTTTTTGTAATGGTAGGGGAGGTATTGGGGCCTGAAATTGTGCAGCTCATCTTCCAAGGAGAAGCAAAACACTTCCCTGCTCCTGCAGGCAGAAGACCTAACGTGTCCCAGAGCTGCTCACCTGGGATAACTTCTCCTGTCCAAGAAAGGTGGAGGTGGGGCTGGCGTGGCACAGCTGTGGCTTGCTGAGGAGTGATTTGACATGACGATTGTCTAATTTGGCATCTCTGATGAATAATGGATGGCAAAAGTCAATGTAGTAAAAGAGACTTTTTGAGTCTTTGGAGGTAATAATCCATGCTTCCAATTTCCCAAATGGTCTTGCCTTTTGCTTCAGTAATGAAATCTATTTTTCATAGTTTGGCCTTTTGGAGCTACCTGATTTGTTTCACTCTTTGCATTTGTTAAAAAATTTTAAATTGCTTCCTCTGAGGTATTGCAGAGTGATTGTGCAGCTGAATGGGCAGAAAGGTGTATTTACATACAGGCATATCCTTCAAGGTTATTAATTCTGGGATATTCAAATTTAGTTCCATGCACGGACCATCTTTTATTCTATAGTAATAATACTGGTTTACCTTGAGATAAGCTGTTCTTTCTTCAATATCATATTGCCCTTTTCTTAGACCTGTGAAAGAATAGAATTCAAAATTAGCAACATACACTAATTCATTTAATATTAATTATGAACTTAATTTATGAACTTGTCTTGTAAATACAGTCAAGCTCTAAGCAGTAAACAGTTGACATAGCCTGCAGCATATAAAGGTATCTTCTATAATTATGATGAGATAATACATATATAATTATATGAATATGTAATTGTTTGTGTTATCTCCAAAGAACTGAGGTCTGTACTGGCTTCGTGCTTGCTATGCATTGTCTGAACATCAGGGGAGCTGAGCTTTCCAAGTGTTTTCTGTGTGCAGGTGTTAAATGGGTGGCTTAGGTGGTGTCCTTCTTGGTTGAATTGCTGGTCTCACCAGAGCACAGAGGCATAACTCTGTGGCCAGGGGCTGCTGCTGGTGATATGATGTTTTCTGGCAGGAGGTGTGATCCTGTTCCCACCCTCACAGCACCTCTCTGGAGGGCAAACCCAAACCCCATCATCCTTCTAGGGCTACCTCTCTTGTTTTGGACTCTAGGCATCTTGCTTTATAGGTATACTGGAGGACTTTACACTCAGCTTTTAGTCTAAGGGACATGTGAAGGCCGACTTAAAGGAGGGTATAAATATTAAGGAGGACTAGAGGTGATATTTTCCTAGGGGCCTGTTTTATCGATAGCTTTCTAGCCAGTATTTTCCTGCTTCAACACAATCCTCTCAAGTACACTTACAGGACTGCGTGAGTTGCATTTTAGGGTGTTTACCTGTCTTACCTTTTGACATTGGCACAGATGTGTCTAGCTCTGATTTCTTTCTGCAGAGCTCTTAGGAGCCATAGTAGTCTGGGTATGCATCTGTCATGGTGTAATAACTCCCCTGTTGTCCATACCACTGTTCTGTAGCACTCATCATATGTTGTATGTCTCAGTGTTGCCTGAGCTTGCTTCCCTCTGAATAGATGGTACTGTTCTGTGGCTTGAGTGGAATTGCAGGCAAGGGAGAACCGCTTTCTGGAGGTGTAATATTCCTCTTGTTTTTATAAGAAAATGGTTTTCCCTGCTTTGGGGTAGAATTTAAAGGCAGGAGTAGATGGCTGAAGTTAAAATCAGCATTTTTAAAGGCCAGGTTCTGTCCTGATCTGATATCTTGTCTTTAGTCAGATCCCACAACTGAAGCCAAAGGGGATTGTACTGGCACAGTCAAATACAGAATATGCCCCACTACCCCTGAAATAAATGACAGCTCACACTGATATACCCAATATCATATTTCGTCAATGTGCTTACAAGACATTAACTAATTAACCTGATAGTGCTTTTCTTTAATGAGATCTGAGTACCAGCATGCTCACAGAAGTCTGCTCCCTAAGCACTGCTCTTTGAAGAACCCGCCTTTTGGTTTAAGTGCCACAAGGAATAGTATTTTATTGATTACTGTTTTTCTCCGACAGTCCCCTAGGGGTTTTGTGTAGCAATGGGCTGGAGAATCTTGCATTGTGTTAGGTGCCAGGATGCAGCTTGCTAGTGCTTGAAATTTCATTTAAATAGTGTCTAAGAGTCCATGAATTCTCACAGAAATGGGAGAAAGACAGAATTAACTAAGAAAACCATCAGTCTTAGGCAAAGATATCATGTCTCCTGTCTTAGGCTCACTTTGCCACAGAGTGTTGGGTATTTTAGCATAGTGGCTTGGAGATTTGAAATACAGCTGGATTTAGACAAGCTTTGTCTCCCCGTTAATCATTTGTCCTTCCTGGACACTACCTAGACCTGTGAGGTTTGTTCCGCTCTCCACCAAAGTGCTCTTGTCTGACACTGAAAATAACTCCCTGAGGCTGCTTGCTGTGCTTTGGGGCTCAGCAACCTTACTGCCCTGCTGATTGCCTGGGTCTTAACAACCCTTGGCCCTGGCAAGCACGATGCAGCTGTGTGTGTGTGGGAAGGGCTGCAGCCCATGGTGGGTGTCTGCTGGCATCTGTCCGACCTCTGGGCCAGCCTCACATCCTGCTCCAGGCACTTGTTTCACAGCCGGTCGCGGGTCAGTCGCACCGCACACAGCAGGAAGAGCGGTTCATCCGTTCTTGCAGATTGCTCAGAGTCACGTTTTTATCTGTGCATGCAGAGCTGTGGTTATCAGCTGTTGCCTCCAAATAACCTGGGAACTTGACAGATTAGAGGCTTCCACCAGACACGTTAAATTGCGCATCAGATCGGTAGGGATTCCGCTCATTGAACAGCTGAGGTTTGGTTTATGTGGTTGCAGTGCCACTGACACACTTCCTGATTTATATTTACAAAAGACCACTGAACTGCTAAGCTTTTTAAAAGCTTTGTAAACGTGCAATATGGGGAAGATTGATTAAAAATATGTTTCTGGATATAAGTGGCATTGCATACTCTGTATATTCTCTAATAATAGTTTATCGTTATTTCTCCTAAACTCTCACACCATGAATTCTCTAGCAGACATCTTTCTGGTATATCAAATGTACTGTCAGGCACACAGTTTTGTTTTGGCTTCAGCTGTTATATTTTTATACGGTGGTTTTTAGTGTTTGTTACAAGTGCCTTAGCACCACTTTTTCCTACTTTCTCTCCCTAACCCCTCCTCCCTTTTGCTTGTTTTATGCTGAATTTATACTGAATAAAGGTGGCTGGTTAACAGTCACATATATCAGAAATTTCTGCTTATCTGTATATGTACTGCCCCTGAATTCCTCCCCCCCATCAGGTTTTCCAAACAGCCCTTTCTATGTTCTCAAGGCTGTAACTCAAAGCCCACACAAGGAGAAAAAGCGATTTCTGTCCATCTCCTTCCTCTCTGAATGTCCAGTTTGGGTTGTGTGTGACAGGAGTGAATCCAAGGACTGAAGATGCCCATGCTGGGGCCCCTGCATCTCCACTGTATGCAGTTTGCCCCTTTACTCCAAAGCAGGGTTAGTCTGGGTCTTCAGGTGAATGCCCCCAGTCATTCACCTGGGCTTTTGCCTTCCCAGCAAAGTGTAAAGTGCATTTTTCTCTTTGCACACCTGAATCACAGCACATGGTTAAGTTTCCTCTGAAAGCAACCTAGTCCATGACCACCAAATTGCCCTGCAAACACCACCAAAATGCAAAGATGAACATGGGGGTGTGTGGCTGCTCTGTAGTATGACCACAGCTTGAAGAAAAGATGTGCAGATCCAGCCAAGGGAGCCTAAATGATACTGGGTTTATGCTAGATACAAGCAGCAGGTTTTGTCAGGCTGAGGATAAAGCTGGCCTGGAATCACCAACCCCTTTTCTGTTGGGCTAACAGTCACATCTCCCAACAAGCCAGGCTGTCACTGCCCTTCTTGTAAAGGCACATTTATTGACTGTGAAGTGTATCTGTTAAGGAATATACGGGATTTCCAAATGAATACTTGAAAAGAAACCCTGGGAACTAGGGCAAACACTAAGCTGGCTTCTTGTGTGTACTGGCCTGAGCTGCTTAGCAGAAACACAGCTGCCATTCTGTCACTGGAGGCTGCAGGTCCTTCATCAACTCTGTGTTGCTGGCCTTGAAAAGCCTTAAGACAGCCCCACTGGGTTACACTCAGTGACGGAGACCTGACCTGGGAAGGAAATAATCACAGTCTGCCCTGCCCTTGTCCGGTTTGGAGCCAAAGATGTCACTTCGCCACAAAAGTGAAGAGGAAGAGGAAGGAGGAATGACCTCACCCAACTACAGCAGAGAGCACAAAGGAGATGAAACCATTGGGGACAAACTCAGCTGCTCTAGGAAATTCCCTTCCCCGGCCTTTCTGAAGGAATCATCAGTATTTCCAACCAACCAAGCAATCTTCTCTCTGATGTTTCCTGTCCATGTTCACCCACCCACCCTGTCTGGCCCAGTCCCCACTCTCCCAGTACAGCCTTCCCCTTGGCAGCAGGACACCTGGACCTGTGTAAAGTACCTCCCAGGCTCTGGCCCCACTCTTTCATATCCTGGCACTGGCCTGCCTTTTCCTGTATGTGACAGAATTTGCACCTGCTGGTGTTCTGCCCCAGTACAGCTCAGAGTCTCTCCTTTGGTAGCAGTTTTGGATATAGAATCAAAGAATGGTTTAGGGCAGAAAAAAACCTTTAAGATCATTGGCTCCAACCATTAACTCAACACAGCCAAGTCCACCACTAACCCATGTCCCTAAGTGCCACATCTACATGTCTCTTAAATACCTCCAGGAATGGGGACCCCACCACTTCTGCTGGGCAGCCTGTTCCAATGCTTGACAACCTTTTCCATGAAAGGAAGTTTTCCTGGTATTTAACACAAACCTCCTGTGGCGCACCTTGAGGCAATTTCCTCTTGTCCTCTTACTTGTTGCATTGGAGAAGAGTCCAACCCCCACTCCAGCACAACCTCCTTTAGGGTGGAGTGCCTCCTTGAGGTCTCCCTGAGCCTCCTTTTCTTCAGGTTAAACAATCCCAGTTCCATCAGTTGTACCTCATGAGATCTGTGCTCTAGACCCTACACCATTTTTGTGGCCTTCGTTGGACATGAAATCCATCACCTCTATATCACAGCCATGCACTAAAACAAACAAATAAATACATTGCCATGGGTCCTACTTCTTCATCCAGCCTGCCTTCATATTTGTTCTGGGCAAGCAGATCCTAATTTTCCTTCACTGATGAATCATCCTCCAAGATTTTGCCCTTCCTGGGAGTCCCTTTGGTGTGTGTTCAGGTGACTGAGTCTTGGTCAAGAATCTGTCCTGCTGTATTTCATTGGAAGGTGAACACTATCATGGGGAAGGGCTGGTATAACACAGTTTGTATCACACAGACATTACTGGAGCTAAGACAACTCCCAAAGTATCCAGATGCTCTATGCCTTTTTTTTTTTTTAACTAAATAATGAATGAAAGCTAGTCTTATAAAGTTCAACTTTTAAGAAATTCCAATTTCCTTTGAACCCAAACTTTTTTTTGGCAAAAATAGTATCAGAATAATGTTTCCTACTTACAAATGAATTGAAACAACTAATAGGTGAGCTACAGAGATGTGTATGGGCTTTAGCTGTGAGGGAGTACATCCTTTTGGATATTTGCTGACTATTTTATGCCCATGGATATATCCCTGTTTCCTTGATTGTGTTAACCTCCTATGGCATGTAAATCTTGGCAGGCTCTCAGGTGTGTAAATACCTGGAGAAGAGCTCAGTTTTAACTGGGGAAACTAAGAGCGGGAACTGAAATTACCTTTTTTCCCCCCTCCTACAATAGTGTAAAAGGTTTGGGTCCTTTGTTTGAACTAATTAGCTTATCTAATTAGAGACTTGTTTTGGTCTGTCCTGCTTGTGCATTAGTCCTGTGATGGGAATAAGAGCAGAGACCCCAGGGAGCAGAAAGATTTATCAACTACTTTTATAATATCTGAATTGGTTTTCCTTTAACACACGGTATAAAAAAGGTATGACAGCAAAAGTATGATGAAGAAGTATGGTTTGTATTGCAAGACTCAGCAGTCATTTGCAAATTGCAGTTACTAAATCTTTGGTTGCAGAGAGTTTGGCTCCAGTAAACACTAAGATAAATTAAGGTACATCTTCCAAGGTGTTCTTTATACTGTGAGATCAACCAACATGTCTTGCAATGTTACAGCTATTTTTTTTCCCCACTCTTCCTTCATCCTTTCCTTTCTGCACAGGAAAATTCTTTTTGAAGTCTTTGGACATGGTGCTTCAAAGGAAAATTATAACCTTAAACATAAAGTTCCCACTACTTGAATATCCCCATGTCTTCTCAAGGTGATGAATTCTAATTCTATCATCATGAAGAAGATGAAAAAAATGAGCTGTCAGTCTCATCAGCTTTTTTAGAGGAGTGATGAGATAAATTGCAGAGTTAAGCTGCTAAATGTTAGAGTAAAAATACATTTATTACCTTTTTGAAATCAATGCATATTACAGAAATGTTCAGTTAGGCAGCTTGCTTTGAACAGAGTAGTCTGCTGATAGATTTCTTAAACTACCACACCAGAATTCATATGGGAATATGCACGTGCCAAATAGGTATCTCTAATTGTTAGAAAGAAATTGGTAAAGTTTGTCCTCAAATATCACAACAAAAATCTATATTTTCCCAAACACTGATCTGGACACTCTGAGTGGTTAGGTCTGGCATCAGCTGGGGCTTCAACCTCTTCTAACAGGTGGTGAAGTTAAAAGAAGTATTGCAATGTGTTCATTCTTCAGCCAAATACCTACAGAAATATTTGGACCATAAGAATCCTTTTCTAAACTAAACCTATTTCTATCAAGAAGTGCTTCTGTGGCTGCTATTTCAGTCTTTCAATTTTCATTCCAGCTTTGCCATTTAGATTGTGTCAAAAGATGAAATTTTTTATGGCCTTTCTCCTGGCCACTTATACCTCTCCTTCACCTCATGTAACTGTTATGTAAGAATAGATATACTGGACAGCAGAAAGTTTATATTTTGCTTCCAATTTCATTTAATCTTAGGCTTAATGATGTTGAAAATTCACAGAACCTCTAGAGATCTCTTGGGCTCCAGTCTCTATGCTTACAATTTGCATGAAGGTAAAATCACATGGGAAATACTCAGGAAAATGAGGTATTTTCTTCGCCATGGAAAATGCCTTCCTCTGACAGCTGCAAAATCCTTGATTAGTCTTTGTCTTTCACATCCCTTTTAAGGGATGTTATCTGTGCCTGGGTGGTATCTTTGTAGCAGGCACCAGTGAGTAATTTATTTCCTACTGACTGATGCCATGAAGATTTCTGCTTTTTTTTTTATACCCCTGTTATACCTTTTTATAACTTCTGTATTCTTAGTGCTTTTTGCCTACATTCTTGGACTTGTTTGTCAAGCTGAGTGACTAAACATTTTAGAAGCTTTGTAGCTAGGGATCAGTGTGCCCCAGACCCCAAGGTCCTCTCCAGAACACATTCTGTAAACCAAGATAGAACCATCCAGGGGAAGGTTCCTTGGGGAGGGGGGTTCACTTGAGCCCCCTCACTGGGGAATCTTTGATAGATATGCTAATTAGTAACACCTATAATGTTATACCCGAGCTACTGTGGGTGTGCATTGTGGGGTGCATTGGGGTGCATTCCACCTGGGCGTGGTGCACCTAAGGATCCTTAAAATAAATACAGAGGTAAAACCCCTTTTTCTCTTCTAACCGTGTTTGACTCTTGATTTTAAGACCAGGAAAAGGCATCAGACTGACAGAGAGGAAGGATTATATCAAGACACTGATTGCTGAACTGTCCTTCCTGATTGCTTCGTTACCGGCACTTTGGAGAGAGTTGGGAGGGGAAGCCTGGGGACCGGTAGCCTTGGGATTGACACTTTCTAAACACACTGAAAAAGACAGGGGGAGAGAGAGGTTTTCTTGCAACACATTAGGAATTGCACAGTTCCCCATGCAACAAACTGCTACTGAAGTCGAGTTTGCATCATCTGAAGGGTCTGTGTCCTTGAGACCAGGAGGCCAGAACGTGCTCCCAGCTCTGTCCTCAGACCAACTGGTGTGACCAGAGAAAGGCTTGAGGGTCATGCAAAGCAGAAACATTCCTTGCAAGTTCTGCTCTCGGGCCAACCATATCCATACCTGCTTTTTGCCAGCTGGATGACTATGGGTGTGGTATTCTAACTCAGGAGACCACAGTGGAAGGTCCTGGTTTCAGTCACCCCTGCGATGCTTCACCCTGGAGGTGCTCAGCACCACTGAGCCTCTGGGCTGCCAAACACCTCCAGAGGCCTTAGTGCACCCATTTCCCAGGGAAAGTGTAACGATGGTGGAATGGTTCCCATGATGCAGAGAGAAGAGGAGCCTGCTGGGCTTTTGACATTTATTTTGGGAACTGACTGTAATTTTATCTGCCTTCAGCACAGTCCAGGCTCCTGTCTTTAATGATCTGTTGCTGCACAACAGGAGGAAGGGATTGCTCTCCCTGTTGTAATATATCTAGTGCAGACTTTTTTTGGAGCCCAATGGATGAATTGGTTTAAAAATTAAAGTGAAGGATGTAGGTGTAATAATTTCTCCCTTTTCTTTGTTGTGAAGATATTTAAATGTACATCTCATCCAACTAGAACTGACCTGGGGTCATTCAGATGAGGGTTACTAATGTAGTGCTGTCTCTTTTAAGTCTAGCAATACCTGTACTGACACAGCCATGGCTCAGCATCAGAGCTCCCTCCCTAAACATGCCTGTTTTCAGGGATTTATGTAACTGCTGCTGGAATTTCCTCCTGACTGGTTGACACTTGTCAGGTCTATTGAAACCATCTCAGCAAATCAGGAGAAAAAAAAGTATTTCCTCTTGCCTAGAATGAAAGTCTTTTTAAACAATTAAAAAAAAAAAGGAGAAAAACTGAAAAGGGTATAACTTGAAGAGGCCATAAGTAACCTTACAGGAGGCTGCTCGGGTGGCTCCCAAGATCCCTTCCAGCCTCAGTGGTTCTGTGATGACATGGACTGTGAGCCTTGGCAGTGTGATGACTATGTGTTCCTGAAAAATTGTTTTAGAAACACAGCATTGGGGATAACAATCTCTGCTCAAGATTGACAGGAAGTCATATGCCTGAGGTGAGACAGGACTTTTATCTGAAACCTCCACACCATGGTGGAAGGAGCTGTTTTTTATGTAAGTGCTGTACATCTGTCAAAGAAATCCCATCACATTGTTTACTGTACGTAGTGCACATGTATATTGCAGTATACTTCTAGAAGATACATTCACAGATCATGCTCTTCATAGAGTTCCTTTAGGCATTACCTGAACTCACACTGATGTGACAAGCTGCTCTGTGATGTTGTGGACCTCCCTATCCTTCCAGCAAAGTCTTCAGGTTGTCACAGAGGTGGCCAAGAAATTTTCTCACTGGGCAAAGTTCTGCTTCTTCAGAGGACTTGTGCTCAATTTTGCCCTAATTCAGTTTGTCAAAAGCTGTAGTAAACACTAAATGCCATGGTAGCTATTCAGTCTGAAGAGGGAGATATTAAAAGCCATGTGAGGAGGCTGTTGTGCAAGCCAGTACACGGCAGCATGTACCAAGTGATGACACCAGGGGTACTGGTTTGGCTCTGGAGCTTCAGGTTTGAGCTACCTCACCTCCCTCTCCAACACCTTCCTCCCAGAGTGATGCTTGACTGTCCACTAGGAATGACTGGTGTGGAGGAGAAACCTGTGTTTCTCTGTGCCCATCTTCTCACTGCCAGGTATCCTACTGGCTTCTTGGCTTCAGTGTCTTTAGAAAGGTGTAATCTTTCTAGTGGTAGCTGCGACTTGCTGGTGATTGCTGCTGGAGCACTTGCTCTCCAAGCACCTCTGCAACAAAGACTTCATTTTCATGCATGTTCCTGCCACGTCTGCCTATAATTAAAGCTGAGCAACCAAATAGAGCATCAGCATAAGTCTGTGAATGCCAGTGCTGCAGTATTCAGTTGCCTATGCGTAATGAAGCAATAATTTTGGATGTGTGAACCTTGTCCCATGGTTGACTTGACACAGCATCAGTATTGGCTTCATTCTGCTGTTGTTGCCTTCCAATGTGATCCTGTGCCATGTGAAATGATGCAGTTGGGCCTGCAGAGTATAAACACAGGAGCAGATATTTGTTAGACGGTCCAAAGTAAACTACAAACATTAATTTCTTGGCTTCCTCTTTCACAAGACTTTCCCACCACAATATTTTCCCCTGCATCCCTTCACTAGGACAGGCAATGTGCTGGTTTAATATTTCTTTCTTCTATTCTGGTTCTTCTGCCGCCCACATCAGTATGGTGTCTTAACCATCACATACCGATCTGAGGAGAGAGGATTGAAAAAAAAAAGAAAAACAGCCTTCTAATTAACATTCTAGTGATGGGAGAGAAATTGTTCCGTTAGCATTTAATTTTTAAAAAGCACTCAGTGTAAAGGTTTTGGGAGGAACTTTCTAAATACTTTGCTTAATAAAGCAGCAATTGTGTGAAAATGAGAATAGACAATGATTGCAGAGACAATGGAATATGATTTCTGCAAAAAAAAAATAAAGCCCACTGCAAACTGAAGTCTGCTAGTGTCAAAGAGATGACGATAGTGGTGCAGAATCGATAAACTACACTCAAAAAACCCCCAACTAGGTAATGTCCATCTGCAAGTCACTGGATAAAAAGATACCTTTTTTCTGTCTTTTGAATTTGGAAGAGAATTAAAGATGTTTCACGGCACAAGACTATGGAAAGACCATTCCAGATAGTGAGTTCTTACTCTGGTAGATATGGAAATCAAAAGATATAGGGGGGGCTACCCACCTATCTGCCTGTATATATGGTAGTCATTATTCAGCTATGCAGTCAGAGTTTGGGGTTAATTAGCATTAAATTATTAGATGAGAATGGAGGGATGGCTGCAGGGAGCAGCTATGGCATGTAGCTTCCTAGCCTTATGTGGCAGTTATTTGTTGTCAATTCTCAGAGAATCCAGTGACTGGGCACAAACTATGCAGACAAGATCAAATTGCAATTCAAGATATTTGGTGCCATTTCTAACAGCTTTTCTCATGTCTTATCGTAATATTCCAAATAAACATGGCCTGAGAAAGATAAAACATATTTTCTCTCATTGCAAACTTCTAAAATTATGAGTAACACCTCAAAAGTGTGAGTGAACTTTGATCTTAGCTCTGTGCTTCAGTACAAGTCTTCACAAAAACATCCAATGTGGATACAGGTTACCAATTGCTTCTGAGCACAGGGACACAAGCTGAAATAAAATATGATTCAGAATGTTATAAAACAGCCCAGGAGGAAATGTGGGCACATTGCAATGTTATGTTGGACATATTTTTATCATAGCTGAACATCTAGTTCTCCAGAAAAAAAAAAACCAAAATCAACAACAAAAAACTCCACCACCCCCAGCTTCTACTGCATATTTTCCTTAAATTTGTCTTTAAAAAGCTGTTTAGATTCAATTGCTTCTGGTTCAGACTAAAGGAACTGGAGGAAACAGCATACATAAAAGAATATGGGGTATTACCTTTTCAGTTTTAATAAACTCACTGGCAGCTTCAAGAAGCAACGATGAAAAATTATTCTAAGCACAAGTTATACCTCATATCTGATGCCAGGTAAAAATAGAACTACAACAGACACTAAAACATACTCCTTGGTTAGAGTATAAGGAAATGAGGGCTTTTCCCTGCTCTACCCATCAGTTTATAACTGAAGTTTATACCTAAACAATACGAGGAAGGGTGCCTTAGAGGTAACACGGGTAACTAAAAAACATGTAGGGAAGGATTCCACACTGGAGTTGTGTAGTAAAGTAGGATGTGACAGAACAGAGCCAGACTTGCCTGCACAGAGATAAAAACAAGTATTTGGATGATGGTAGTGCAGCTTTCGTGTTATTGAACATACCTACCATTTAGAAAAAAATGTCCCCTCCGTGTTGGAGGAATCTGCTCTTCCTAGGGAATCCAGCTGGGTCTACTTCAGTGACTGATTCTTCCTTGAATATTGTTAGGGCAGATTTTTCTGTTACTATTGTTTGCAGCAAGCATGGGATGCTATGCTGTGGAAGGGGTAGATTAATCTTTTGAAGACCCCTTTTTTGGTTGTTTTTGGGCTTGAGGGGGTTTCTTTGAAGTCTGCTGCTAATATGTCTGTGAGTGTGTACCCTTGTAGGCTGCATTGATGTGAGTCAGTCTTGCCTGGGCTCTATGAAGGTCAACAGCTTAAGAAAAGAATGAAGAAATTATTTCAACCCTCATATGCCTTCACAAGAGTGAAGGAGCTGCAGAGATGCCTCCTAGGTTATAGAGGAGATTGTGCAATAGGGAGGATTTGGGGAAATCAAGGTAGGATTCACACATCCTCTGCCTTGTGATTAGTGGGGGGAACTTTTGTGCAGACAACAAAGTGGCTGGAGAGAAGCAGGAGAGCTGAGTAGGAAAAGCATATGCCTGGCATCAGAGCATCCAATTCTCCACAGATGGGCAAACTGGTGCATGCCCATCTCATGTCAAAATCCTTGTATCTCCTTAATCCATGAGACGAGTACATTGGACAGCTGAGGGACCACCAGGAGGCATTCATCTGACAAAAGCATACCTTCCCACGGGGAATTTCATATGCTGCCTGTGGGAGAATACTGGCATGCAGCTGTGCCCCTGGGCATCCCAGAAATGTTGATCTTGGCCACCCTTGCTGGCTTACTTCCCACCTTGGCTGGAGGTTTGGATTTCCTAACCGTCCCCATGCTACCACATACCCACTGCAGGATGGGGGACATTGCAGGTCAGGCAACACACTGTGGGCATGTAGGGGTTATGTACAGGAACCTTATGGATCTCAAAAGCTACAAGTTTCCTACCCTTACAGGACTGTAGGGACCCTCAGGTCTAGTGATCCATGAAGAGACAGCAAAAAGGCACCAAAATCAATTCTCTTTCCCTTTTGTAGTTCATCCATCCCATATCCAGCCCAAATACCAGGTGCAGCAGGAAGCAGTGTGCCCTAGCTGCAGAATTATTTCCTTCTGCCATTAAAAGAAATTTTAATGCACAGCAAGTGCCACTGAAGTGCAAGTGAAGGGCCCATTCCATAAAAGATTTAGGCACTTTCTCGGTGTATACTTTTGATTTGTACAGCAGGGAGCTTGTACTTGGGAAGAAAAAGGGGAGGGGGGGAGGACTTTGCTTTAAATTACAGCTTTTTTAAAAATTCATTTTGCATTCAAAAGTGTAAATATATTTTCTCTTTCTCTTGCCTTGATTTATGACCTTATAAAAATGAGATAGAATCAGTCCAGAAAGAAACAAAGGTTAGGTCTTCCCAGAGCCTGAAGCCTTTGTTTAAGTCCCTGAAGAACAGCTGTGCAAATTACATTTGCTGCTATCAGATAAAGTGGAGACAGAGAGCAGTTTTTCTAACAGGATCTGGACAAGATTCCATTTTACTTTGTCGTTTTGAATGCAGGTTTGATTTTGTTTGCTGGTAGTCACAGCCTTTAATGTTACCTTGCCAAAAATGGCTATTGCAGGAGAACTCGCATCAATAGGATATCAGCACAGGCAGAGAGAGAAACATCCTGTTTATGTGAATGTCCCTAACAAAAGAAGTCAAGATCTAAACAGATAGAAGAGAATGCCAGTAACCATGAAACAAACTACATGCCAGATGTTAGTCATGCTGCTTAGAGATCTAGGAGAGGTTGATCAGCTATTATGTTGATGAGTGCAGCTTATGAACCTGTAGAGAAGGGAAGCAATAGTTGTCATTTGCATGATTAAAGTCTTGTGTAGTACTTCTACATTAAATCATAAATAATTTCATTTTACCTGAGTGTATTAATTAAAAGGTTACATTTTAAGGCATTCACTTTCCTTTCTTTACAAGTTCATATAAAGCATTCAAAAGTAGAAATTAATTTTGTTTTATAGACTAAGAGAGCCACAGAATCCCAAATGAAATTAGGTTGGAAAGGACTTCTGGTCCTAGCCCCTGCCCAGAACATGGTCAGGTTCAAAGTCACAAGTTGCTCAGAGCCTTTAGTTAAATTTGAGTATCTCTACGGAAAGCAGGGTTTTTTTCATTGCTTAACTGTCTTCACAGTGGAATTGTTTTCCATCCATCCTACTAACCAGAATTTTCCTTGCTGAAGCTTGTGTCTGTTGCCTCTTGTCCCTTCACTGTGCACCTCTGAGAGGGCCCATCTCTGCTGTAGTCCTCCAAAGGCCCTGTCAGGCTGCTGTTATGTTCCCCCTGAAGCCGTCTCTCTTCCAGGCTGGACAGGCTCAGTTCTCTCAGCCTCACTTAGCTGGCAGGAGCTCCAGCCCCAGTCATCTTGGCAGCCCTCTGCTGAGCTCACACCGTTTCTTGGATCTCACTTCTCTTCCGGAGGATGTAAAACTGGACACAATGGCTTCACCAACACCACGGAGGAAAGCTGTGGCCTTCCACATGCTGACTCTATTGGTTTGACCTGTGTGTTTACTGAGGGTATACTCCATCCTTCTGTCCAGGTGGCTGAGGAAGATGTTTAACAGTGCACTGGTATTGTCATTCACAACCAGCTGCTAATTACACTGACTGCTGAATGTTGTCTTTTGAACCCAATGGTCCAGCTTCTCATCCATCTAGTATTGGTTATTTCTGAACCATGCTTAAATTCTGATACCTCTTCTCTCTCCTGTGATGGAGGTAACTTGGAGCAGAATATTCAGAACTCGCAGAATTTAACAAGTTGTCTAAATAAAATCAGAATCTGATTATCCAGCCTGCTTTTCACTTTGGCATTTTTTTGAGAAGGTAGCTGTGCTTCTCAAAGACTAATGGGAGTTTATTTTTCTTTTTAAATCTCCTTTGGGTTTCCAGAAATTTTTGAGAAAGGGTAGTGTGGGAAAGACTAAGGTTGAAAGTAAAGGGACTGAAGCCAAGACCAGCAAAGTATGGATTTGCACAGGAGTAAGACCTGTACATACACAAAAGTATTTGTAGCTAGCAGACACTATAAGCACTCTTGCTACTCTGTGTAGTTTCACTGTTTGACTAAGGAAGGAGATACTTCCCCTGCAGCAGTGCATCCTTTTTTCAAATAAAAAATGTTCACAGGAGCCTTTGAATTTTGATAGAACTTGAGCAGGTTGAAAAGAAATACCTGGCTTTTCTTGGTTTATTGATATTAGGCAGATTTTTCAATAGTATCAAATAACCTGTTTCACTATATTAGTAAGCACTCATTATTTTGGATTGTATTAAAGGATTCGAGGAACAGTAGCAGCATTATTATACCATTTTATGTTGCATATCTGCTTGATAATCAGGCTGTGTAGTCAAAATGAAATAATTACATACCGTGAATCCCAAATTTACAAAACAGTGTTTCATGGGATCTTTCGAAATGTCAGTTCTCCATTTCAGGTAGCTTTCTTACTTTCTGAAACTGCTGAGAGTTGTGGGGGACCACATACTTCCAAGATTCACAATTCATGACATGGTCAGATTTCACTGTTTTGACCAGCCCAAGGTGGTAGAGACACCTTATGCCTCATTGCTCAAAGCAGCACTTGGTGGGCATTTCTTGATCCCTGTTTTATTTTCTGTACTGTAATCTGATAGTAATGAACGGTTCTTCTGGCTCTTTCTTGCCTGGCAGGTAATAGTGGGAGCTTCCAAGCTACACCAAGGTCACAGCTAAGTCTATCCTAAGATGTGGTGCAGATTTTAAGCATAGGGAGTCAGAGGGGCATGCCAAAAACAAAAAGGGAAGTAAGGGTAAATAAAATTTAGCACGTCTTCAAGGTGCTCATGTTGTGTGAATACATCTGTGCATTATCATTGTGTTCATTACATCTTTTTCTCAGACGCATCAGCCTCAAGAGCAAAGGTAAGGTGACATTGTAGCATGACATCCTTTTCTAAAAGCCTGTGAATGGGGGGGTTGATTTTAACTCTTCTCCCTTTCTCTTCTCTTCTTGAATATAAAATGGTTTCTAGCTGGGCTGTTTAAAAGATTCATAAGGAGAGTCCTATTTGTGTTGGTGATTCATTTGTAAAGCTTCAGGTGAGGGAAATTAAAACCTGCAAAGAATTTCCAGCAGAAAAGTGTATGTGGAGGAGTTAGACATCTATTTCCCATATGGACCAAAGCCTTCTGTATGGCTGAGTGTCAAAACTGCAGCAGTCACACTACACTGACTCCCACGCTGGCATTTTGCTACTGCCTCTATATGCACTAGAGCAGGCAAAGACAGAACACTCTGAACTGGGTTTTTGAAAGCCAGGATGTAGAATTCAACCTTTCAGAAAGCAAAACATCATCAACAAAAGACAGTGATTGTGCTTTAAAGCCACCTGGGAGCAGAGGGAGAACACATGCTCAAGCATTCAGAAAGCCGAGGCAGCCTCACACTGCTCTGCTCCTGATTTTGCCAGTGAGATGTGAAACTGAAACAGCTGTGTTGCTGATACAGAGAAAAAGCAAGTTGCCTACCTGTGCTGGCCTTGAAGGCTGCTCTCCCCCTGAGATAATTCTGTTTAGTTTGTTTCTTCTCCTGAGCCTTATGCTGGAATAAAACAGGAGAAGGACAAGGATGGGAGATAAGGGGACACAGCAGTTTGGAAATCTCAGTAGCTTTTGAGCGCCTCCAGGCCCCCCGACTACACCAGCACAAGCCAGTGTTGTGCTGCTATGAGAAGAGAGCACCACTGCACTCTGGAGAGCAGCACCTAGAGCTGCCCCAAAGTCCTACTCCACTGGATTTGCTGGAAAACAGCTATTAAGAAGAATACAAAATTAATTTAATGACCAAAGAAATAGCCACTGAAGTCAGTAGCTGGTGAACATGAGGTAAATCTTTTGCAATGCTAAGTTTTGCCTTGGGACAGTAGACCAGAAATGAAGTGTTGTTATCTAGAATTCCTACATATTTCTTTACACTTTTTCAGAAATAAAAGAGAAACGCTCATAAAAGTGAATGAAGCCACTTGAACCCTTTGCCCTGCAGCGCAGGTTGGCAGAGAAATGGGGAAGAGTATTGTGATGCTTCCAGATTTTCCAGGAAACTAGCAATGCTCAGGAAATTGGAGAAGCTGGAGTCCCTCGCATGGATGTGTGCCAGAGACAAAAGCATTGTTATAACAGCTGAAATCTGTTTGTACAGGCCCCATCGAGCAGGGCATAAGTACGTACTTAAGCCTATCCCAAGCTAGCAAGGAGCAGAAGTGTGGGCTGAAGTTCCAGCTGCGCTACTGATAGCGTGCAGCAGCAGTGTGATTCTCACTACATCCACAGTGGCTTTGCTCTGCTTCAACACTTCTTTGCTGTATCAAAAGTAATTATGTTGAGGCGACCGACCTGAACTGGAACATGGCTTTAGGTTATCTTAAACTGATGAAGGCAAGGATAGATATTTACAGTCTGATTCTACACAACTATTTAGGTGCCCTGAGCCATGTGCTAGTATTCATGTCTTTCCCTTTGGACATTCAGGGAAGTTGGGCTCTCAGGCTCATGAGTTCTGAATCACATTTTAGTTAGATGACTAAAATGCCTGTTATAAATATCTTTCTAAAAACAAAGTTTTAGCTGTGAACATAATTAACTGTTGAAATCAATTTCAAAACTCATTTCAATTAGTCATCACTTGCAGTCTTTCAGCTGATCATGAGTGTTCATAAACATACATTTCCCCCACTTGTGTGGGGTTCTTATAGGGCACATTCTAGCACTGCGCTGCATAATTTGACTCAGGTCCATGGTGTGCTTTACTGTGCATTCCTCCTGAGGGAAGAACTGTGTACATCAGGATGGCTTCTTTTGGTAGCAAAATGTGGCATGCGTGTGAGAGCCTGCTTTTCCAAGAAGGTGCCTGGCAGTGTTTTATGGTAATTGCAGTTTCCTGTAACATACACTGCATGCTATAGTCAGCGTCAGTCATGATCAAAGCATGACTTACTAAAACCAGATTATAATCTACCAGAGACAAGTTTCCTAGCCAGCCAGGAATGACTGCTAGATGATGCTATGCAATGTCTGGAAAGGTGATATAAATGACTTCCCAAGTAACAACTTGGAACATAGTTTTGGTTTTCCAATTGCTGTACGCAGTGATTGCTTGTAGACACTGAAAAAGAGCTGTGTGAAAGTTTCTGATAAAGCCGCAGTTTTCTCTCATTATTTTTTCAGTTCCTTGCTGGAAAAAAGCTCAGACAATTTCAGATTGTTACCCTGGACCTTTGCCTTTTTATCTTAGGAAAAGGAACTGAGCCTCGGAGACAGCATGAAATGCTTTAGGTAGTTCCAGGAGTGTGAGAAAGGATGTTTACTGTCTAGGCACTGACCAGAGGAGATTTTGCATCCACTAAAATGGTTTCACATCCAAGTCCTGGATCTGAATATACCCATTCAGCTTCATTTTTACAAGGCTACACGTCATCCTGGCTTATTGTTTAGGAGGAATGGAGAAGGGTTAACCATAGTCAGTAGCAGATTGTTACCTGTGCACCCAGGACATTTTGCACGCCAAATAGTGTCTTGGAAGAGAGCCTTCTCCTGTGGGTTTCATGTCAGCTATTTCTGTCAAGTGGCACCTGCTTACCCTGACGGAGGAAAAGTAACTATTGTAGTCGAGTTCTTGGTTCATGCCCTCTCCTCAGTACGTGAAACTTTATGCAGGTTGATGGTAATGGACACTGGAAGCCTTGATGGGATGCTGGGTGTAGTGGTGTCCTTTTATGCTGCTTTGCATTTCTGGCACTCTTTTGATCCCAAGATCTATCTGTTCAGAACTGATTAAATCATCTGTGATTCATAGGAAGGCTTGGGGTGAGATTTGGCAGTATCATGGAGGGATGTGGGCAGAAAGGTTTTTATGGGAGTATGGGACAACCTCAGCTTTTATTTTCTGCCACTTGGTACTTCGGTTTCATGCCTCTGGCAGGGGAACACGTACAGTGGCAGCAAGCAAGGGAGGTATATGCAAACGGTAGGAAGACAGAGCCGTATGGTAGTCAGTGTGCTGCCTGTCAGTGCTGTCAGTGCTAATGCCCCATAAGCCCCTCATGCTTTCCTCTGGGGAAGAAGACATTTGCATTTTAGCAGACCTTGGTAGTTGTTGAAGTCTTTGTGGCCAAGCCAGAGGCTCTGGACGTATGGCTGGTGTCCTAATGGAAATGATGGCTGTGATGTCCATAATCTTGATAGCAGGGCTGGCAAGCAGCACCTGGCTAGCTACTTGACCAGAGATTATCTGTGACAGTTCTAAAGAAGTAAAACAAAAGAATTTGGCAGTTTTAGTCCAGCAGTCTCACAGTGTTGTTGAAACTGGATGAACTCTGATTTACTTCACTACCCTAAATATACCAGTGAGTCCTTTTATGCATGCTGGCATCTGTGGCAGAATGCAAACGTGATTTTACTCCCTGTTCCTTTACTGCTGCTCTCTTCTGTTGTGCCTACTAACTGGAAAACCCAGTGAGGCTGAATGGTGTTCTCAGACTAAGTGCTGTGTATTCATCCACAGCAACACAGCCTCCAGAGAACAGGTTAAACAACAAATGGTCTGTTTGTATATGCCTTACCTTACAGTTACTGTTTTCTCTACACCTTGGATAGGACAAAGGTTTCAGACATAGAGTCTGTCTTGGAGATCCTAACAAAGAGTTTGAAATCAATTTACAATTTTCTTGTGATGTAACCAAAGATAAACCCTGTTTATTTAATTAAGGCATGTAGTTGATATCTAAGACAATGAATACGTAGGGCATGTATGTTGGACATCTACCTGAGAGCTTTGTTATCTTTGAATGAAGGATAATGTAAATGTTCTCTCCTGGCTTAGTTATAATTTCCCCCCATTTTACAGGAATGTGAATGAAAACCTAGTGCAAGATTTAGGTGTCCACAGTGCAGCTGCCTAGGTTTGAGCTGCTTGCCTTAATTCGCTTTATAGTCAGTAGAGTTAAAAACATCATTTGTAAGACCTGCCTTATTCAAAACACAGTGGCTGAATTCAGGCCTACAAAGTCTTATTTCTCTCCATTGACAGGAAAGGGGGCCTAGTTTATTGGTTCTTGTGTTGATAGACTACAGATGGCTAGAACCCAAAGGTGAAGAATCAGTGTGAGGAAATGGTTCCATTACATTATTCTCCATTTTGAAATGCGTTTATTTGGTTTTTAATGAGATCCAGTGTGCTTCAAAGTTCTAAAACAGAGTAACTTCTCAGCCATTCCCCAAGCTGGCTCAGCTTTGTTAGTGGGGCTCACAGACAAACTGTCTGGTTTTATATGACCCAATTAGTTTTAATAACTTCCCATTCAGACAGCATTCTCACTTGCCAAAATAGAATTTTTCATGAATTACTAAATTAGTAATCTGTTCTTACTGACTGTCAGCTTCAGTGAAAGCTGATAGGAAGATGTTCTTGGCTTGTAATACAAGCCTAATACAAGCTTGGGAAGCACTCACTACATTTCATCCTATTTTTATCAGCCTTCTCCAGCCACCTACATTCCCCTTTTCCCAGGTGCCTTTTATTAGCTTGTTGAAAATCTGTGGGAAGTGAGACACTTTAACCTTTGAAAGGTTCACAACAGGTATTTACTATTTCCTCTTCTAACAAGTCAGAAGAACCAAACAGTGTTAGAGATCGAGTCACCACACACCAGTAAAAGTAGTTTACCAGTCCATTAGTTTGTTATTACCAGAAAGCTACCTAGGTCTTAATTAAACTGCAGATCTGTCTGCCTGAGACTAAGACAGTTTGGCAAGAATTGGGAAAGAGAAACTCAAAAACGTAATTTAATATTTTTTTTCTGTAGTGTCTGTTAGGGATTTTTTTTTTAGAATTGCTGCCTAGGACAATGTTTAGAAATAAGTATCTAGCTGTAAACATCTGACTGTATTGAGGCAGTATAAGGTTGGGGCAATAATGTATGTCCTATTTATTATCCTATAGGTTTGACTGTTAATTGTGATGTGGGATGCTGGACTGGCTTCCAAGCTCTATTCTTCAAAAATTATTCTGCAAATGAATGAAAACACTGGAAGAAAAGGGAAGAATTGTTATTGTCTAACCACAACAGTCCAGGCAGGCTGCCATAACAGCATTTTAGAAGCTCTAATTCAATAATTGGATCCAGCTACAAATGTATTAGTTTAGCCAAGTCCTCTAGTTGGCAGAATGTCTTAAATTTCCTTTGACAAATGCTGTTGTTTGCTTAATACATTGTTAGATAGTTTACGAATTGCTTGTCTGTAAGTTACTATGTTCAATATCAACTTGTTAATTAGATTAATTTGGTTTGGTATTTTGCTAGAAAAAGGTTATCTTATATGAATGTACAATTTTATTTCATTACAGTTACAGACATAACACTGTTTACCGACAGTAGCATATCCAATTTTCAGAAAATACTGTAAATGTCTTGCAGGCAAAGGACAAAAAAGACATTTTTCCAGGGCTTCAGTGAGAGGAAACAGTTTTTTCTTGTGGGAAAGAAAGATTCATCTCATGCCTTTTGCATGTACAATGCCCTGTGCTTACTGTGACTCTCTTCCTGCAGGTTTTACACGGCTGCTGATGGCGGCTTGTTGGGAGACTGGACTGAGTCTTGTTTTACAGTTCTGCCTGCTCCAGGTAATCTAAACACATTTCAGACAGATAAATGCATGTAGACCCCAGAGCTAGAACTGCTCTCATGTAGAAGTACACCTCTGTAGCTGAGGTTCCAGTAAAGCCCACGTCTCCACAAACCAACATCCATAATGTTCTGTGGGTGATCTCAACTGGATCTATGTTGACCTCTTAGGGCAAAGCGGTTTGCTATCCCAAATTCTTTAACTCCCCGACTCCTGTTACCTTTCAGAAATCTCCAGAGGTGCTTGTAAACAGTTAGAGGAGGCTGAAAGGGGAGCAGATTATGACAGACAGGATAAAGACAATTTCTTCTTTTCTCCAGGTGTGCTGGATATCTCAGCACAGGGAGACCTGTTTTGGCCAGACACCTCTCCTTCCCCAACCTTGTCCCCTTGTTTTCTGCTACTTCCTTGAACAACAAGATTGCTTTGATCATGTTTTCCCACAGTCCCTTTGAACAGATGTCCCACAGGACAACTGAATAGTCAGGAATCCCAGGAGTGCTGTTGGTGTGAGATCTGAAGGCTCATCAAGCTGTAGCTCTGGACACAGAGTTGAAAATGCCCTTGTGTAGATCCATTCCAAGCCATTTACTATACCCTAGGCACTTCCTGCACTGGCAGGTGTGGAAGGCAGTATCTCTCCCTGGACTCCTGCTTATGCCTGCAGACTTGCTGGATTGAACCTTCCCTGCTTTAGCACCACCCAAATGGAAAGGACAAAGCCACCTGGATTTGTCCACAGCCTCATTACCTCTGCTGGTGCTGGTATGGCTGAACATCACTGCCTTAATGTTATTCTTAACAATACCAGAGAAACCTATCTGGTCACTAAGCAAACCTACACCTCCCTTGTACAGTGCAGACTGTCTTCTGAACCCCCAATCAGACATGATCTTCTTTTCCAGTCATCTGCCTCCCTGTTTCCATTCAACAGCTGCAGTCCTCTTATTCAGCGGGAAAAATCAGGCATAGTTAAAAGAAAACAAAACCCAGAACAAATACAAACAAATCAAATTAAAGAAAATGTTTTAAAGCATTTCAATACTCACATGATGTTGTGAGATGGTTTCATGTCTAAAATGGTAATATTATTTCTGGCAATCTATCTCATGCTATTCTTTTGTTGATTTTTCCAACCTCTCAGGAAATTGGAATGAAAATATTTTACTGATGTTACTATCCCTGGGAAAAGCTTGTCAACATAGATCCAGGTTTATGCTGAAAACTCAAAATGTTTGGCATGTGGTTTTGTATTTTTCCTTCATCAAAGAGATTATATGGGGCTAAGGTCTGTTCACATGTAGGCAGTGAGAGATACTGGCACTGTAATTAAAAAAAAAAGGTGACCTTTCATATCTGTGTACACATATATGCAAATATCTCTTTTTGCAAATGATAATATAATCATATGAGAAAGTCATTACATTACAGTAGCTCCCTCATATGAAGGCTGAGTAGACACTCTAGGGATGTATATGCTATAGAAAACTCTGTCTCTCTCTCTCTCTCTTATTTCTGTAGTGGTTCTCTAAGCAGCAGGATCAATGAAGCCTGATTTTGTATGGATTTGTGTCTTGAGGTTGAGACCCTATCTGGACTTTGAGGTCTCATATGAGGTGTTGTACTTTTTACCTCCCTGAAGCATTAACCACAGCTCTTAACTGGTTGCCTAGTTTCAGAATATTTTAAAGGACTTAATAGTTTTTGGATTTCAATACCTCTCAAATGTGCTCAATGAGCTTAAGCATTTGAAGATTCACAGAGAGGTCTCATGCTCAAAGGGGCACACAGTATCTTAAACACAGCTTCCACAAAATGAGGCTAAAGCGTCCTCACCCACATATGGAGAAGAAGCATAAAATATAAATTAAAACAGAAAACATGAATTTAAACATAAACAGAGAATTTAACAGCTAAGGAAGAAGAGATACATTTGCAGAATAACCATTAATCACACAGGGGAAATCTTCCATTGCCTGTGAGAATTTAGCACCTAATTGCAATTTGTCTCTTAAAATTTCCTACACAATCTCTTCTGTAAATGTATGTAAAGCGTCTCACACTGCACATTAAAAAAAAAAATCATGTATATGCCTATGTGTCTGGGGGGTAAAGGAACTTGAATTTTGGTTGTAGCTGTCAGAAAAGCTCCCTGATTCCATGGGTTCATTTATATATGTTCTTCTTAAATTTTTAGTTAAATGATATTGATTTGTCATTTTGAGATTTCTGTGTTTAGTTGAAAACCAACCAACCAACTAAACTGAACAAACTCCATTGAGGATCTTATTGGCTTTGGAGTTTAATTTTAGCCTGTAAGAGAAAGAGCAATAGCTCAATGACAACACTGTTTTGACAGAAAAGGCCAGACATATGAGCTTTAGTTTTAATTTCCCTGAGGGGTCATAAGGTCCCCTGCTACCAAGTATGTTAAAAAGACAAATCAAACTGAAGAGTTGAATCAGGTTCATTAGCTCTGGCAAATCACAGTTACCACAGCAAATGCATTCTTCCTTTGGTTTGTATGAAAGCAAAAGCTTGCAACGCACCAAACAATGTAAATACAATGCCGTATATACATTAGTTTTGCCCTTGCCGTCATGGCTCAGTGATTCTCAAAAAAGACCAGATTGCTAAAGGAAATGCAGAAAGATCCATTTAAGATTTCAAACCCCCTCCTGATAAGCCTCCTGCACACCTGTCCTCTGACCAGTGCTATAATTCAGGTTCAAACCACAGCACCAACAAACCCAGCGGCGCAGGATGCTCCTGAGCTCTCTTATCTTTGAGTACTGAAGAGTCAGTAGCAGGGATCATGTCCCAATTCCATGGATGATTCATGGGCAGGACACAGGCTGAGCAGTCATCTGAAGATGCTCTGAGAGTTTTGAAGGCTGGAAGAGGTGCTGAGGGCAGAGGGGCAGGTGGCTCTTAGTGAGGTGTAGGGAGAAAGGGTCAGATGCTGAACTGAAGAGATTCACAGGCTGTCAAGAGAAAACTGGGGGTTAAGAGAGGCAGCTTCAGACTTTCCAGCTATGAGTCACACCAATCATGAAACTACTTGAAATGTTTCACCTACTCATACATCTTCTTTATCTTTAACCTCTTCCCTCTTTTTTATAGTTATTCTCCTGTTCTGTTTTCTTTCAAATCACACCTTGCACTGTTTTCCTGCTTCCTGGTCCCCTCTTCCCATTTTGGCACCTTCTGTTGCTGAGCATTCATTACATTTTGCAGATCTTTCACATTTTGGAAATGCTACAAGCAGTACTTCTGAGCTTAAGTCACTGAATATTTTGTCTATATTATGACACAGTACTAAACAGTTAAAAAAAAAAATTACTTGAGAAAATAAATCAATGATTTTTTTTTTTTTTAAGTCTGCACTACCCAAATACATGCCCCCAATCTACATAGCTCTGATAATGAATTTGTGCTATTTATATCCATAGTAAATTAGTGATATTCAATGTTTAAAATACAACTGAGGTCCCACTCTTTGATCAGGTGGAAGGGAGATAAAAACTCAAAAGTCTCAAGCAAGTTATTCAGCCAGAAAGCAGATCCCTAGCAGCTCTGAGGTGTGGACAGGTTGGTTTTGTTCTGAAGCTGAGTGAACCAATGAAGAATTGCCAAAGCAGAAAAAGGTGAGATGTTCCCAGACTTCTGCAGTGCTGTTTCCAGCTCACAGCACGGTGGCTGAACAGTCACTCGCTGCACTTGCGCTGTGGATGAAGTGATGAGGGGCACACGTGTCCCGTCTTGGGACTGGGAAATGTGTCCCAAGACTGCTGTGAGGCACTGAAGTGGCAGAATGGGGCAAAGCCTCTCCCAGGCCTTCTCTTTTATGGGGCCATCGCACATGTTGTGTTTAAAGTCAGAAACAAAAATCTGCCAGGCCAGGCTCCTCCATGTCAGGAGTCCGAGAGCTGGCAGGATCTCGGAGCATGTCAGGGGCAGTCTGCAATTCATGTGCACTGCAGTAATATTTGGCAAACTAAAATTTGGAGGATACAATTGTCAAGAGAGCATCCCACAAAAAGGAATCTCCTTTGATGTTCATCTGGATGTCGTACGGGAGGTGGGCAGTACACAGCTCACCTCTTCCTGAATGGGAAAAGAGGTGTTATGAAGAAAAACCTGTTTGCCTGCTTTTTGAAGAGATGGGAAGAAGAAAATAAACTCAGTTTCTGAAAAGGTAGAAGAGCATCAACCCCCATCCCACTCCAGCAGGATTGCCTGGGGTAGGGGAAGTAGTGATTGGCTGGTTGTGCAGCGGGTGGTGTTGTTTTGGAAAAAAACTTGCTTTCTTTTGAATGCCTCCTGCCCTGGTCAGGGAGAGCAAATATTCAAAAAGGACTGCTGCCTGTCACTGACATATGGCTCCCACACACCAGTACTCTGCAATTCTGTTTCTGCAGTGCCTATCTCCACTTCATGCAGGGAAAACTAAAGTGGCATGTATCAATTATTCCGACAGAGTCAAGAACTCCTAATGCTTTAAGACCAAAGAAGAGTTTATTGTGCTTTGTCAGGAAATGTCTGATACCAGATAATTCTTTCTTTTTGCAATGATCTACTTAAAAACTGATGTGAAACACATACAGGCATGAGACAGCTTGTATTGTTTTTACTGCATTTCTTTTGATTGTGCTACACCATGAAAGAAAAACAAACACATTCAAAAAAGCAGACACTCCCAGGCTCCACATCTGCAAAGTGCAGTAGAGTTGTTTAGGTCTCCAGACTCCATCCTGTATCTATTTAAACATAGATGTTTCTATATTTATATGAAGACTCTTGCAAGTAAGGGAACAAAGCCAGGTCCAGACTCCACTCTGGAAGGTGGAGTTTAGATTTTAAGATTTTTATTTTCAAGTTTAGATTTTTGCAAGAAAGCCCAAGACAGAGTGATCCTTAGTTTGACTTTATATTGGGCCAAATTATAAGTGTTTAATCTTGAGAACTGGAAATCTCCAATGTCTGCACATGGTCAGTGGATCTGATATTCCTTTAGTGTTATTGCTGCTGTTCACGAGGGACAGGAAATCCAGTCACCTGGAGGCCAAATCTGTTGAGAATAGGAACCACAGTCCCTCAGAGCCCTGCTCTGCCTTCAGTGACAGTTCACTGAAAGCAAGATGCTCTGAACACTTTGGCTGCAACACACTGTTTTGGGTTTTTAAATGAAACTGTTTTGCCAAATACCTCCTGACCAGGTCTGGTTTTGCTCTCTGACCCCCATCCCTTTCCTGTGGAGAACAAACCCAGACTCATTCACCATGCTAAACTTTCAGTGACTTAACAAAAAAAAAACAACAAAAAATTTAATTTTATACAATTCCTACCACAATCCTACCAAAACCTGGAATGATCCAAACAAGAACTAGAGAGGCCTAACTACTATCTGCTCAATTTTCTTGACAACTGATAGTCCATATTATGCTGTCTGGCAGCTGATAATTTTTAAACACCCTTCAGGGCATATTTATTTCTCTTTCGACACTGTTTACATGTTATACTTATTTTGCTTAGTTAAAAAACAAACAAAAATTTGAGGACTGGAATAATTTTACCCTTTCTTAACATAATCAAATTACTTCTGGTTATGCTCCAGTCTGTCACATTAAGTCCCCCTTTATTGAGTTGTCTTACTGTAGGTTGTATTGTAGCAGCGCCTGAAGACTCAGACAAAGTACATAGTCCTTTTGTGAAGCCCATAGACTAAGGATCCATTATTCTTTTGGGTGTAGATACAGTTCTCTTCATAATTCCATCCTGAGCTGTGACAAAGTGGCTGCCAGGCAACACAGCTGTCAAAACTACGTTGCAGGGCAGTTGGAAAGCACAAATCAAGTAAAATAATAGAAATGTTTGGGACACAACAATGTTTGGGATTGTCGTAACCACCCTTGTCCTTGCAAAAGGGTTGGTGCTGATGTTGCCAGTTGGGACTCCCAAATCTCTCTGGTATTTTGAGGTCTGAAGGACACTTTTTGTCTAGAGGCTGTCACTATCCTGTCTCTTTTCTGTCTTTTGTGTCAGCAGTAGGCATCATGCAATGAGCCATATCACTCTGCTAAAACAGGTGATTATATTTTTACACTTAACCTTTCAGATGTGGCTAATGTAATGGGCAATAGCAGCAGGAAGGAGGTGGTGCCAGAACGTGGCTGGAGCAAACCCTGTCCCTTTCTAGAGTACCCAGGTTGGCCTGATTCATGCTGCTCATCAAATCATGCACACAGGATGCAGTAAAGCTGATTTAATGACAGATGGCTACTGAAAGGAGCAGTTCTGCTTTACCTTACTTCCAGGTTTATGCCATCCTTGATCCTGCAACTGTGTGGTCACAAGGTGGATCAATTCAGCTGTCTGGCCAATCCATTATTTTCTGAGGTGTTATTTTTCTACCAGAGCAATCAGCTGAATAGAGCCTGATGGTTACCAGATCTCATGGAAGGGTGGCAAATGGAGTAACACATCCACAGATTGCAGGTGGGATCACTGTTTTGCAGCAGCCTGTGGTCAGGCCAGTGCTACTGAAAGGCCAGGCTGCTGCTGCATTCAGGTGACAGATAATCCAATGTCACACTGATGCTGGAGGAAGCCATTCTGTGTCTCGGCACCCTGACACAGTTGGGCACATCTGACATCTTTTTACTCTGAGTAACCCTGTGATCCTAGGGGAGCTGGTTTAGGGAGCACATCAGTGATGAAATAAACCTACTCCTTTTTTACTTTTTTTTTCCAAGGTTAGTGTCACAGTTAAGCCAGTTCCCTGTGGGGCTGGAGGAGTACTAGGGTCAGTCCTGAAACCAGTGGGACCTCTTGGTTGGGACAAGGCAACAGCTTTCTCAATGGCTGTGAGATTGGCCTGGCTACAATGTCATTTACTCAGACATTTAGGCACTGGTAAACTCATCCTGGATGAGCAGGTCAGCCTTATTTGTAGCTTTGAGGCAGAAGATACATGTAAGGGAGACCCACATTATCACCAGTTCTGCAGTCTAAACAAGAGAGAATAGAGTCTGGCAGAGAGGAAGGAACAGCTGTAACACTGAGTTAGAAAAGGCAGGTTCCAGAGACTAAATAAAGTCCCCATAATTCATGGAACTGAATTCTAGACAAGTCTTTCACAAATAGTAAGGGAATTGGTTTCTATCATTGAGAGTTCTCTTGCAGGGATTACCTGAATGACTGGAAGCAAGTCATTCACCTGGGATGAACTGCTTGGTTTCTCCAGTATCAATACTCGCTGGCATTGGAGGATGAAACACCCCTTTGAGTCAAAAAACCACTGGGAAGGGAACAGAGAAGGTCTTCATCCCTTGCAGCCATAAATAATCTCTGGACCAGAGGATAACTCGGGCAAGTGGGAACGCGAGGAGGCCTCCAGTCCAGGCAGGCTCAGCGCTTGGGGGTCACACCAGCCTGCTTGGGACTTCCTGCAGACCAGACTTGACAGCCTTCAGGAGGAAGCCGAGGCCATCCGTCCCCTGGAGGAGCCCGAACCGAACCCCTCTCGCCTCGGCTCGGACGCTCCGTCTCTGAGCGTACTGACCGCTCTCCCACGTGTTCTCGCCGTGGGTGCGGGTCTGTGCGGGGCCAGGGGCGGGGGGGACAGAGCCCGGGCGGCGGTCCCTGAGCGCAAAGGAGTTAATAGGACTTTCTGCCTTTTCCCGCCCGCGCCTCCTCCACCCTCCTCATTACCTGCACTTTATCACCGCCGGGGCCGCGGCCCGGGGCGGGAGCGGTGCAGGGCCGGCGGGGCTTCCTGCGCTGCCCGCGGCTGCCCGCGGCGCTGGGGCCGCGCCGTGCGGGGGAAGGTGCGCGAGTGCTGCGCGCTGCGTGCGAGGCAGCGCCTGCCCGCCCGCCGTGTGCCTGCCTGTGGGTGGGAGCGCGGCTGGGGCGAGGGGAAGGCGGGCGGGCGAGCGGGTCTGCGAGCCGCAGCCCGGCAGGGATGCGGCATGGCCGTGGGCTCCGTGAAGATGCCGTCGCCGTGTGAGGGCGCGGAGCTGGCCCGAAGCTGGAGCCCCGGCGGCGGAGCCCAGGAGCCGCCGCCGCCGGTGCAGCTGCGGCAGAAGCTGCGGGAGCTGCCGGCTCTGCTGCGGAGCGGGCTGACGCTGCGGAGGAAAAGCGCGGCCGCCGCCGGCCGGGTGAGTGAGTGAGTGAGTGAGGAGAGAGCGAGGGAGCCCTGCCCTGCCGCCCCCTGCCCTGCCCGCCGGGCCGCGGTGCCCGGGGCAGGCGGGGCGGCGCCCGCAGCGCCCCCGGCCGGGCCGCGGGGCGTGGGAGGCCGCGGGCTCTCGGCGCTGGCCCCGCGCGGGGCCGGGCGGCGGCAGGGGCAGAATGAGGAGGGAGGGAGGAAGGGAGGAAGGGACGATGCCCGGGCAGCGGAGGGGCGGCACCTCGGCACCCACCGGGAGAGGTGCCCGCGGGGGGCCCCGGGCTCGGGTCACCGCTGCCACCTCTGGTATAATATGAAATACCGGGGTGAGAAAGCGTCCTTGTCCCGTCTTCGGGTTCCTCGTGGCTCTTCCCTTCCGTGCTTTTCCCGTCGTGCGGGCTGATGCCCGCTCTGCCCGGACAGGAGGTACAGCGTGGCCGTGCTCCGACACCGGCGCACACGCGTGTTCCAGCAGCGAGCTCCAGCGTGCCCTGGAGCGTGTGAAGCTCAGATGGAGTGAAGTTGGGATGCACACACCTGGCCCTCAACCTCGAGTGCCTTCTGACAGTGAGGCCGTGAGGTCAGGTGGGCATCACGGAGATCTCCAGCCAAATTTCGCTCAAGTTCATCCATTTTTCAAAAGGTTGATGGTGCATCTTCACACGGCAGGCAGTGCTCCGGTGAAGTACAGCGTGACACTGCCGTGGCTGGGAACTGCAGCGGCGAGCAGCTGCTCACGGCTCCGAACTCTCCCAGTTGTGACTGGAGCCATATCGGGGGGTGGCATTGCCATCAGGTCAATGGCAATCAGTCTGGTCAGACATTACCTGTAGGCCAACACTGGATTGCAACCCACGGCCTGAGCAGTCGAAATGAAGGGGTGGGTTGATTTGCTTGGGGATGGATTTGTCTGCATGGGGAAGAATCAAGCGAGCTGCTGGTTTGTTTTAGTGCACTGGTGAACACCTCTGCAGAGTTAGTTGGGGGGGAAGTCAGCATGGTGTGTTTGTACCCTCATCAACTTTGCAGTACTTTGCCCATGTAAATAAATGATTTCTCTGCATGGGGAAGTTGTTGTGAAATATACCAGGGTGTGAATTGCAAACCAAACTTCCTGGGTGAATGCTTGTTATAAGATGATATATAGGCAAGGAAGAGAATTAGGATTAAGATATGATATAAATTCACAGGAGAATAGTTATTTTTGAGTAATGTGGATTCAGATTCCAGTTCTACATTAATTTCTTTCCTCCAGCACATTCAACACACAAAATAAAGACTAACCTGTATGAAGATGCATAATGATTTTTGTTGTTCAGATGAATTAGTAATTCACCTGACAAGTTGTCCATATGAACACAGAGCTAAGGAGATTCAGTTAAATAGCCAAGCCTTGTTTTGCCCTAAGAGGAGGCTTGCAACGGATACCTTTTTTCCCATGAAGAAAGTTCTTTTCTGAATTGAGTGTGACTTGTTCTTCATTAAAAGCATACTACCAAAGAAATGGAGTAAGCGTGCAGTGAGGAGGAGAGAAGCAGTGCAGAACTGCTGCTGGTAACAGCATTAGTTCGCAGGCAGATCTGAAACACTGTTTTAACAAAACAAATTCATGACACTTCAGGGAGACACCATGCAGAGCAGCCTCAGGTTTACTCTCATGGTTGTTCCTCACCACTATTGAAAGCATCTGACAAGTGAGCTACAACAGTTACTCTGTAAATATTTGCTGTGGGTGAGTTAACATCCCGGTGAGAAGCCAGGGTACCTCCTGGGTCATGCAGCTTCTCAGTTGCACTTGATGAAGCCTTGGTCCCCTCTTGTTTCACACAGTTCTGGCTGACACTCTACCTGCCTTTGCTGATGTTCTGTGTTATGGACCAGCAAACACAGTGTGACAGATTTAGTGGTGGTGTCACCTATGGCTTCACCTCCCAGTACCCTCTGGGTCATCTTGTAAAGTTTTTCTTGAACCATCTGTCTTGGTAGGAAGACTGGAGGGAGGATGGTGAGTCTGTAAGGCAGTCTGGAGTCAACCCAGCAGATCTTCTGTTAGGAAGAAATTCTTTACTGTGAGGGTGGTGAGGCACCGCAACAGATTGCTCAGAAAAGCTGTGGATGCCCCATCCCTGGAAACGTTCAAGGGTAGGCTGGATGGGGCTTTGAGCAAAGTGGTCTAGTGGAAGGTGTCCCTGCCCACGGCAAGGGGGTTGCAACTAGATTGTCTTTAAAGTCCTTTCCAACCCCATCCATTCTATGATTCTGTGACCTTGGATCAGTGGGTGATGCTGTGTGCAGATGCTGTATAGCTACAGCAGGACCTTCAGACCAGTGTCTTGCCCCATGTGGAGAACGGGAATGCTGTGCTCTGCTGTCTCTGAGTTTGCAGGGACTATCCTGCAGATGGAATTACTCAGCAGCATGAGTGCCTAGTGGGGTGTTCCGAGGGGCAGGTCATACAAAGAGTCCAGCAGGTTGTTAATTCACTTGTTCTCTTTGGAGAAAAGTGGGCACCTGGAGTGCATGAAGTGTCTTCCCACATGTGTGATCATCCAGGGAGCAGTTTGTTTCTGTTAGCAGTACCCTGTGTTGATTCCTGTCTCCTTTGTGCATGTGCCTTTTCCCCCCAAAAATGGACTTTTAGTGGCATGACACTTTTCACGTACTTCTATTTAATATGAAGAATAACTTATACCCTGAAAATTACAGTATTTGGGAGAGGAAAGGGATATGTTAGAACAATGAAATGCAGCATTTTTTATACTTTCCCTTTTAAACATGACTCTAAAATTTTGTAAGTCTTAAAATAAGGTTGGAGAAAGGTCGAGTAACACAAATATATGAAACAAAGATTCCTTTTTTTCCCACCTCAACAAAATATTTCAAGTTAATCCAAAGTTAATTTTCAGAGGGTTTTGTTTGCTTATGAAAAAAACGTAGTCTGTTCTTCCTCTCCAGTGACTTTTTCTTTGTGCCTTTTTGCTTGTTCAAACACCAAGCTGAGAGTCTTATTTGTCCAGCTGGTTTCATCAGGAGTGTTGCTCACTTAGGTGAGCTGTTTTCAAGTAAATGCTGACCAGCTGAAATTCTGGTTTGTTTAATTTCCTAGAAAAATATCATGACCCCTGAACAGGGGTTCTGCCTCTGATGCTGACTTGCTCAGGGACTGCCTGCAGTGCAGTTCGCTTCCACATCTATAAAGCACAGATAATCTACATGTGTGCATGCCTGGGGACTATGGATAATAAAATATAATGGAAGTGTTAAGGGTATTATAATTGTTTTAAGGATGTACTTCACTTCATGCTGTTCAAATACTTCCTGGGCTTCAGGGGAAAGGAAAGCATTGTGTAGTAGAGGGTAGTCTACATTAAAATAATTGATTATATTTTGAAAATCAGTATGGGGTGAAATAAATTTTTTCAATCTGTTTGGACATCTCAGTCCTTAGCCATTCACAATAGACTATCTGAAAATTGTGACTAGAGATGGGGATAATTGAAAATACAGTGTAACAAAATTAGATTTCCCTTTCAGTTCAGTGACCCCCAAAACTGGAGAGCAAATACGTATTTCTGGCTTTCTGTGTTGGGATACAGCCAGTACTAATACATGTAAAGAACTTGGAGGTGGAAAAGCACCTTGTAGAAAAAGGTGCTTGGATGTTTCTGTGCTGCGAAGAGTAAACATGGATATACTCCACTGCTTCAGTCATTTAGATAAAACAAACCTCCAGTTCCTTGTCTACGGGAGCCCAATGTTTTTTTTTTAAAGCTCTTGAACTTTGAACTCTGCATTGACCTTGTCCTTGATGGTGTTTGCTCTTAAATTCATTTGTAGGGCAGGTGTAGCAGAGTTATCCAAGATGGCATGGATGATTAGATTGCATTTGCACAGTGAGCTGCGAGGTGTAGGTTTTACTCATCATCCTCTGCTGGATAAAATAGCAGAAAATGACTCAGTCTTTTGCTGTTGTAGCTGAGCATGTGTCAGAGCTTGTGCAGAGGCAGAGGAGGGATCTGTTGTAGGGGGTCATTGTGCACATGGAACTGTTCCCCTCTGCCATGTCCTTTCTCAAAATCTCTGGAAAGACCCTTCTGTTTCCCAGTTTGTCTCCTAGAGTTACGTGTTGAGTGTACGTGTAGTAAGAATGAGTACTTTGCTTATGAACTGTCTTTGCTGCTCTTCCTGCTGCCTGTTAAAGATATCTTCTTCTCTTCCCTTTTCCCTTGTGACTAGTGATGAAATACAGTTCTGTGCCTCTGGAAGCACCAGCAGTGAGGTCTTGCAGGCCACTCCATCATGCCAAAACTCCTTTTCACCACACTCAGTTTCACTCTAATGGAGCTAATGCTGCTCCTAAGAGAGCAAGCAACTGCTCAGAAGGAGGAGGAATTTTCTTGCACACTCCTTTTTAATCACCTCTTCTGCTTTCTAGGTTCATATTTACACACAGATAAATACTGCTAGATGTGAGCATCAGTGTTGCTCTTTGTCACAGTAGTGGATCTGGAAAACCTTTTGGATGTCATGGTGTCAAACCTCAATACTCTGATATTGTGAAAGATCCTGCTGGTCTGTAGAAACCTTCATCATGGGATGTACCTTTTGGCTTGATCAAAGTTGGAGAGATACCATGACTATTTTCTCTTCTGAGACCTTGTAATTACTTCCGTAAGGTTCCTAGGGGTCTTTGGCCAGGCAGATTTTCTCAGACTGTCTTCACCTTACTTTGTTTTGAGCAGCTACTTTGCTGTATGTTTGTCAGGATGTAAACTGACTGCAGGGTTCCAGGTTTAAAAAAACCACAGGAGTTTGGGCACAGCTGCTAAAAGTCTACATGAGTTCAGGGTGAGTCTGGAGAAGTTCATGGAAGAGAAATGTATTGAGGATCCATAATCCTCATCAGGCACAGAAGGTTCCCGAGCTGAAAATAGCTGGAGGGTTGGAGTGTATTAGGGATATCTATCATATATTCTGGCACTAGCAGTTGTCATGCTGTTGGAGACAACTCCTCTTTGGCAGAGGAAAAAAATCAAACTATATGCAATCTGTTTTAATTAAATGAAGTATCAGATCCTCTCAACCTACATTCTGCTAAACTTTTCTACATCTCCTTTTAGGAGGTTTCAGTTGCTTATGCCATTCAAGTAGCTATTCTCTAATCAATTCATTGGGCAGCTGGGGAGACTATAGTGTTGTCAATGAGGTTTTCCCAGGACATTAGAAATTGGCTGCTGGAAACACTCAGAATTTACAGTCCTTCTTTCCATGGCTACATCATGGGGGTGGTTGATAGGTTTTGATTGAGCTGAGCATATAGATCTGCCTGGTACCCAGATAATCCTCTTTCAAATGACTGACATTTATTGCAGTCCATATCCTTGTCAGCAGCTTCTCATCTTCATAGTGCCTGAGTGACCTTGTATTTCATGCTGCTGAATTACACTCTTTTCCTAATATTACAGTTCTTGAAGGCTCCTAATCTTCCAGTATGCCATTCTGTTTACATGGGTTTTGACAATACCTCCAATTTTGTGCCATCAACACATTTCATTAGCAACTTTATGCTCTTTTTACCAGTGTTGTTAATGAGAAGAAAAAAAAAATCAGAATAATTTCTCTAGTACCTCTGTTTATATATACTATAGAGACTTTAATTTTGACATTTCTTCTGCATTAAAAAGATGCAGTGATATTTTGTGTAGATGCTGTACTGGCTGAAATCAGCACACAAAAGTGCTGGATTGACTCAGTGGGTTGGAAGTTTTATTGTCAGAAGTATTGTCGAAGTTGACTGATTGATATTGGTGACATTTTGCTTTCAAGTCTGCCACAGAGGTTCTACTCAGTAACTTAATACCCCCATCACTTTAGCAGCTATTATGTGGCTAAAAATAGTTGGTCTAAGTAGTCTTAATTTTTCCTATTGTAATCAGGGTTATTATGTATTCCTGCTAAATGTATTCGATTAAGATAATTGTCTTTCACATATCACATATAGTATCTTTAAACTTGTCAGGTTTCTGATTGGAGACACATGAAATATTGAGCAATGGATAAAATAGCTTTAGCAACAGTGACCATGGGAGCTGATGGGGAATTTCAGTGTCTTGTGTGTTTATTTGCATAATAATTTGTTTCATCGTCAGTCTTGAGTGAATTACTAAATTGATAATACTTCTTAATTAGCCCATGTGTTATGACATCTGAGAAATTATGCCTGGATTTGAATAACTACAGTTGAATGAAGTGGAAAGTAAACCCACACTTCTGCCCTAGGAAGTAACCTAGTAAGTTTTGCAGAATGCAAAGCTATTTTTCTCCCTGAGGTTGGGGATTAGCCTGATTGACAGGATGATGCCCACTGCCTGTGGTCTTATACTGGCACTGGGAGTGAGGCTGGCAATTCCTGGACTGACATCTCAGCTGTTTTCTAGCATCCCTGGGAAAGTCCAGATTCAGCACTAGCTGGTGACACTGCCAACACATGGGGAATAGGTGCCATCATGTGGCTTGTGTTCACAGAAGCTGCATAAAATTGACATGGATTCCTTGACACATCAAAAATGCAGCAGCTTGCTTTAAACTATGGGAGAGGTTCTGTTTCCTTTCTCTGTTTTGGTCCCGAGCACATCCTGATAAGCCTCTCTTTGACCTGCCTACCCTAAACCAGACTTGGCTGTAACCACTTTCTCACACTGCAAATTGAGCTCCAGCTGAAAATACCTTGAACTCATTTTGCCTGTGCTCAGTCTTTAAGTGCCTATTGTCTTGTGTTGGAAATAAAGCCTTCAGTTAAGGATTGCAGAGGCAAATCTTGATCAGCCCTGTATGTGTTTTGTAATTCTGGCTGGACAAGGCTCTCACTGGTTTCACTTTTGGTTTTGCTCCCTTTTTTAAGGGATACAGATCCTCAGATGTGCTACTGCTGTGCATGGCTTGGAAACCTATCAAGGAAGTCCATGTAGGAAATAAGATCGACTCCACTGGAAGTAAAATTTGCGTATTTGCAAAACTTCTGCTAGTGTTACATCCTGTTAAAAAGTCTTGATTTAAATGTGAGCTGATTGTCCCCTTAGTTATATACTTACATGGAAATAAACAAAATACACTTAGTAGAATTGTATACTTTAATTCACTTGGTTGCAAACCTGTATTATTGGTTAATTCACACTAGATTTCCCAGCTGCCAGGATGAATGAACAGCACCATACTGTACAATGAGGACAAACTCCGTTAAGATTTGTATTCAGCTGTTGTTACTTGTATGTCCCCAGTGGTTTGGATTCCATTTGCACTGTGAGGAAATTGCAAAACAAGCTGTGCATTTTTATGCTGATGAAAATGCTGAAAATAGACGGTGATAGCTTTTCAAAAGGAGAAAAGAAAAAAAAAGGAAAGCAGAATATGCCAACTTTTCAACCTAAGTCACATAAACCATTGTAATAAAACAGATTTATTCTAACTATATAACAATTAAAATAATATTTCACATATAGGAAAGGAAGGTCCTTGTCCTTTATACTTATACTATGTAACTTATGCTTTATATAACTTTATACTGTATAATTTGCTTGTTCAGTTCCAGATGAAGTGCTCCTTCCCAACCGTGGTTTCTGCTCGCCCCAGGCAGGTGCTGGGTATAGCAGCCAGTGTACGAAGTGATGGTTCAGGATGCAGAGTCTTGGTCTGGCTCTGCTAAAGCACTTGAGCCCTCTGATGGGTCTGGCTGCATTTCTGTGCCTGATCACCAGGCACCCAGATGCTGCAGGTCTAGTCACACAGTCATCTCCTTGTGAGATGGACGTGAGCCATCTCCTGATAAGGGTTCATATTAATGCTTAGAAATAGAGCCTTCATGTTGGTTTGGGCTCAATGGTGCTGTCAGGCTGGAAATCAAATGGGACACCTTGTTCCTCTGGGCAGAGCAAGAGTGCCCTGTTCTTCTGCAGTCTTTCAGGGCTGGTTAGTGGGGCCATCCACTGCTCTGCTCCTAAACACCCTTTTCCCCCAAATCAGGCTGCTTTGCAGATCATGTAGGGTTCATGTGAATGGATCCCTTTCAGTGGAATATTTTAGTTTGCTTTTTGGTATCTGGTGTATGAACTTTATCCATGACGCCTTTTTATTTAAACATTTGTCATTACACCTGTGCTTCTGGCATGAGTTTAAGGATAAAAAAGAAGGCATTTGGGCTCTGAAGTTAAAAGCCATGGAAGCAGGATGTGAATATTTGCAAATGCTAGGTATAAAACACAGTAGCTATTCATAATTGTCACTATGTCTTTTATCTCAGTTAACTTATTGTTTGGTTTGGGTTAGTCTGACCTTGTAAAATGATCTTCTTATGGACATTGTATTAAGCTAGAGTAAATTATTAATTTAATAATTTAAATCCTATGGTATACAATTTTCTCTGATTAATTCCTTTTTGAAAGATATTTTCCTGCAGAGAGACACAGCAGTCTAACTGATTATAAGTCAATATACTTTTTTATAGTGCAAAAAGAAAATATTCTGCTGATTGAAGGAGAAAAAAGCCCTTCAATCTCTATAAATACCAGTAGATGTGTATTCATAGCATCAGTAATGATCTTCTGCCTTCAGTTTTAGAACTGAATGAACCCATTAAATCTTAAAATGCCAGATGATTTCTACTTTTCCTTTTTTTAAAATATTGATTGTGAGGAATGCAACTTTTTTTTCCTGGTTGGTGAGGAGGCTGCCTTTCTTTCCCTGCTTCCTGAACCTCATACTCAAGCCTTTATGTAACTGAGACATACATGGGCTACATGAGTTAGAGCAGTAAGGAAAGAAATAGTTCAGAGCCTCTCCAGCAGTCTTTTGTTTAATTGCGGGGTGCATTTTATCTGTGTGTGTGTTTTATTGTGGTAGCTTCTCCTGCAGCTGCCCCTCCTGAGCCTCTCCCACAGGTCATGCATGTGTCAGTACCAGCACTCTGACTGTGGAATGAGTGGCACCAAGCACGGAGCAGTGGCTGCTTGAAATTATACCACTGGTGCAAGAAATGTATGTCAAACCATGCCCTTCATGATGGTATGCAATTTGTAGGTCAGTATTGAAATAGCAAACAAATAAAAAAGGACCCAAATCCCACAGAAAAACCCCAACAGAAAATTGAGGTCCAGACTACTTGTGAACATCAAGACTTCATGATGTGGCTTGGGGGAGGGAGAGAGAGCAGGTGTTTGGGGTTTGTTTATAAATTTTTTAAGATGATAAGCATTTAATTGTGGTTTTCTGGCCAAGTTCTCACTAAGAGAGCTAGACCCAGTGGTCCTGAAACACTCTGTTATTTCAAATGGATGTGGTAATCATTTGCTGTCATAGACTGCTACTGCACACTGCTGAGCAGATGCTCCATTTCATCCCATAGGTAAATGCAGTTCAGTGATACATCAAATGATTTTTAAAATACGGAAGGAAGTGGAGAAAAACAATGCACACACATGGTTAGCTTTGAAAGTTGCAAAGCTGTTGTTTATTGGGTGGCTGAAGGAATGAGACAAAAGTATCCCTTAGATCTGCTCGGGATCTCAGCTCATGTACAATCCAGTGCTTTGTTGTGGTATGTCATTTCTGCAGTGCCTGAAGCCTCTTGGCAGGAAAAATAAATCTGGGGGTGTGGGCTGTGAGTCTGCTGCTGAATCTGTGTTGCAGGACAGACTGAGTTGTGTGATGTTTGTTGAGGAAGGCCATGGGAGATCCAAGCCCTAAAGGAACAGATGCAGGATCTAGTAGTTAGCTGTCAAAGAAGAAAGGGGAGGACACAACCTACCCCAAGCTTAAGTGTGTTTTGACTTGAGCAGGATAAACTGTAACATCTGTCAGTGCTAGCACTGATTTGTGTGTGGGAATACTTTAAAGTAGTCTTTAAAGTAGTCATCCTTGCATTGTGTTGGGAAAAAATTATTTAGGACACAATAATTAATAATCCCGTTAGATTTCACTGTTATAAATGCTTTTGAAAACTTAAACAGAATTTAATTTCCATTCACAAAGAATGGCATAATCATGTTAAAGTTGGAGTTTTGATACTTGAAAAACTTATACTATGCATACCATCTTAAAGTTATACTTTGTCAGCTCGAAGAGTGTTTGCAAATGATTAAAAGACCTACTCTCTTTATTCCACATGTATGAAAGAGATGGATAAAAATGTTCAGCCTGTTAGAGTACTGTAATTTGATAAATAGCTTCTTTGTAATTGCCTTTGACAGCAATTGCTGCAACAAAATGCAAAAAATAATAATGGTAGTCAAATTAACACCTCTTTATTTATATTTTTACTACTGTGCTGAAGGATGCAAAGAGGAACATTCGGCAGATATTTAATTTCTTGTTTTATCTCATTAAACAGACAGTCACAAAACAAATGAGTTTCAGATTAGTATTACCAAAGCTATTTATCTAATTATGGCTTTCACTGCACTTGAATGAATGGCTGCAAATCAATAGGTCTCTTAGGTTGCCAGGACATGCATTAATATTGGTGAGTGTCCAAGCTGAATAGCAGGAGTGATGTCTCTTGGTTTTTTTCCATTCAGATATATGCATAAACTGAGAATTTATCTGAAGGCCTGCTTAAAGAGTTCCATTTATAATTTGATCATTCACAATTCAGTGTGGCAAAAAATATTTACATTATACTGGTAGAGGTTTTATTAAAAAAACCCAAAGCAATTATTTCAGAAGAACCTACAGTAGATAAAAACATGTTGTAGTGGCTCAGATGATGGTTCAACCAGTCCTGTATCCATAAGTTTTAAGGTTAATCTGACAGGTAACAGTTTTAACCATAAATATAATGCTTCTTGTGGGCAAATGTAGTATAGCCTGCCTCCCACACTGTTTTTTTGGTGGTGTTTTTTTTTTTTTTTTCTAATTTCAAATAGTCAGTTTATACTCTGATGCTGGGGGCTTGTTAACATTAACCATTTTAGTTCCAGCTTTTCATGTCATGCATCTACAAATCCAGTATTTAATTAATCTGGATAGTGTTTTACATTCAGACTCATCTTGGAACACAAATTTACAAAGCTTCTCTGTGGGGTTTGGTGATAATGACTTTACATGGGAAGGAAAGCTAAGTTGTGTTTTATTCTCTTTTTGATGAAAGCATTTATTTTTTATCAGTTTTGAGTATTCTACCTTTAATTTCAGTGACCCTTCCTCTGTTCCTATGAGGCAGGGAACTTCCAGCTTCTGTACATTTAACTTCTTATTCTTTTTTACAGCTGTTTTTCAAGCAAGCAATTCCAGTCTCTCTAGATGACTCCTTCCATGCTGTAATCATTTTTGTTACCTTATTTTGAACTCTATCTGGTTCTGCAGTGTCCCTTTGAACTAGTGATGGCTTGTGCTGAATGCCAATATTCTAGATGAGACTGCACCCCTGTTTTATATAAATCATGCAATTTCCTTCCTCTCTCCATCATGTAGGATTTTCATCCTAACAATGTGCTATCTTATCAGAGCTCCTGGGGCCACTGATTAGTTCTTCCCACAAAATGTCTTCACAGTCATTTGGGTTGCTTTCTTTCAGCTGATACAGTTAACTTAAAGCTATATAAATTGTCAGGTTTTTTTCGTTGTGTTTTATGTGGATAAACACAATTTAGCACTGTTTACTTTCCTACCTTGACTAGGTCTATTTGAAGTTGTTTATAGGCTTCTGATTGTGACTAACCAAAATTGTATGAGCAAAATTTGCTTATCTTGATGCTGACATCATAAATATGTTTCATGAAACAGCATCCAGCCTAGGACACAATGTTGGGGCATCTTTGTATTTTCCTTTTCACAATGAAAACAGTCAGTTTAATCCTGTTCTTGTCCTTCATTACTTCTCTGTTTCTTGATCAACTACAATGTTTTGGCTACACATGAAAGATGGCTTTAGCCTCCTTTGAGGAGTCTTCTGTGTTAGGGTGAGTCCATACTATCCTTGTTGAAATTGGAGGTACAGCTGTAGAGTATTGCTGGTGGTCTCTGAATATACAAGAAAAGCAGCTGATAGCATGTCAGTCTTGACTTTGTTGCAGCATACTCTGTCAAAGGCGTTGCTGTTCTTCTAAGGAATGTAAGAGCATATATTCATGACTGGTGAAGCTCCTGTTTGGTGGGTGTACAAGTGTTTGGAAGGCTTTCCACAGACTGGTAACCAACAACTTTGTCAAATAACCTCTGAGCAGAGATCTGCAAAAGTATCTCTTGACTCTGCTCCTGTCAGTATTTTCTTTAAAAACTCTAGTGATGGAATGGAGAAGAAGTTGTTCAGAAGAAGCTACTGCTCTGATACATCAAAGAAGAAAGACCAGGGAGAAAAAGTGCCTGTTTTGTTATTTTGAAAAGAATTTATTTTTATTTTTCTGCTTAGGCAACTTTATGGAAAAACTGCTATTAGGAGCAAACCTATCTAAAAGGTAAACCAACAAAGGCTTTTGAATAATGTCACATTGCAGGCATTTGTTCTCTATTCTTGTAGGGCACTTCATTAAAAACAGAGACGCACTCCTTGTAGTGAGTGGTCTTTTGCAATTAAGCAGAAAGTGTAGCTAACAGAGCAACACTGCGATTAAATCAGAGTTGTGGTCTGATTAAAAACAATGCAAATTTAGGCTCTTTGAGAAACCATTTATTATTGCTGAGGAAAAACACCTACTTCAGTTGTTTATTAATAGCAAAACATGTTACAGGAAAATTTATGGCAGGATGGTGGGAGTGGATAAGAAAACATTACATTTGTCCATTCTGTAAATAATAATTCCAAAGAAACTACCCAGAGACGACAATTTCATGTTAAAAACTGTCCCTGGTTACTGAAAATCTAATGGTAAATTTTGTGAAACTTCTAATATTGGAAAGATTTTTTTTTTTTTTTGAGTTAAGCAAGAAAGCAGACTGCATCTTTATCCCTTGCTTTAGCAGTTCTTGGTGTTATCTGACTTTTAGAAACAAAGCTAAATGCTGAGGGTCTGTGAGTCATCTTCTTTTCAGCCTGAGCCAACTCCAGCTTCAGTATGTGTATGCTTGTTTCTTTATACCATGACTTTTTCCCTCCTAAGTTAGTCATTGTTATCTCTTGGCACAAGTGAAGAGGTTAAAAACGTCAACAAGCATGAGGCATGCTAAAAACATGCAAACAAACCTCCCATGTAATCTTCCAAACCCGAGAGTGTTCCCATTCTCATTACTTTGTTGTTCATGAACCCATCTGATCTTTTCATCCTATCCTGATGGAGGGAGCAGGGAGGTGAATTCCAAGGCAAGGGTTTACTGACCAGGAATAATGTCCTAGAGGCCCTCTCCACTTCTGCTGGTGTGTCCAGTTTCCACAACAGACATTATGGCATCGCATAAAGAAAAAGAAGAAAATAGATTAGACAGAGGGGAAGTTTTTCTGTTAATCTTTTTTTGAATGCTGTGTGCTTTGAAGAATTCTCTGTGTGTGTGTATCTACATACCAAAAAGGTTTGTAAGCTCCTTTTAATTTTGGTACAGTTATTTCTGGTGCTTGAGAAGTGACCAAATAGGTAGTTACCCCTTAGGCTTAGGCTGGTTTGGATAAAATGGGTGAAGCCCTTGTGGTCTGTGGTGGTCGTTGCAATGAGTTAAGACTGGTTTGAAGTCACCTCTAAAAAAACAGTGTTGGGAAAGGATGGAGCAGTGAGCAAGGTGATGGGGGTGAGCATCAACTGTTTTTTGAAGACAGTGTATCTCAAAATGAAGGTCTCTTACAGTGAGTGGTGATTTGCCATCAATCTGCTCTAGGGCCACAGTTTAAGCCATGGGTGGCATGTTCTTACTGCAGAATTAGTGATCAAGCTGGATGGACTTTTGAGATTGTCATGGTGAAGAGGTTGGAACAGGAACTACCTACTTTGGTAGGGCATCCAGGCTGCCCAGTCTGCTTTGGTGAATTGATGAGAGTAACCTGAGCACTCCAGCAGTCTATTAGGATGTCATGGACATCTTGCTTTTTGTTAGTGTTCATGGAAACACAGATAGAGCATCTCTGCTCCTCTCTGACAGATCAGTCACTGTGGGGGGAATAATGCTCTGTGTTAATGTTTTGGATAATTTTTCTTCCCTGATTTCAATCTAAATTCTCTATCAAATTGGCATTTTCCATGTGCATATTATTTGAACCAACTTTTCAAGACAGCAGTTCCCCATCTCTCCCACCTCCTGCTTTGCGTAGGTCAGAAAACATTTGCTGACTTAAAATGATATTTATTAGTGACTTTTAAAACTGAGTAGGCTGGTAACTAGGATACAGTGGGTAAGTGGAAGGAGGGTAGCAGCATATTGAAGTGATCAATGTTTCAAGCTTTGGCTATGATGCAGAATATTAAAGAATAAGAGAGTTAATTCTCTTTGCCCCTAGGCCTGAAAAAATGTGGTCACTCTTCACCTCCTTTTATTCCCACGGGACAAAGCACTCCTTCAAGGATCTTGGGATAAAAACTGAACTTGCTGAAGCAGAAGAAGGTGGCTCTGTTCTATGTTGTTGCTTTCCATGGATGCATAAAGGAGGAGCCTGAGGAGTCCTGGACACTGGTGTGTGTGGTAGGGCAAGAAGGGTGCAGCGTCAAGTAGCACATGGAATGCATGAGCTGCTCCTTAGTCTGGCAGTCAGAAGCTCCTCCAAGTGTACTGTTCCTAGCACTGGCTGCCAGGCCTGGCTGTCCTCAGGAGGTGGAAACGTGACCCTGTGGAAAGGCAGTGATGTGTGAATCCTTTCCTCTGATTGTACTACGGCATCAGCAGACCGTTCTGCTGGCTCTTTGAGGTTGCTCTGTTCAGGATACACTCAGCCATACTTTGGCTGTGAGTAATGCAGAGGCTATTCTGCTTTCCTTTTGTATACCCTGTTCACACAACTGATAAGCAAGCTTCTGTTCACATTGTGTCCTTCTGCTTCTCTCTTACGTGTTCTAATGAGTGTTTCTTTAAAAATAGTTACAGTGCTACTGCTGCTGTCTTCAGTGAGGGATGAGGTGCTCTCCTGGGTGTATATCTCAGATTCTGCAGGTGCAGGCTGTGGATACTGCCTCATGTATATTTTGAAACAGCCTTGAAAAAGTAATCCACAACTTTCAAGCCAAAAGACAACAGTTTAAAACAACAGTTCCTCTGGAGGAGTAATTTTTCCTTACAGCACTTGATGTACAGAGATCTTGTTGAAATCTTAGAGGGTTCAACCTCTTTGCCAAGAGACACACCTTACACAGACATGTGTGTTCAGTTTCATAACATACAATTCACCTCAGATCCCTGCTCTGCTGTAGTACTGTGGACTTTTTTCCACTGCACACATGTTTTTCATGCTAATTTAGACTCGAGTTTTTTTTTTTCTTTTGCATATGCCTTTGAGTATAAGATTGACTAGGATATCATATGGTGGGACTTCTGTTGGGATGGAAAACTAGATAATAGTTGCAAATGTAATTAAAGGTTAATTAATTCAAATAATTTAATCAGATGTAAAAAGCAGAAAAATCTTCTAATCCTTTGACTCTCAAATTGTGAGGGTTTTTTTCTGTTTATGGAGTAGTATCTTTCTTTTATAGGGAAAAAATATGTCTTATAAGTAATTTAAATTCTTTGTAAAGCATAAAAAACAAATGGAACAAAGGGATAGGAACTTTCTGCTTTAAATGCCAGATCTAGTTTTGCTGGAGGGAAGTTATTGATGTCATGGGGGACAAGGGTCTGATGTGGGACAAACTGAAGCAAGATTTGTTTGTTTGTTTGTTTGTTTCGTTAGGCTGCCTAAAACAGTTTTTTCATAGGTACTTTCTCCACAAAAGGTTTAGTGCAACATAGTTTAATACATTCTTTTTCTATGAATTTGAGTGGGGTTGTCATCTCAGAGGGTGTTACTCTTGCAATAGTATCTTGTCAAATTTTGTGGCTTTTTGCTTAAACTGACTTTGGCTGAACATCTGAACATATTCTAAACCTGAGGAGAGGTGCAGGGATCACTTCTGAAAGCCCATGCTGTCTTAAAAATAAATTATAAATGCAGAGAACCCTAATAGGACAGTTTCTATTCATGATATTTTCAAAAGTCTATTGTTGGACCAAGGCCCTAGCTTTCAAAACTGGATGTCAAAAAGAGAAAATTCCCTGGTACCAGCTGGAAAATCTCAAGAGATAAAGAAAAACCAGCCTTCCACATAGGGATCAAACTTCCTACAGCAGTAGGAAGAAGGACTTGTACACTTAATTAAATTCAGTCTGAGTAAATCTGTAGCATGAAAATTCAAAATAATACAGCATAAACCTGATATGACATATCTACGTGCTAGTAATATCAAATGTGTGCAAACAGTTGTTTATATGAATAAAGAATGAAAATAAGGATATATATATCAGAAGAAAGGCAGGTAACTACATTTAAGGATAAAGAATATAATTAAGGAAATCTGCCTCATTAGGGTGGAAGTCTTGCCTGACTTGAAAGGCTGTGTTCCTTTCTTAAACCTATGTTCATGAAGGAGGTTCCTGTCTAAAGATGCCTGAACTGTATCTGTGACCTTGTGGGGGTGCTGAGCATGTCTTTTACTTTCTTATGAGCTTAATTTGCACGATATGTCATTTATATTATTTGGTTTTGATTTTATCATACTAAGTAAAATTTCTATCTCTTAGCTACTTGGCACTTGAGCAGTTTTACTGAGGCAAAAAGAAATACAAAAAACTTATCTGTGTCTTGCATATATATTTTCTGATTCTGTAACTTCTCAGTCTGGTGAAAGCTAAATTTTCCTAAGCAGCTTTTAGTGGTTGGTCATATATTCTAGAGTCTTCATGTTCTAATCTTATTCCGTATCTAATGGTTATTGCACACTATTTCCCATGTTGCTCTGTGTGCCAAGCAGTCTGGACCGAATGATAGGCGTGCAGTGGTTTCTGCTACACTGGCTGAGACTTTTGAATGGCCTTCTTTCTAGGTCCCTCCCCATCTCAGAGATGACAAACCTCCCTTTGGAGTGGATTGCACTTGAGTTTTCATTTGTTCCTGCTTTAATGGCCAGACTAAATATTTGTAAGGTTATCAGAGTTAGTACAATCTCACTCTGCAGACGGTTTGAAGGTGCTGGTAGCAGAGTTCCAAATATTTCTGAGGCTTTGCCAAGAGCAGATGAGAAGTTCCTGATCTACTTTGCCAAAAAATTGCTTGTGTGATCTAAGAGAAAGCTTTATTCTTTCTTTGTGTATTGAGTGCTTTTTAACTCTCTGTACAGTGAGGCCTTGACTGCTTCATGAAACTAAAGCAGTTAAGCTTTACAATTAAAATTACAGCTGTTCTTCTGGAAGTGGTTAAGAACTCCCACTCTCTGGTTCATAGCAGGTTGGCACTGGCTTGTGCCAAGAGCTACCGTCAGTGAAATTATTATTGTTCCCAAGAGGTCACGTAATGGAACGCTGCCAATACAAACCACAGCACTGCACATTCTCAAACTGTTCAGGCTCTAATGCAAACTTCTTTAAGCAGAGCTTGTTCACTCACCCTCAAGGCTACTCCTGCTCTTGGAAAACCTCAGAAGCAAGAAAAGCAGAAGTCAGCAGTTTCAGTCTAGATTTGTTGCATTCTAAATGCCCGATAGGTACTTAGAGTGGGGCTGCCCTGTGTACATGGAAGAGTGCTTGTGTGCTTCTGGCCCTTAGCTGATAGCAGATTTTTACCAGTGGCTCTCAAAGTGCTTTCAGAGAGTGCTCATGATCATCCCCATTGCATGGGAAGGGAAATGACTTGCTGAAGGTTGCGGCCACACCATGTTCAGGAATCAAACTGAGGTACACTGAACAGTCTGGTGCTTTTCCCAGTGGGCCACTTGGTCTCTACGAAATCAGAAAATCAGTTTCTCAGAAACACAGAGAAAATAATTTCAATATTTTGTACCAGAAAGGAGTAACTGTGCTCTCCTAGTAGGAAAAAGGTTTGGGAAATTACTGGGTGACCTACGTCTTGTGCAGGCAGTGGTAAAAGCAGGGCTCTCTGGGAGCAGGGATGTTAAATAATAGGGACATTAAAAACCTACCTTTGTGCACTTGTGAGCCGCTTCATGGACAACCTGTGTGCAGCCTATTGAAAGAAAATTTTAAAAAGTTGCCAGAAAGGCATTTTTCAAAGAGTAAACTAATACAATTTAGTGGGAAGTATTTTCATAAATCATAATCAGAGCACTGAATTTTAATTTGTCTTTTTTTTACTCGAAACATTAAATATACTTTAGTTATTGAAAACTATATAACTGTTTCTTTAATTACAAATTGCTTCTGAATGAATTAAGATTTTAATGGATTTTCTTATTCGATAATATATGCACTCTGTATTGACATTTTCAGCTATTTGTCGTCATCGTTCACAGCTGATTTGCTGAATATTTCCTAATAGTTGGGGTTTTGTTCCTGCATCTGCATTCACTGAAATAGCTGCAGCAATATTGGATATTTTTGCCTTTCCGCTGTTCGCTACAATTCTTGTGGCAGAGGTGAAAATCCTTGCAGCTGGGTTATGGGGGCAGCTCGTAAGAAGGCTCCTGAACCTATGCTGGCAAAAACCAAGTACCCAGCCATGCTGGTTTTGCCTGACACCAGAGAGGGAACGTTTGAACTTACACCTACGTGGTGGGTGGTTGGTAGTGACAGGTGAGATGAATCACTTAATTGATTGTCTGCTTTAAAATTTTTATTATATTTAATCTCTGAAAAATGTGGCTTGCTGAAGGCCAAGTTCTGGCACATCTGCAGTGATGTTGACAGCTGGGGTATGTCAGCAATTGAGACCTGGCACACTGGGTAATATGATGGGGAAAAGTTTTGGTGGAAGGCTAACATGAAAATATGTGATTTTAAGAGCCTTTTTAAAAACACAGAATGCATCTAGAAACATACTTCTGGTTGCCCTGAAGCTCCATAGACTTTATCTCCCATGCCTGGTGCAGCTGGCTGGACTAGCAGAATGTCTGAGGGTGATGGAGCAGGAGACAAGGAGACAATTACAAAATTACGTGGGTGCTAAGGGAACTCCAGGAGATTGATTGATCCAACTCCTGCTCTGTTCAGGACAAAATTCAAAGCCAGAGAAATTGTGCAGGACCCTGTCTGGGGAAGTTACAAAAACTCCAGGAAGAAGATTTTACAACCTGAGCATTTATTCTTGTGTTTGGCACACAATTTCCTCATAAATTTCTTTTTACTAATGCACGTTGTAAGTCAGGCTGCCTGGCTTTCAGAATGCCTTTGCTAAGTAGATGTGCCATGCTGCTTTCTGGTTGTTTTTTTTTTTTTTTTTTTCATTTGGAAATGTGTCGTGAGAAGGTATTTTGCTGGCAACATAAGAAACATGTCAACAGAGGTACTTTGAAAAGCTTTTAAGTATGCAGACAATCTGCGTTTTCCTACTCCTGATCTCTCTTTTAACTGTTTTGTTGGTGTCTTCATTTTGATTTATCTGAAAATAAATGGTAACCTGTCACTGGGAACATTAATTGTAGTGTGAAATATCCAGTGCACATTCTTTTGAAAGCTCCAAATAATGTACTATCAAATTGTAACTTGCATCATTAGATATATTAGCTGTTACACAAAATTTTAACAATCACTAAACCCCCTACCCATCTGCTCTTATATGCTGCCCTCCAGATCAAAACCAAACCAGATGCTGGTGACCAGGGACACAGTGGTAGATGACAACGACCATTTACTGTATTTATTACGTGCTAAGTTTTAAAGAAATATAAGTACAACAATATTGCTAAATCTTTATGGTAACAGTCTGTTCAGTGCCTATTTTGTACTGGAAAAAAGGGAGGATACTGCTTTCCTGTGAAATGTTGCTGACAGCCAGGAAGAGTGAAATGCACAGGGAATTTTGTAAGGTAGCATTAGGAAATGTATGGCTGAACTGGCAAACTAGAGCACAAATGCTGCAATAAAATTTAGTTAATGAAGGAATAGGAATAGACAATGAAGTGTACTCTGCATATTTTAATGTTATATAAAGCATGGTAAAAAGCAGTAAAATTCTGATTCTTTCTTTTCATATTTAATGAACTCTCATTGCAAACATTGTATTAGCATATGAGTTGAAAACGTCCATTCTGTCTTTATAAGAAAGGGAAATCTTGTTTAAACTCTGTTCCTGTTTTATAAACTATGACCATGCAGTCTACAGTTGTAGATGAGATGGGAATTGCATTTTGCTTCAGCTGATGCACTTACATGAACATGGAATCAGAAGTGAAGCTCCCCATTGCTGATGCCCTTGAATTTTGTATTGTCATTTTTTGTGAGCATGGTTAACTTCCTTTTTATGTTGACAGAGTAGAGACACTGCTCTGTCAACATAAAAAGGTTTTATTAGTCATGTTTTATGCCATCATTCCTTGGATAGCTTTAATTTAGCATAAACAAGTGCTTCCTCTGAGCACAGCTGTCCCTTCCTGCCTCCCTCCACATCCCACAGCCTTCGCCTGTGCCCCCGCTGCTCGCCGTGCCAGGACCGTGTTTGTGTGGCTCCCCAGTGACCCCACTGAGGGAACCATCGCTGCTGAAATGAAGCTCTGTTTAATGAGCTGATTCAAAGCCGTTGGTCCTTCAGCTTGGTTCAGGACATGGCTTCACAGACACGTGTGGAAGCACAAAGGAGAAGAGTGGTGGGAACGGGAAGCTGAAATGGAAGGTGTAGAAAGGACACGACCTGCTTCTCAGCAGCCTCATTTTAGGGTACTTTAATCTGATCATGGAACTCATCATTAGCAGGAGGGTGGCTGTCTCCTTTCTCTAGTAACATAAAGTTCCTAACCGAGGCATCCCCTTCTGCCAGCTTACCGCTTCTCCCTTTCTCTCAATCCGGGTAGGTGTCAGAGTGCTGCAGCTTTATTTGAGGCACAGGATACAGATGGAGGAGCCTGTGTTGGTGCCTTCTTGAAGTTAGATTTACCCTGGTCTTTTCACCAGGGTAGGACTGAGGAAGAGGGAGAAGAGAAACCAGCCAACCCTGCCATACTGTCTTCTACGATATTCTTTTCTATTCTTAACTTCTCTTGGGCAAAGAAAAGGGTATTGCAAATAATTTTTGCTCTTGGACACTAAATTACACTCCTTGTTAGGCTCCAGAGACTTTAAAAGTGAATGGTTTATGCCAGATTAAGTAAAAATTAGTTGTGTTTGAAGCACAGACCCATTCAGCCATATTTAGTTAGCTAGGTACTGGAAAATAGAGAAATGCTTCTAAATGCATGACTTTCCTAACTGTCGCTGACTCAGAAATAAGTATTTAAACATAAAGAGCTCTGCTTGTCTTTATAAAGAGCATCCGTTTTCTTCTCACATCCCTTTCTGTTTTGGGGGAAGTGAGAATGAACCTTGAGTTGTGGATTTCCCCTTCATGAAATAACTTATTTTGTAAGTTCTTTCTATACAGAAAACAGATGACAATACCTCCTTGTTTTTCTTTCATTAATGACCCATTTGGGTTTCCCCAGAGAGCTCTTCAGGCTCATCTGGGAGCCCTAAATTGCAAGCTCTGCTGAATACAGATTTTTCTTTTTACAGCTTTTTGACCTTTTTATGCTACACCTAAGTATATGAAGTTTAAGAGGAGAAGATCTTTCCTTTATAAAAAAGATCCTTTATAAAGGGTTGTATATTTAATCTTAAATAAATATTAATGCAAAGAACTGTCACATTGGTTGTTCTTCATTACCTGTGAATTCTGCCAGTGGGTTTCAAGAGGAGCAGTGGGGGAAGGTTGTTTGTTACGAATATTATTTGGCAGAAAGTCAGGCATATTCTACGATTTCATATGAATGATATCCTCTGAAAGTCAGCTAGCTTCCCAACCAACTCTGCTTGCTGTGCCTTAGCAACAAGAAAAAATCTGTTGCCACATGGAAACGGATTGGGATTCATGACAACACTCCCTATATCCAGCCACCTTCAAACAGCACTAGCATTTCATCTACTAAACACAAGACCCATGTCTTACTTCTGCTTAAAACACCTATCATTTAGACAGTAGCAAGTGATGTCAAACGCAAAAAATTCAAAGGTGGCAAAGTGATAAGCCATATTGTTCAGTAATTTTTTGCTCCCTTCCCCCATTCCTTGCCTGGCACGAGTAAGCACTGGGAATAAATGAGCATTTACTCCTGCAGAAATTACTGCCTTCTTGTGTTGCAGGTTGAGGAGGGTGTGCCAGGCAGGTACAGCCCAGCTTTGTTTCAGGATCTGTGTTCAGATCAGGGCTAGAGTGGAAACTCTCTAATTATTGTAGCTGCTTGCTTTTAGAAACTCCAGCAAATATTTTTGGTAAAAAACCCCCACAGCTTTCTGTCAGGTGTGACAGTTGCAGTGGTTTCTGTTGCTCTTGTGGCATTGGCATTGTCATTGGCATTGTCATTGTCAGGGTTCATAATGGGAGAACAAAATCTGGTTGAGACAAAAATAATTACTTTTTGATTTGTTCATGGAGTGGGAGAGAAGCCTGAGGGAAATTAAGTAAATACCTCTGGTGAATTAAAAAAATTTTTCGTGAGCCACTGTATTCTTACAGCTGAATGATCATTGGAAGGAAAAGTAAAAGCAGATGATTGTTTTTGAGAGTGAATTTGTATTTAGCTTTATTTGTGATCCTTTTCCATATGCTCTCATAGTTGGAATGTGAGAAGTTTCCAGCATGAGTACTTGTGAAAGTGTATTTTAGGTTTGGATGCTTAAATTCCTGTTGGATATGTGTCTGAATATATAATTTCCTTTGTGGTCACATTAGCCAATTTAGGATTCAGGTGTTGAGTAGTTGCAGAAATCCCCCTGTCAGGGAATAGAAATGATCTCATTACCAGGTAGTCTGTGCTACACCATGTGCATTTCAAAATGAGATGATTTTTTGTTCAGGCTATTTATATTTAGGGAGTAACAACACCGAAGCATTTGCTTAATTTTAAGTATATTGAGTAATCCAGTTTGAAATGCACAAGTGCTATACTAAATTCTTTAGGGACATAGTGACAGTGCCCTGAAACTATGAACAATTGTTTTGCTATATTTGTATATAACAAAAATGTTTCTAGAACTGCTCAGCAGTATGGAGTTGAGCATGGGCATGTTTGCAAATCAAGCTCTGATCAAACAGAAAAATATTGATGAGTGGGTTGTAAACTGAAAACAGGTAGAATTTGATTGCGCATTGCAAACTCCTAAGCACAGAATATTATGCTCATATTTTGGAAACACAACCAGTTAAAGACCTAGATATTTGAAAAATCTGGAGTGGAAACTTGAACAATATATTGGGGAAGATGAGCCATGAAGAATCATGGCCTTTCCTCATTTCTGTTAGTTTTAAAATAAATCCCACTCTAAAAGATTTAGTAACAGGAGTAATCTTGACTAAAAAAGAAATTTTTCCTTCCCATTTTTGTCAATCTTTTTTTCTTGCTAACTGCACATGAATATCAGAAGCTCTTAGAAGAAAGGCAAAACATTTCTGTTCCATATTTGAAATTATTATTTTCCTACAATTTCTATAACCTCTTTTGAGGTGTTACAGCGTGACTTCTAGTGTAGACAGGTTGCTGGCTGCTACCACTGCACTAAATCCCAGCTGAGGAAAGCACTTGAACTGGAGCTTGAAGCACTCTTGCTTTGTTTCTTTCTGAGCATGATGGTGATTAAATTGCTAGCAGATGTATGGAGCATTGCTGATGCTACTGTGACTGCAGTGCTGGCAATGGCAGAAATATCAGCAGTTGTTGGAACAGCTTGGGTAGGAGGCGAAGCACAAGCAACTTGTAGGCAAGTCATTCTCCCAAACTGAGATGTGGCCAAAGCAAAATCCCAGGTCTAAAAATGAGGAGAAAATTCAGATGAATCTCTAAAAGATATGACTAAACCCATGCTCTGTAGTACCATTAGCCCCTGAATAGAACATTAACCAGGTTGTAGTAAATGCACAGGGAGTTGCTGTAGTGGAACCGGTTCAATACTCTCCCAAGGAAGGAACTAAGTCAGCATCTTACAGTAAGATACAACCTGTTCTTTCCAGTGGAGCCATTAGTATACTTTGTTGTGCAGTATGTTGTGGGGGAATTTCTTTCCAAACCTCTAAAAAATCAGTTTGTGCCGACATATTAAAATACTATCATCAATATCTTTGCATGCTTAATTTTAAATAATGTCAGCAATTCTCAGCTTGTTTTAAAAATAACTGTACAGTTCAAGCAATACTAACTTAAACTTAGGTATAGACCTTGCATGTAGTATTAGTCATTGAATTAGCCTCTGCTTCTAAAAGCCTACCTGGCATATTTAATTCTTTGGCTTATAGTTCTATAAACTGATCATATAGATTGTAGAGAAATATTGCCTTCTGGATGTTTCAATTACTTACTGGTCACTTTATTTTAATCCTCCCATTCTTTTCACATCATTACTCCCTGCAATTTTAGTGATTTTAAATACCACAGTAAACTCCTTTATAATTTTTCCCAATTTCAGACTAAATTATCTGTGGTGTATTCAGATTTGGGTACTAGCAGTACTATTCCAAAACCTTCTATGGGCCTCCTGGCCCAGCTGTCCTCTCCTGTGACATGCAGGTTGTGTCCCCAAGCTAGGACGGTGCCATCCCTGTGCCACGTTCATAGTTCAGGCTCTGGATCATCCAGCCCGCAGGACTGCTCCCTGCCTCTTTCTTCCTGTGTCCCCAGCAGGGAAGGTGAAGCCACCTATGCACACCTATCCATGTATGATGGGGCAGCCCTTCTGGAGGACACCCAGTGCTCTGGATCTCCCACACATATGGTCTTCTGTACCAGGACCACATGTGCTGCCATAGCCTGGTCCTCTCCCTGACATGTGGTTTGGCAAAGCTTCTCCTCAAGCTGGTGGAGAGGCACATGGGGTGCCAGGGTGGCAGTAGCTGGAAAGAAGTACTTGGCATGGGCATCAATAACTGTTCCAAGGTAGTTTTCATGAGAGATGAGCTGTTTGCTAGATGGTAAATTAATTTGCTTTAAAAAGCAAATTAATTAATTAATTTAAAAATTTGGGCTTATTCTTAGAGTGGTTTGCAAATGTATTTTCAATCTGTGTGTGTGTCAAAATAATTTGGGGGGAGCAGCCTACATTTACCAGCTATCTTCAGGGAGAGCCACCCAAAATTTGGAGTCTTTAAAGATAGGCTAGACCATTTATCCACTATCTCTCTTGTAGGCAACTGCCCAGTTTGTCCCCAACAGCCAAAGCAGAGTCTGCTGAACAGAGGTGTGCTCAGTACCTAAATATTTAGTGAGGCAAGTTAAAAAAAAAAAGAAAAGAAAACAGGATCTATCATGGCAGCTAGGACATAAAATCCTAAATTTCTGTATCAATTTCAGCCTAACTGCAATGAATGTTTCAACATTACACAGGCTGCACTAGCATCAACATGAAAGACCATTTTTTCTATTCCAGAAAGCCACTTCCACTTTTGTTTTATTTTCTCCTATCCAGTTTCTATTTTCTTACGTTTTTAGAAATTTTGGGTGGTTAGGTTCCTGTATGGCAAGCTAAATGTACTCTCATGATCTCTCCAGTGTTTCATGTTTGCTCCAAGTTGATATGGGTTCAGGCTGACACTGAAAAGCCACTGTCCTGTCCTCCCTCCTCCCATTTCAGGGCTGTGAATTCCTCCTCTCTTCTCTGCACCAGAGCTAGAACTTTGTGGTCTGAAGGATAAACTAGAAATTTGGGGTTTTTTTCTCTACTGGTTTTCAGCATCAGACACCTTTTGCAGACTCCTTGGAATTTCTTCCTAATATCTAATCTAAATCTACCCTGTTTCAGTTCAAAGTGATTACCTGCAGTCCTTTCACTACACTCCCTGACAAAGAGTCCCCCTATGTCCTTCCTGTAGGCCCCCTTTAGATACTGGAAGATACTACAAGATCTCCCTGGAGCCTTCTTTTCTCCAGGCTGAAAAATCCCAACTCTCTGAGCCTGTCTCCATGGGAGAGTTGCTCCATTCCTGTGATTGACTTAGTGGCCCTTCTCTAGACTTCCTCCAACAGATCCTTGTCTTTTTTATGCTGGGAAGCTGACATTTGGATTCAGTACTGCAGGTGGGCTCTCACAACAGTGCAGTAGAGGTGTAGAATCACCTCCCTCAACCTGCTGGCCCTCCTTCTTTTGATGCAGCCCAGGATACAGTTGGATCATGTCCAGTTTTTCATCCACCAACACCCCCAAGTCCTTTTCCACAGGGCTGCTTTCAATCCACTCATCACCCAGCCTGTGTCCGTGTTTGGAATTATCCCAACCCAGGCACAAGACCTGACACTTGGCCTTATTGAAATACATGAGGACTGCACAGGCCCAGCTCTCAAGCCTGTCCAGGTCTCTCTGGATGGAATCCCTTCCCTCTAGAGTGTCAGTCACACCACTCAACTTGTCATCCCCAGACTTGCTGAGAGTGCACTCAATCCCACTGTCCATGTTCCCATGTTAACATGAGGATGTTCAATAGTATGGTCCCAGAGGGACATCACTCATCACTGATCTCCACGCAGCCATCAAACCATTGACCACAACTCTTTGAGCGCATGCATTTCCTTATCCACCGAGTGGTCCGTCCGTCAAAGCCATGTCTCTCCATCTTAGTGACAAGGATATGTGTGGGATAGTATGAAATGTTTTGCACAAGTCCAGGTAGATGATGTCAGTCTCTCTTCTCTTGTCCATCACCACTGTAAGCCCCTTGTAGAAGGCAACCAAATTTGTCCTTTTTGCTGAGTTTCATCTTATGCTGTTATGTAAGTGCACACTGCAGTACCAGTATTCTTCCTGAGTGAGCCTCCCTGTCCTCTGTCAGCACCAGCCTGGGAAAGGAGCAGGGAGCAAGGAAATCGATGTATAAACTTTGACTGTGCTGCTGCAGTGAGTGAGGCTTGTGGGATGAAAGACTTGGACAGAAACCAAGAGAAGTGGTGGTATGTAGGGCTGCTGCAGAAGCAAGGTGTTAATGACATGCCAGCTAGGAAGGGTGAGTGGGATCTGAGGCAGTGTTGCGCTCTTACAGCATCTTTGTTGGGTATGGGAGAGGGAAATAAGGCTTATATGTTACAGTATTTCCATATGGAGCTACTGTTTTGCATGGAACTACACTAAGGTTTTTGATGATCGTGGAAGGGTAAACAGCGATAGATGCTTCTGTGGTTCCTCATCCTTTCCCTTTCTAAAAACACAGTAGCAAGAATACAGGGAGGAAAAAGCAGGTGGTGTTACTGAAATATGGATTCTGTAGTTCTTACAGGCTGTGAAGGATGGGGGTTTTTTTATGATTGCAATATACCAAGTGAGAATTGGATCCCTCTCAAAGCAAGAAATTAATTATGCTGCTTACAAGTTGGAATAATGTGAGGGAGCACCACATGATCTTCCTGTTGTAGTGCCAGTGCACCTGCACAACATCTTCTTTTCCACTTCCAGGCTTATTTTAGGCAGTGTTTATTTGTGTCTTGTGTGGCTTGTAGTAAGATAGAAGTTGCAAGTAAGCATCAGCATAGACAATATCTTGTCTTTTAATAATTACAAGGTATGGGAGGATCATGGTGAGTAGAAGTGGGGTAACCTGATTCTTGTGGAGATGTTTATCCTGTCTTTGCCTTTCAGAGTTCTGGTTCACTGTGAATTTTATAATTTTAAATCGCATTCTTTATTGATCAGTGGTAAGATTTTGGCATTTGCATTTCCCTGCTGTGAAGACATATTTGTGGTTTTCCCTTCTGTCTCCTGAAGTATGATTCCTCTCTAATTTCATTGAGTGATCAGTAATTCTCATGTAATGTAAAGCAGAGCACAGAAAGTCTGTCTTTTCTTTGTGCCATTTTGTATAACTGCATCATGTTCCTTGTAATCTCTCCTTTGTAAGGTAAATAGTCACAGCCTTTTCTGCCTTTTCTCATATTAAAATGTATCCAAATCCTTTATTATTCCGACTACTTTTAGGAATCCCCTCTAACACTGGAGCATTCATTTTCTGAGACACTGTTACCAGTGCAATATGTGGCACAGCAGAGATAACACTGATCTATATTCGTTACCTCCCCGCTGGTCACCATTTTATTCACTATTTATCCTAATTTCTTTTAACTACAGTTAAGAATTTAATTTAGAAGAGTGGTCTTCCTTGAGAAGGGTTCTGTGACCCTGAGGTGTCTTCACTGAATTCATAAACTCTGCTTTAAAAGTATGTGTAATTACATTTTTTCCCTCTAGTACATTGTTCCAGTTTGGCCAAATTTAGAAATATATCCTCTGAGAGAAGGCACAACTACCCCTTCCCCCCCCAGGTTCGGGAAAAAATAAATTTTCCTCGAAGGAAAGTGAAGAAGATAAAACTATTTATTTACCAAACACAAGGGAAAAGGAAAATAAGGCTAAATAATAAAATGTTTCACTGTGGAGGAAAAAAACCTGGGAAAGTGTTAAGAGTCCTCCCTTTGGTCTCCTCGGCGCTGGGGCTTGGGCCAGGGCCAGGCCCTCTGTGCCTGGTGGAAAGTCCTCCTGATGTGCTCTGAGGTTGAAAAAAACCAGTCCAGTATAAAAGGGAGAAAATCCGGAATTCCAGAGAAGGAAAAACAAAGTCCAACCCTCAGTCTCTCTCCGGAGAACAAGAAGCTGAAACAACTGGCCAAAAGCTGACTGGAAAGCAGCAAGCCGGGTGCTTCCTCGCTCTCCTCCCGCAGCTGAAAAAAAAACCTGCTATCTCTGTGTGACCTTGAACAAGCTGCAAACTGCCCTGAAAAAGTTTTGCTCAGTTTTTTCCTTCCCCCTCTCAGGCTCAGTTTAGAGGCACAGAAAGGCACAAAAATTAATTTTGGGCATAGGCAGCGATATGGGATACACATCATAACGTCACCCCAAGACATACATGCTGGTTTCAATGTTGAGCTCATCATGATACTGTCTTTTCACCCAGCATTTTTTAGGTTTATCTTGAGATTCTTCACTGTCAGTTTTGATCTTTCCTGAGCCAAATAATTGTGTGTTATCTATAGGCTTTGCCATCTCATTGTTCATCTACTTTTCCAGATCAAGAATAAATGCAATAAACAACACAGAACTGAGTTTATCAAACCTTTTTCCTATGTAAAACAGTCATTATTTGGAGACATGAGTTAGACTATTCAGATTATTTGATAAATTGTTTTTATGTAGATTTCAATAGCTAAAAGACTAGATTGCAGCTACTTTTTTGGTTTTTTTCCATACAAAAACCCTAACAAAACTAACAGTCTCCCAAATTATCTTACAGACCCTGTCCAGAAGAATCTCAAATCCCTATTTGGAAACTCCTTCAAATAAGGTACTTGGGAAGCCTCTTTTTACTTCCATTTCATCAAACAACATAGTAGGAATGTTTTTGCTTCGGTTCAACCTCTTAATCATAGCTTTGAAGACAGGTGAATGTGACCTGCAGTTAAATCCAGTTAAGGAATTATCATTTTGTGCGTGTGTGTGTGTGCTACAAATCACGTCTTTCTATTACTGAGTTTGCAAACTGAATTGTTGCTAATTCCAATGTGCACTTGCTTCCCAGTCACTTAAATGATTACCACTGTTTAGCTGACTTTTACAGCACTTGAGAACTCTGCTTTGCATGCCACAAGACTTTGCTGTCTCAGAACTATTCTATATGCCTTAAAAGATTCCTAAACAAAAGGGTCAAACAAACAAAAAGATGAAACCAAACAGCATTGTTTTCCTTTCAAGTTAGTTACTTGTGTCCCTTGGTGTGTTTTGCTGGGACAGTGAGGAAACATCACAAGAGAAGCCCAAAGTAAACTCTTCAGTAAGGAGTGGTACACAAGATCTGGATGGAATATGGTTTTATGGAAGACTGAATTGGGTTCTATTTTGATAGACACAACTACAGCCTTGAGGTGCAAGGTAGAAATCAGGTGTGGGGAAATCAGAGATTTGTCTGTTCTGAAAGACCATATCCTCCTGGCAATGCATGGATGAACTGATCTACAGCTATCACAGGAAACCTCCAAAGGTTCTGAACAAAAACAAAAGACTATGAAATAGTCTTCCAGTGTGTATTAGGCTTGAAATAAATTATTTAGCTCAAATACATAGGAAATTATATTTATTTTAAACTGTATCTGTGTGTTTTTGCAATGGTTAATATGTCCCTGCTTTGCTAGGATAACATGTGTTTTCATTTAACTTGTCTGTTGTTCAAAGGCAAAGCTGATGGATAGTAAAAATTCTCCTTTTCTAGGGCAGCAAATTTAAAACCAGCCCAGCTCGTGGGGCACCTGCAACCCATGATACAACTGGCAGAAGCTGGGGTGCATTTCCTATGAGACTTTGAGTGCTTGCTTGTCATTTACCTGGGACAAAGCCATCGCTCAGAGGGAGGGAGCGGACAGTGGCAAGGCAATTTACTACAGCAGGAATAAATCCCCGTTTGTCACAGTTTTCAATTTCTCTTTTCATTCAGATTTATGGAGAAAGTTCTTCCTGTGCTGGGAGAGCTCTCAGGAATATTTTTACTCTACAAGCTTCTGACCTAATTAAAGACAGGGTGTACCTTACTGGCATTTGCAGGTAAATCAAAATAATCTGTTTTAATCAACTTTATGAGTTTTATTTGCATTTATCTATGCCCTGATTTGACAAGAAAGTATATTCTGTGTGAGACGTTCTGTGTATGTCACTAAGAATTGAAAATATTTTCTTAAAAAATTTCTTTAAAGTCTCATGTATCTTAATATCTTTTCTTACATTACTATGTCAGTTGTCAGAAAGCAGCAGTGGCCTGATTGTATATCCATTAATTCAATTGCTTATGATTTTCATATACAATAGTGTTTGTCAGTTATTTTTTTGAAAAGAAAGAGTACTAATTTCAGCCCTGGTTTGGAGTTATAAAAGAGCTTAATTGGATTCCAAGATTTAGTGACACAGTGATTTTTGCATGTAATTTATGGAATATTTCTGTAATGAAGTGATTTTCCATTTGTGTTGCATTGTAGCATAAATGATTCCTCCTGTTTCCAATTATACCCAAACATGCAGCTCTCTGTTACAGCACCATTCTTTCACACCTGTGTTTAAGAAAAATCCACTACTTTTTTTTATTGTTATTTAAATATATAGATTTACCAATAATATGAAAGATTAACTACATCCTAAAGCAGCACTAAAGGTCTTGCACGTATTGTTTAGCTGTACTGATTATGCCTATGCTCAGAAAGGAAATAAAATCCTGAGGCTAAAAGCTGGATTTTATTTATGATATTTAGATCTCTTATGCATCTTTGGATGAACCGTATGCAGCACAAATCGATAAAAATGCTACATATTGCAAAGTATGCTACATGAATCAGGTATGTAAGGGAACTTGCTCATCTAACATAAGTTCCCTCATTGTAGCTAAAGGTATCCCCTGAGGCTTGCCAATGTAATTTCTTCCCTTGAAATGAATAGGTTTACAAAAATTAGCAATTGAGACAAAGACTTTGCTCTGCGGAACAAAAAGGTTGAATTTTGATAGCTTTAAAAAATAGATCTTTATTATAAAAGAATGTTTTAACATTACTGTAGCTTAAGAAGTGAAGTTTTGCTTATTTTTAGGAGAAGCTGTGTTGGATCAGAACTTGTAGACTGGCTTTTGGAGCAGTGCCCTTTTGTCAAGTGCAGATCTACAGCAGTTGGAGTGTGGCAGCTTCTCCTGGATATGGGCATTATATTGTCAGGTCAGTTTTGACAGTACTTCCAGTGTGAGGAAGGCTATCCCTTTCTCCTGCATAGGACAGGAGTCCTGTTTTTGATGGGAGGAGGGAAAGAAAAAAAGCACAGATTTATCCAATTTTCTTGTCAGCTGTTTATTTTACTATCCTTTTGGGAATTTTACCTCTGTGACCTTTCATTTTATAGATACGAAAGAGCAATCCCTTGTTTTTGGCAATTTCTTTCCTTTTGCTTTTGCAACTGTAATTGCCTATTATCAAGTTCCAGACAGAATGTGTGTCTTTTCCAGCCTTTTTTTTTTCCCCGCAAGCTATTTTAGGTTTCTCACAAGGTAGCAGCTCTTTAGTCACTGCAGATCATGGCTTCACCAGATGACTTCTGTAGCTATTAATGATTTTTGTTTTGTCCCTGTTTTCAATAATTTTTAATTACAATGGATTGAGAGAAAATCCAGCTCCTTGAGATGGTGGTGAGGCCAGGCTCTATCCTGCTGTCCCTACCTCCTCCACCAAACTGAGGGATTTGGTCCAGCTAATGTGGTTGGTGATAATTACACGGGTAACCAGCCTCTGGATATCTGATGGATTTTACCTTGAGGCTGGGACTACTTAGGTAGCTCAACTCAGATCATACCCTGCCCTGGGGTCTGTGCTAGACACTTAGCCTCTATCCTGTGAAAAGGTGAGGAGTTGTGGAAGATCTCTGCATATGTACACTGGCAGTGTACCTTCAGGTTTTCTTCAGCTAAACTGACAGTATGTCTGGTCATGCAGCCTCAGCAAGGGCTGAATTACTTGTAGCAGGATCTTGTGCTTTTGGCTTTGGACTCTGTCCTTTTTTCCCCATTAAATCCCATTCTTTTCAAGGAAGACAACTGATGCATCTTCTTATCCAGGTCTAGTCTACAAATCTAGTACCCTGAATCTGAGGAGAAGCTTGAATAATGATGGGCTGCATCCCCATTACTTAGCTTTGTTTATTAGTGCCTGACCATTAGTGACAACAGTTTAGAAATCAATGGAAACTGAGACTCCGAAATCTAACAAAAAAGAGGAAGGTTTTTATACCCTAATCCTTAACTGATTCCAAAACCAATTAAATATTCATCAGTCTTAATGCTTGAATTTCAGGATCCTGGATATTTTTAAACTGGGGTTCTGGGATTTTCCTGTTTGGATGCACTGAATTAAACTGAGAGGGCAGGATTGTTTCTGTGTTAAATTTTCAATCCTTTTGCCCTGTGTGATGGTACAACTCAGCATTAAGATCAAGTGCAATACAGAAGTAGAGTATGGAATCTTTACATGGCGAAGATTTAAAGGAGATCTAATATTATTTTTTCTAACAGTGGACAGACAACTCTATTTTCAAGACTCTCATGCTTTCTACCAGTTCTCAGCGGATGAATGTACCTACCTTTTCTGTGAATTTGAGAAAGAGGAAGCATGGAAGAATGGAGTAAAGCTCCTGCTTCAGCTACTGCCGCTGTCTCCTCCCAGGATTGACATGTGCAATCTGTAAGTGTGCATGCAACTTTTACTGACTATTTTATAAGTGTCCTGCCTTATAATGACACTGTTTACCCCCAAATCACCTTGCAAGTGAGACAGCTTTCTTTTAGGGGTTGACAAATCTTGTAGAGATGTGCTTTTAATCTAAGGTCAGTATGGGTAGAAAAATTGAGGCACTTGACTTGGGGTTTTGGGCATATTACAGTTTTTAGGCACTAGCTTGCTGCCTCTAGCTTGCTATGTTACCTGGGCATGTGGTTTTGTTTTGGTCTCCTCTTACATTTGGAGGTTTGGCATGAATTTGGCGGCAGGGATGCTCTGATGCTGATTGATGTGCAGATCAGATGCCCTTGTGTGGATCAGCTTTCAGATGGATTGACAAGATGGATGGAAATGTGATACCTTCAGTCATTTGATTTTAGTTTTCTACTGTTTGTTTGCCAGAGCTCTGTAGTCTCACATTATTATTATTCCTTTTTCAGAATATACCTTTTAAGAGTTTTGCTTCCTATATGCCTCCTCTTTCACCTGACTATTGAATGTTATCCTACTCTCTGTGCTCGTATGGCTGCACTCTAAGGTTGCCTTTTTAGAGTGGCTAGAAGGAAACCATAGTTATTTGTTCCACAGCGAGAGGCCAAAATAGAGGAGAAAGGTGTTAGTGAGAGCTCTGGAGGCTCATGACCATTTATGCTTTAGTAAATCTGCAGGAGCTGGCCTGAATAGACAAGTTGAGTTAAATTCTTTCACTGTCCCTAACATGATGATCCTCAAACTCAATGCTTTGGAGATCTAATACTCTGGCAGTACTAGAATTTATTCTTTTTGATGCCAAAGACAAAACTTTCTTCTATGAGTACTTTCCTTTTCTACATATTAGCTTTTAAAAATGCTCATTCTCTAAAATGGATGTCCAGTAGAAATATTTTAAATGAGCACAAAAGCCAAAGACCCTGTAAGCTGCCTCAAGCCCAGATTCTTAAATTCAGACATGTTGAGCTGGTTGGAAGAAACCTCAGTAATTTCTCTACCTGGTTCAGGGCAGAAACTTGATTCCCTCCCCTATTGCTGACTGCCCTCACCAATCAAATATTGGCAGTTCAGGAGTGGTACTTCCCTTTAAAATGCATTTATTTGATCAGTTTGAGTGAGTGTAGGCAAGTGACAAGAACCCCAAGCTGGCTAGAGCAGCAGGACTGAATATGATCTTCTAAGCAGCTGACTCATATGGGAGAAAACCTTTGACTATTTTTGCAAATAGAAATTTTTGTCTTCCAGCCAACTCTGGTGCTAAACAGTTTGTCTGTCCCTTAAATATCAGGGCATTTTGACCTTGATTTTAATGGGAATTGGGATTTTTGTCATTGCTGTAAATCAGACTGCTTTTCATGGTTCATATGTACTTGTTCTAAGGATTGGAATCAAAAGGACAGAATAGATAGGTCATATTGATGTGTTATGTGAAGGATGCTGGGTAGGAAAATGGATTGAAGGCTTTTTAGGTTCAAGTTTACAGTCTGCTTTGCAGTTTTATCATTTCAGTGCAACTGTCATTTCCAGTGGAAGATGATCCCTGTCACATGAATTGAACAATTATTCACTAATGTACATTTCCAGCTCCTTCCTGCTCACATTATTCAAATTTGAGTTGAAGCTGGATTCCTTTTGGGAATATTGTCACTGAAAAATTGTTTTCTGGAGCTTTTACCCGTCAGATTGTGAGGGTGCTTTTCGAAGAAGTATATATTGTAGGAATTGAATTTTAAGTAATGGTATACCCTCGAGGGAATGTGATATTAAAGCAGAAGGAGACTTTTCCAGGTTCAAAATTCTTCATGCTTGATGCAAATAATAAACTGCTAAAACACAGTCAGAAAGGGAATAGGTGTGATGAGATGTTTGTTAAAGTTGTCTGACTTGGTTAAATAAAGCCATATACTCTTTTTCATGACAAAAGGGCAATTCTAAAAACCTTTCCCTGAAGGGTTTGTCTTTTTTCAAATATATGAGCTGTTTTGCCTACCATTAGAAGCATAGGATTTTTTATAATTTAGTATTTTTGTACTCATTTTTCTGTCTTAGCTTTTCTTACAGTCTGTATCGACAGCATTAATTCTATATGTACAGAGGGATAGAGAAATTCTTACTTTATTAATTAGATTCCCTGCTTTTGATGAAATCAGAAAGAACTGCCTGCCTGTGCACCAGAAAGCAACATCGGACATCTCCTGGTGGTCCCAGAGGCCAGATGACCTCTTTCTCCTCTGCAGCCTTGTGCTTGCCTGGGCTGCTGGGTGCATCAGTGGGTCTCTGAAGTACCATGGTCCTGCTCTCCCAGAAGAAGTCTGTAGACATGAGTAGGCAGTAGCAGCTCTGGGGACTTCCTGCAGCAGCTATTCTGGAAACCCTGTTAAATAAACATAGCTCAGATTTGACTCGCTGTACAGATTTTTGATGGATCTGTATTTGTTTCTGGTCAGTTTTAGTGGTGTTCCCAAATAAAACTATAGGAAGCTCTGCAATGATTGTACTGTTCTGAAGTCTGAGATACGCTTATGGTTCCTGAATAAATGCTCCCTGTTGACTTTGGTGGAAATTCCTTACATTCAACATAACATTAGCGGGAATTCACCATGGAAAACAAGTGAGGACATAGCAGGAATTCAGTTCATGCTAATTTGAAGGCTAATGTTGTTGTGCATATTCCACAGGACTGAGATCCTGTAAATGTTCTCAAATGAGATGGGACCAATGAAGAGGCCTCTTGGGGTCAAACACCCAGTGTTAATCACAGTCATCCTACTTGAGTAGAAAACAGGTGAATATTGCAATAGCCAGGGGAAAAAAATCTGTATTGAAAGCTGTGCCTTGGACTCTCTTGCAAGCTTGATCAATCACTTAGGTTCTCACCCAATGCCTCCTGAATTCTTTTCCATTTACTGCAATAGTGTTGTATCAGGTGTTTAATCCTTGTGTGCTTCTATTTCCTTCTTTGTAAGTGGGAGTGTTTATAACAATTCCCAGAACCACTGCTAGACTCAGTGAACATTTCAGGAATGCAACTGAGGCTGTTGAAATATATCCCGTAGTACTTTTAAAAATTATTGGAAGAGATGTTAGCAGAGATTTTTTCCTTAATCTTACATTGCTTTTTATTTTCAGAAGTGTTGCACTATATTCGGTCTTCTGTCCTGAAACAATTTGCATTTTATTGATATCAGAAAAGTAATCATTCTTAAAAGCAATTTGGTTTTAATGCAAATAGCCAGGATGGGATATTGATTTAGTTACTGCCTTGTGGAGTTCCTGGAAAGCTTTTGCTGAAGACAAACAGCTCTCAGGTATTGTATGGAGACTGACTTGTCTGCTTGCAGATCTAGGACATGCATCCCTGCATCTCGCTCTGCTTAGCAGATTAAGCCCACAGGTTGCTGAACTGTATAAGCACTAATTTGCCTGGGCTTTATAGCTCCTGTTTGGTGTCAGCCTTACTAGGTCCTAGCTGTCCACTCTTGAAAAAAATTAGGGTGATAAGTGTTGCTTTTGTCCATTGGCCTAGGTGGCATAATATACCCTTCCTCTCTGATTCTGAAGAACTGACTCTAATTTTTAGTATATTCATGGTTTCAGAAGTATTTGATGGTCATATGCAGATGAATACTGGGAGTACTTTTAAATAGAAAATGAAGTGATATAGGCCCAAGAAGGAAATAGCTATGCTATGTGCTCTTCTGGGTTTATAGATTGCATCTGTGGCTGTGTCTACTGAGCTGCTATCTTCTGCCTCCAATGTAGAAGAATCAAGTCCTAGACTGGTTCTGAGAGATCAGATGTGTAGAGAAACCTCTAAAGAGTTCAGTTATTTTAATCTCATTCCAAATTATAAAGAGACAACCTGAATAAATCAGTCTTTGTAAATGAAAATGCATCCATTTATTTCTTTTGGGCTGTTTATAACACTTAAAATGTTAAATCATGTTTTCTTTGAATAGGAAAGGCAGTTGTGAAAATAATTGGGATTTTAATCTGAATTACCATTTTGATCTGAATATGCTCACCCCAAAATGAATGCATGTGTCATTCTGTGCTTTCTGACCTTAATTTTTTAATCAGGGAATTAAATTTTTTGACATGGGATGTAAGAACCACAATATAACAGCTGCATATTCCAGATGTGTTGCCAGCTCTCTCCCTAAGGACATTGAGGCATATAAGCAGTTAAATAATTTAGTCAAAGACAGAAGCTTCTGCTGATACCTGGGATTTATGTTTATTACAGCAGCTGCAGTTTTGTATATCTGTTCAGCTTGCTGGCATGCCAGTGCTTCCTGAATACCATGAAAAGTAAAGATCTCAAGGGCATTTTCTTTTACTTCTTCCCATAGTTATAACCCTGTCATATTGGTATAATGCTTCTGATTGTCAATAAAGCTTCTGAAAGGCTTACAGATGTTTTAGGGATGGAAATTAGACTGTTTAAAAGAAAAAACCAGTCTTATCCTGTGCTGTCCTTTTTGTGTGGCTATTTCCACGTGGGCCAGACTTCTGGGACAGTTTCTAGGAGGGTTCTACCTTCACTGCCTCACTTTTGAAAAGACACATTAAGTCTCTCTTTCCTGTGAGTTACTGTCAAGACAACCAAATAGTGTTCTCAGCTGTTACTTTAGTTTGGTTATTTATGGCTTCTTAAATACATTATTTTAACTTTTGTTTATTTTTTCTGAATATTGAACTTCACGTGTCTCAAAATTATTTTGATGTTGTCTGTTTTCATCTACATGAAGTTGTATTCCATAGGTGCTGCTCCACACATGAGCAAAGCAGGGTCATGGGCAGATAGAAAACTCTTTGCTCTGTTCATAGAGTATGTTTTTAGCAATGCAAAATACACAGTCAAATAAGTAACTCTGATCTAAAGGGTCCTGCATTCCTCAGTCCTTCATCATATTTTTATAGCTGAAGAATTCTCTCACTGCTTCATGTTGGTCGGATCAAAAGAGTTCTTGACAGCAAGGGACAAAGGGTGTACTCTGTCGTTACTGACACGATTAATTATTGTCATGTTGCAGTCCTCATTTTGATGTGGAATCTCAAAGGCCCTTTTACATTAGTGCCTGTGGCTACACAGTTCCTTACTTTTCATGAATCAAAAGATGTTGAAACAGAATGAAAGAAATAATAAAATCTTATTTTTATTTTTTAAGGCCTGATCAAAAAATAGAAGATACGGCAGAAACCAATGCTGAAATTCTTGCTCGTCTCACTTCTGCGGTAAGGTCATTGCATCAAAGTTTGAACTGATCATGTTTGAAATATTGTCATGTTTTGGATCCTTTCAAATGAAAGACTTAGTCTAAGTGAACAGATGTTTGTCTATGAAGACTGTTTTTTTAGTCTGTGGAAGGGGATAGCTTTACTGAGGCCTTAGTGTACAATTCCAAAGCTATTAAAATCAAACCAAGCAAGGACTGCTGCAGCCTGCTCTTGTAATAGATGCTATTCATGGCCCAGAAGACACCAATTTGGAAGACCAAGGTGACTTTTGTGCCATGTACTTTACACTCAGACCCTCTTGGTAAGTATACATCGATGGGAGACAAAGGGAGAGAAAAGGCTTCTACAGCCCTTGTGTAGATTTTCATAAATTTCTGAGGAGAGACACCTGGAAAACCTGGGCTTCCCAACTATGTTTAGCCTCAGTTAACTTCACCATAATAAACAATAGATTATCCTGTTTCTGCTAGACTTTGGTGCATCTTGTTTATCATGTAAGATCAGTGTTCTAAGAAGCAGACAGACAGGACTTCAGAAAGTTAAGCTAGACTGACTCAATTTAATGTAATCTGTATGATGTCACAGAGTGCACCCTTAGCAAATTAGCAAGCAATGCAACACTGGGAGGAATGGCTGGTCACCAAACTGCAGGTATTTCAAAGATGTGTGGATGTGGCACTTGGGGACATGGTTTAGTGGTGGACTGGGCAGTGCTGGGTTAACAGTTGGACTTGATCTTACAGGTCTTTTCCAGCTGAAATAGTTCTATGATTCTATGGTTGTGCGGCCACTTAGAGGGACCTTGACAGTCTGGAGAGATGGGCCAACAGGAATCTCAGGAAAATCAACAAAGGTCAATGCTATATCCTGCATCTGGCAGAAATAACCGCATGATTCTATACAGACTGAGGGTTGACTGAAAAGCAGCTTGGCAGGAAAGGCCCTGGGGGTCCTGGTGGACGGCAGCTTGAACCAGAAACATGTCCTTGTGGCAAAGAAAGCAAGTGCTTCCTGAGCTGCATGGGTAAGAGTGTTGTCCTTAGGCTAAGGGAGGTGATCATTCCCCTCTCAGCACTGGTGTGCCAGATGTGGAGTGTTGGGTCCAGTTCTGAATTCCCAGTACAAGAGATATGGATGTACTGGAGTGTATATGAATGACCATGAAGATGGTTAGGGAAACAGAGTATCTGATTTTCAAGGACAGTCTGAGGGAAGTGGGAGTGGTTCTTGTAGAACAGAAGGTTGTGGGAGGACCTTATCAATGTGTACAAATACCTGATGGACAGGCTCTAGCTGGCCATGCTTTTCAGCAGAGGTTTCTATCAGATGAACTCCAGAGGTGCTTTCCTACCTCTACCATTCTGTGATTGTGCAGTTCTGTGATCACCGGCACCCAAGTAATGGTGTCATCAAAACATGGAATTAGTGTTAGTTCTGTTTTTGGCATGTAAGAAAGTACAGAGATGAAACTGAAGGTAAGGTAAAGTCCTTATGAAAAAGGCATGAGGATAAGGGTTATTTCGAGAAAAATAAGTACAGTGCTATCTTGAAATTGCTGGAAAACAGAAGGGAAGGAGAATTTTTGCTATATTTTGTAATGTGTTTGGAAAGCCAGTGAATCTGTATATTCAGCCTTACGCAAAAGGAATTAAAAATGTATGACATAAGCAAATGCTGTGTTTGAAATGTCTTTATTTTTTATTGTCTCAGTATTCAAATTCCTTGTTCTCCCTACATTTTTTTCTTAACTGAAAATGAAAAGTGAAGTCAGAACCTCAATATCCTCCATTTTCAGTTCCATACAGAGCAAAAATAGAAAACTGTGAAATACTTTCTGCAAAGTTATATTTTTTCAAAAACTTGCAAAACTACCAACTCTATAAAACATTGCCAGTATCCCTCAAAAGCTTTGCCTATAAAAAATAGAATAATGGGGGGTTTTGTTAGTTAGAAAAAAGGGACACACTCAACAAAACAAAGTAACCTTTTGAGTTTAAGAACTGGATCTAATGGTTGCTGGATGCACTTGAGTAACATACATATCCTTAAACACCTAATTGACAGTGAGTTCAGAGTGTTTCACATCTGTAAGGTCAAACCTGTGAACTACATCCTGAGTCATTCCAGCAGCAGGGCACATGGACAGGGTTTTCTTAAATGAACCATTTTATTACTGTAGCTAACTAGCTAAAGAAAAATTAGGCAGTTCCATCTCCAGATGGCCAGAGACCCATCTATTGCCATGGTGGTGTCAAGAATCTGATCTTTTCTCCTGCATTTTCTGAATTTCCACACAACATTGTGGTGCCTCTATAATGATTTTCTAGTCTATTGCTGGGGAAAATGCAGAAAACCAGAGCAGAATCCTCCAAATTTTAACATATGTGAATGAACTTTTCCTGTTTATTCCTCCAGAAGATTGCTTTTCCTCCATACAGTAGATTGGGACCTAAAGTACTTGCTGCAACCTTATGGAAAGACTTTTATGTCCCAGAAGAATTTGAAACATCAGCTCACACCATTCAACAGAGTCCAGTATCTAGGTTCTCTTATTTTTTTTTTCCTTTGCTTCCAGCTTCAGAATTTATATGAAAAATAAAGAAAAAAAGGTTTCTGTAAGCAGGAGGTGGAAACTGAAAGTGGAGTTATTAGCCATTACTGAAAATGTGTTCACGCTGGCTTTTTGGCTCACTGAATGTTTATGGATTTTGTACAAAATTAAACCAGTCTTCTTTGAAGAATTCATAATTGAGAATCCTGTTCACACCAGTATTTCAGAAGTGTGAAAAAAACCACAAAATCCCTATTCCCAGCCCAGCACTAAAGCAATTGAAGATTACAGTTGACTTTGTAACTGGAGATTCAAATTTCACCACTGTCTCTTCTGTTTTTCTTTTGGCTTTTCATGGAATAAAACATTTTTTTCAGGTCAGAAGAAAGTTTCTGTGTCAGCTTTTTTTTTCAGAGGATTCTGTTCCAAATTTTCAAACCTAAACTGATTGTGAGGATTCAGCCCAAGCAACATTGGAGGAAACCATGTGCCTAAAATATAAATCCCTCTTTTGACCTACCAAATTATGTGCTTATATTATATGCTCCATTACAATGAGGCACCATTAAACTTAAATTGTAAAGGAAAGCAGTGGAAAATTTGCAAACATTGCAAAATGCCATTGGAAATACGTTTGCATCAGATAATCTTTTTGGTCATGATTTTTTTTAAAAAATGCAATGATTACTCATGGGTTTAAAAAAGCATTCCAGAGCTGTCATGCATCCCATGTCATGTCCCAAAGAGCAGTTTCATATTCAGTGTTTTGTCTGCTAAAAGCAGAACAGGATGGGATAGCTATGAGTGTGTCCACTGCAAAGTTTTGCGTTACTTTGTGGTGGAAGAGAATATCAGGATGTTAATGAAGTGTATTTGGAAAATAGTTTTCTGGTGCTATAAGGCATCAGCCAATATTACTTTTATTTAGAGGCCATCAAACTATCATAACTTGAGATACAAAAATGTGAACTAGACTTGTACTGTTTTTCAAAACCTTGCTGTTTAGAGCCTTGTGTTGCAGGATTTCATTTTGAGATTCTGTAAGGATTGGCACTTTCTCTCTAGATTTGAAGTCCTATTTGGCACAATGGCATCTAGAACATTGTCTTACAGAAAACTACTATGGGCAGAAAAAAGAGAAAGGAAAAAAGTAGAGGTGGTATGCACTGTTTCCTAGATGCAGAACTATATCCACTATAATAAAATGATAAGTTTTGTGATAAGAGCAGTAGTTGTCATTTACTTTTTAAAATTCTCTATTCTTTGAAGACAAGATTCACCATATAAATGTGCCATTTGTATTTAATCAAGCAGAAGTATACCTGGGTATCACTCTTTATGCACACTCTTTTATATTGCAAAAAGAAAGCTGATTGAGATGTTGTGCTAGTTTGAAAACAAACCAGTGAGAGGCACCAAGTCAGAATAACAATTTAATGGAAATTAAAGAAAAGGAAAAGAAAGTAAAAGAAAACACTGACAGAGTCAAGATACAACCTGAGTCCCTATTAGGCAGGGTAGTGGTAGCAGTCTGGTGGAATGGTGGCTGCAATCCTCTGAAGTGGTGATCCTGTAGTAGAAGGGGTCTGCTCTTCCTCAGAAAGTCCAGCGGTGGCTGTGTAGCTCCTGTCCTCTGGAAATCCAGTGGAACCCCCGTCCCTTTGGTGCTCAGAGTCCCAGTTATATCCACGATGGGATGCTTGGTTCCTCCCTCTGGTTGGAGCATCTCACAATGGGGTAATGAGTCATGAGGCCAAGTGTTGATTAGGCTGGTTAACAGAAGATAGTCTGGAGGGAGTTATCTCTGAGTCATGCAGCAGGACAATGATGGGCCATTAACAGAAAGATAGTCTGGGGGGAGGAGGCAAGGAAACACTGCCCCATCTGATTTCAACAGCTCATGAGGATGGTAATAGAATACACCTCAACCGAGGACAGATGTGGTAACATGCCAACTACCCACTCAAAATGTCCTCTTTCAGATTTTAATGATATTTCTGTAAATATTGTGTGGTGAACTGGCCTTTAAACTGAATCAGTTTTGACATCTGCAGTGCTACTCAAATGGGATACTGTTTGGATAGTGTTAGCTTTGTTAGCAACAAGCTGTATGTATAAAATATCTTTTTAAATTTAATACCTCAATATGGTAGGCATACATAGTTCTTGTTTAGATATTTTATTTTGCGTCTGCATTATTATCTGCGATGTGATGTGCAACTATCGATTTTGTCAAACAGGCAGTAACTGAAATCCTGTTAGGAAGAAGTATAGTAATGGGTAACATGTGTGCAATGAGGAATGAATGTTATACATGGATTTCCATTGGTGTAATGATGCAGAGGAATTGCATGTCCAGCAGAGATGTCAAGTGCATTTATGCTAAAATAGACAAAAGCATATAGATTATGAAATCTAGGGACACCAATCAAATCCAGAAGGATGCTCAGCAGTACAAATTCTTTGTGATTGGAGTGAATCCTGTGAGAGGCAGCTCAGATTATCATGACGAAACCCTTTGATGAAGGAACTTTTGCTTACTATTAACACTAGAGAAACATATTTTCCCCCTGCTTTATCTGAAATGTTTTGCTCAAGTTATGTAAAAGGCCTGCTGCATTCCTGGCCCACAGCAAACTATGAGGTATTTAGCTTGATGTAGACAAAATACAGAAACCCAGCCTTTTTATTACCTGTGATTTTAGCACTATCTTTCAAACTTAAAAGGTGCCACCTTATAAGCGAAAGTAATACCACAAACACAACTGCAGGATGCCACAATGCTGCCTTTTCTTCTGACAAGATAGGTTTTTCTTTCCAGCCATGGAAAGATTTGCATTTCTTGAATGTTTGATTGGGTTAAGTGTACATTTGCAATTGTTTCAGGTTGTAGTGTCTCTTGAGGCTAATCTTAGGATAATGTATTTATTAAATGCTAAATGATAAAGTGCGACATCACTGCAATGCTTCTTACTGTCAGTAACCTGTGACTAGACCAGAACAGAGGCATCGACATGGGTACCTCCTGCTGAGTTTAATGAAGGGAGAGGGTCTGAGAAGTGTAGCCATGAAAAGTCATGGTGCTGTTATTCAGAAGGAACTTGGGCTTTTATTAAAAATCCCACTCTTAACTAGATAGCGTGTATGTGGTATTATAATACTCGTGTATAGCAATTGCTGCAAGGAAGCACACGTTGTTTTTCTACGGAATATGTTCTTTCCCGTTTTACTTGAAGTTTATGCTTACATTATCCATGATTAACGTTTCTCCAGACATGGGAATGAGTGTACAGGAAGGAAGGAAGGGAAGGTAATACTGCCAGCTTGCACAATTGTGCTGGAAACAGGATGACATTTAAGAAAACCGTGGCACTGCCTTCATATTTTCCTGCTTAGAGTGGCTGAAAACTCTCTCCCTCTCAGTAGGGCAGTATCAAGGAATAGAAAAGATCCTTGTACCTTGCAAGGACAGCAAAAAAATCTTCTTGGTCCTTTGCCACAAAGGAAAGAAGGATGCAAGCAGAGGAAGGATGTGGCCTCTGGTATGACTGCCTCTTCTGCTGGGTGGTTCCTGAGTATCTGATCAGTGGGTGCTGGAGTTACCATTGTACCTAGATGCCCTGAATGATTTTGTCTGTCTTTCTGCTCAGACGTAACGTTAACTATTCTTCTTTCACATTTTCAAACTTCTCTTCAGAGCCATGAGAGTGGGATATTGACAGCTGTTAGTAGTTGTATTAGTTTGGGAAACCTTTGTGGTCTTTGTGGCTTATGACCAAACCACACATCTTGAGAAGGATGTTTGAAATTTCACATCTCTCAGAAACTGCATGTCAAACCTGCCACTGCAGAATAGCCTTGAGCCTTGCCTAGGTGTGTTAGACAAGATGGCTAGTATGCACTGCTGGAGACTTCGTAGAGAGAAGTGAGACCATCCCTAGAAAAAGTTGGAATGTGCCATATTTAGTGTTTTTAATATTGAAGACAAGCTGTCTTGGGAAAATTATGGAAATTGGAAGGAGCTGAGAGATCTTTAGAGGAATCTGAGAGCACGGATGGGGCAGAGGAAGGGAAGAACTGAGGTGTATGCAGATGAGAGCATCTGGGGTGCTGTAGGCCGAGTGCAAGCAGCTGTAGTGGGACAGATGATGGCAGTGAAGAAGTAGGAAGCATAAGAATAATGAATATAAAAATGATAGAAAAAGAAATTATATAAAAAGGAATAGATCTATGGAGAGAAGTGGATGTAGAGTTGAGCTGGCTAGAGACAGTAGCTGGTCTATGTAGAATATATGAAGAATGAATACAAGAGGGTGAGGAAGGGAGCTGGTTAGCATGGCAGGGCTGTGTTACCACAGGCTAGTGAGAGAGCCTGTAAAACTGAAAATAGCTCTGACTTCTGCATTTTCATCACAAGTGAAATTTTGGTAATGAAATTCTCAGCAATGCTACTAGGAGAGGCTGTTTCGTCCTGGAATATCCAAAAAGTGAAGGTCAGTTATATACATGAGCCTTCAAAACCTCAGCATGAAGAACTTTCTTATTCTGGAGTCACACAATAAATCCAGCATTATAGTGTGCTCAACAGAGGCAAAACAAATATGTAACAAGGGAAGGGAGAAGATTCAAGTGTGTACTTGTGAAACAGATATGCTGTGCAAATAAATTACGGGTCGGGCTACTGAATTGCCCATTCCCTAAGGAATGTGTGGTATTTACATGAAATTAAAGTCGCAGAATTCCCAGCTGAAAAGGAGATAGATTTGCTAGGAAAACTGACTGCAGTTTCAAAACCAGGCATAATTCCACATGCAGTTGATTGCTGCAAAGCATTGATAGCTCATATCTTACCAGTGTTGCATTTTGTTTTATTTGACTGTGCTAGGAACTATAACCGTCCTTTTCTTTTCCTGATATTTTAGGTACAGAGAGAACTGGCTGCTGTCATTGCCTTGAAAGCAAGGAAGTCAGGTGAGTCAGGCTGAACTTCAGAGGGGTTTTTGTTATGCTGTTCCCTTTTGTTATTTCTTGAAGTATCTGAATTGTCACTGTTTTTTAACGTGGGGAAGAAAAGATAGTAATGGAGAATCTGTGTATACAGCACAATGCAATTGCAGTTAAGCTTCTCTCCTTCTAGCTCATTGCATCTAATAACCTAGCTAATAAAATCAAAGTGTTACATTTGAATCTGAACTTGGATCTTTTTCTGGTGAAAATCACTATTTTCTCTAGGCTTGCACGTTATAAAAAAAAGCTGATGTCTTTATTTGACTTATACTTAAGACAAATTTGTTTGTAATTTTCTCTTTTTCATTTTTTATTGTCCAGTATCTCATGCCATCATATTTTCCCAACCAGGTGTTTTTCTTACTGCTAAAACAGAAGGACAACTTCATGCACAAAGGCTTTCTTTCCTGTGTGGCTGTAGAGGCAAGTTTTGATCAGGGCAGGAAAAGGGGAAAGGCAACTAGATAACTGAAAGTCTCTGACAGTAAGAGCATTCACAGCCAATGCTGGTGTTACAGTGCAAAGGCACTGAAATGTGTGGCCATCTGAGCTCCATCAGGGTTTGGTAGCACAGGCACTTCAGAAGAATCTGCATTGCTGAGCTGGAGTGAAAGCAAGGAATCTGTGTTTTCCAGGCACTGCACAGGAACCAACAGAGCCTACTTGGCCAGACCTGACTCTTTACAGGGTTAATTCTCTGGTGTCTTTGTGCAGTGTCTTCTGCACCAAGTTGAATGTATTTCTAAAGTAAAACAGAGGGCTTAAATTTTAAGGGGCCTAAAATTATTAGCATGTTCCCAAAGCCATCAAGGTCTTTGAGTGCATTTTCACTGAGCATCTCTTGTGATGTTCAGTGATTTTTCTAGAACTTAGTCACAGATTTTGTACTTCTTGAGATATTTTCTGACTTGTTAATAGTGCTGCATCATAATATCTCTATCAGTCTGTCTGTAGCTTACACGTGCAGCACAAAATTTACTACACACATGCACAACACACAGCATGGTATCTTAAACTGGGGGCACCAAGAAGATGTGGCTGGTGTACCTGCAAACATTTTCTTGTGAAAATGTAAGTATTAAAAAATATTCTAGACATAGTTTGATGCCATTTTTTCTAGAAATAGAAGTAGCCATAGGTTATATCCACACTCATCTATAAAGGTAAATCTGTAGAACGTGAACACAAATGTGAGTGTGAATTCAGACCTGAATTGCTTCTGTGTGGTAGCTTTGCTTCTGAAAGTGCTGTAGTCATTTATGATGTCAACACCCCTCAGCTGCTTGCCCTTACCTGGTGTTACCGCAGTCCCACCTGACTTGTAATGGCTGAACATGGAAATGCTTCTCCTCTGGCTCAGTGCAGAGGAAAACAGGCTATTTAAAAGAAGTGCTCAAGGAAATCTTTTGTTTTGCTGTTAAATGGGCTGAGTGTGGTGCCATGTACATTTACTTCCTGCTTACGGAGGTATAAGAAATCTCTCTGCTTCTAAGCAGTTTTATCAGCAAATATTACTACTGCTACTAGCAATAAATAAAAATCTTTACTCCCAAAGAGTTGTTTTCAGCCCAAATTAGCCTCTTATTTCCTTTTGGTGGATGGTTGTTAGAGTAGAAAATGGGATGGGGGTTGGATTATGAATGAGCTGCAAGAGATGAAAATCCAAAAGAAGACTATCTCTTGGAGTCTCCTTTTTGCTGGTGTAATTGCAACCCTCGATGAGCAAATAGAAATATTTCAGTTAAAAATCACAGCCTTAAAAAACCAAAGCTCCTTATAGAGCTTTGCAGTGCTGTCCAGCCTTTTCTAATACCTTAATGTAAACACTTAAAATATCTGTTCAGATCTGAACAAAAGATAACTCTCTTGTCAGTTTAACTAGTGCATGCTTGTTGAAATTTGCATTTCTTTTTGCCCCATCTTGGATGACAGTAAAAAATAGGTGTATGATCAACCATAACTGTAAGGTCTAATTTAAGTTAATGCCTTTAGTGCAGTAGGTGCAGAGTAAATTAGGGTGGCTGGTTATGCTTCTTTATTTTATTGCTGGTGGTTAAATTCACAGTGTGGCAGTTACTGTTAGTGATCAAGCTATGGTGTGCTGTGCCTGGTGAAGCGAAGCATGTTTCAGAGAAAGTACTTCTGGAGCTGTAAGCCACAGTATCTGTCAAAGATATTGTGCCTCTAATCCTCTCCAAGACTCAGTATAATTCCCGGAAATAAGCCACCAAAAATCGGACAAAGAGTTTATTTTGGCTTGAAAGGAGTGGAACATGGCTTTTGGGCCAGCTGCCCTGGGTAGCTTCCAAGCTGGTGTGAATGGTGTGGGAGCCTGGCTCATCCACCCTGGGATTCATGAGCGGGGAGAGCAGGCGACTGGCATGGTCCTAACCTGCTGTCTGGAACCTGGCTGCAGAGGGCAATCAGTTCATTAACCAAAAGCTTTCCTAGAGATCAGCAGCTCCCCCATCAAAAAAAAAAATTTTTTTGCCTAATACAAGGACTATATAATTTTTTCCTGAATTATTTTAATTTCTGGTTGTACCTCTGCTCTTAGAGAGGCCCTTCACAGTGATTTAATTGTAGTAGAAAAAATGGCTGATTTAAGTTTTTGCATTATTTGTCTAGAGCTGCTGTAGTAATCACCATGTTAAGTTGCATGGAAAGTGCTATACAAGCACACAAACACCACAGGTCCCTCTGCAAGAGGTGGAGAGGTTCCAGGTAGGAAGGTTTGCTGGGTTTGGAGGGGGAGGACAAGTATTGCTTTTGGTTACCTGAATAAAACAGTTTGTTTTTGTTTAAATGAAGCTTGGTTTGCTACCTAGTGTATGTATGTGAGAGGTAGTAATTGCAACTATTACAGTTCTGGCCGTGTCTGAGATTTACACACTCTATCTGCTGACAAAAACCGAGGTAGAGACCTGAGCCTGCTGTGGGGTAGGTCAGAGTATCAAATTCTTGCTAGTACAGGATCTGACTTGATGGAGAATGTTGGCTACCAGAAAATAAAAAGCCAGTAGGGTGTGGGGTAGAATGCCTTTCCCCAAGAGCCATTCCTCTGTTTTTACTGTGGTGTAGAAGAATAGGAGAAACTCATAAAGCTGGCAGATGCTGAAAGAAAGATGAGGAACCTGAAAGATTAAAAACTTCTGTGCTGTGGAAAAAAAGCTCTGTTTTCATATTCCAGATGTGTGCTGCAAGTAAACCACTCCGATAATAAGGCAAATGCTGACAGAGACATGCTAGAGAGCCTTCATGCAGAAGGAGCTCAGCACTTTTCGTTTCTTTGCAAATAAAACTAAACCGGGGTAAAATAAGTGTCTGTAATTCAGAAGTGTTGATGTACCTTGGTAACACTGTTGACTTGAAATCACATTTCATTAGAATAAAGCTCTCATGATAAAGGTGACCTAAGAGGGGGAAATGAGCTTGTGCACTTCCCTGTGGGTTATAAAAATGCATTGAAATTATTCTTGCCTAGCCTTAGAAATAAATAGAGTAAATGCTGTCTTCTGTGGTTTGGTAAAAGGTCTTGGGGAAGCAAGTAACTGGAGCAGAAGGGAACTTTTTCTTTAATTGTAGGCAGTTGGAATTAAATTGTTTTGTTTATTTATACCTTGCTGGTGTCTGATACCTTCTGCAAATGTGCTGAAATGTAACATAAATGCAGCTTCCCATCTGAAGGTTTACAAGGGTCAGCATTTATCTCAATTGCTTGTCATGGCTCATGACATGTTTCTTATGTGTTAGAGATGGTAGCTAAAACAAGGATAAAAAGCAGCAAATAGCCTAAGGCTGGAGGCTTTAGCTGGTGGCAAAGCTACACGGGTACATCTGAACTGATCAAAACCTGTCAGGTAGATGCTTTGTAGTGGTGTTAATCCCATCCACAAACAAGATGCCTTGCATTTCTGTGCACAAACCAAGCTGCACCCCGTGGCATCACTCAGCAAATCCCTTTATAGAAAAAGGAATTTCTATAACTTTATTTGTGCAAAGGATCAATTGGTAAGAGCATGGCTCTGGTCTTTGTGTTTCTGAATATGGGGGCTAATTAAGATAATAGCTGACAGGGTATGCATGAGGTAGGAAGATGGTGACTCAGCTTCTCCCCAGGCATTGCAGGAGCAGCGGCAGGTCTGTGGGTGCTTCTCCCTCCCACTGTGAAAGGCAGGGCAGCCACAAAAGCCCTCGCACTTGTGTGTGGTTTTGCTCCCCCTTATGAATGATATTCAGGTTTCCACTATATAATTAGACACATTTTAGTCATGCCATTCTTGACTTGGCAAGCTCTATTGACTTTTTAATATGTCATTTACATGTTATTTATAATAATGTACAATAATTTTTAATAATATGACTTTTGCAATGTATTAACTCCATATTTGAGACCTTCTGGATTGCTTCCACCCTATTCTTACGTATAAGTATGCATATCCACCCTTCCCCTTTTCTTTTGTATTGCTTCTGTCAGAACCTAACTGCCTATGTGATTTGCTTCGTATTTTTATTTTAGTGCAGACGATTCAATATGAAGCAGTCACTGGGGCTTGAGCTTTGCCGACATGAATGAAAAGCAAGCTGTGAACAGCTATTCCTTTTCCCAGCTGCTGCACCACCTCTACAGCACTGCTGTCAGAGCTGATTGCGTGACTCGACTCAAACACACTCCAGGCAATGTCAGCCCGGTTAAACACATGAGAACAGTCAGGCTGGGTCAGGTTAAAAGTCCATCCAGCTACGCTCCTACTGTGAGTGATGAGTAGGGGATGCTTAGAGTAGGAAACAGAGCAAGTACAAACAGTCCTTCTGATGTACATACTCAGCATCTACTGGCCTGTGATAGAGGGATTTTGCTGTACCCACACTGCTGTGGTAGGTAACCCTTGCTGGACCTTTTCTCCATTAATTTATCAAATTGCTTTTTAAGCCTGATTATACTCCTGACCTTCATCATCCCTTATGGCAGCAAGTCTCACAACTCACATGTGTAGTATGTTAAAACATATTTTTCCGCGTTTGTTTTAAACACATTCCCCACGACCCTCACTCTGTTCTGATACAGCTCTTTGCTGACAGAGACTGGTGAATAATCCATTCCCTATTTGTCATTATACTATTCAGGATTTTGTGCACATCTGCCATACCCCTGTGAGTTGTCTCATTTCCAGGCTATATCACTAGTCATTCCTCGTACCAAATCTCTTCCATTAAATCTGATCATTTTTGCTTACAACTCTTATATTACTTTTGAGGTGGGGCGGCCAGAGCAGCATACAGTATAGCAGCAGAATGTACTAGAGTTGACATAAAGTGAGGGTGGCAGCTTCTTATCAGGGAGGGGAGGTGGAGGTGTGTGGGAAGGAGCCCAGTAAGATACTTTTGGCAGCATTAAGCTGTTTTATCAGCTTGGTTAACTCACAGAACTGCATCTTTATCATTCAGCCCATTTCCTTGAGTAGTACAGATCCTTGTGAGACTTTTCAGTAAATTTATTCCACAACAATTAGCAAAAGTTTGTCATATGGTGCTATCTGAATGTCCTATGCTATGTTATTAATTCTATTCACTTCTAGAAGTGTTGTTATATAGAAAATGGAAATCATTGCAAATTTGAGTTAGATTTGTATACATACTTGAAGAATGAGGTTACAAATACATGATCAAAGGTCATTCAAGAATAGAGCAGTTCAGCATTGTGTGTAAATTTCAAACATACTAAATACTGTTGGATATACAGGTTTCATAAGCAACCAGGTATTCAATATCTTTGGAGTAAAATGTGCATGGTTTGCTACCTGTTATTCCACTGAAAAAGAGCATAATGAGGTATGAAAAAACTTGGTCTTATTTACAGAATAAAGTGACAGTCATATGCCAGAGAGGTGTGCATTTTCTCTTGTGAAAAAATTGAGCAAGTTTGAAGGGTGGAAAAAGGGTAAACCAGTAGGATCTTACTGCTTTTCTATTCTCCTCTTGTCTCTTTTCAATCAGTTTATTTACTTGACTCAAGTAGTACCTTGTTTCATTACAACTCCCAGTTCCTCCAAGCATCCACGTGTTTAAACCAAGGGTTGAAATTAGTAAACTGTGTGGAATGAGAGTTCTTCTGCAAATGTTGCCTACAGAATTCACCCTGGAAAAATGGCCACTCAAAGTGAAGGCGCAGGACTGTTGTGCTTCTGTTAGGTCATGGTGACTGTATCTTTACTTTTCCCCTGCCCACTGAAATGTGGTTCAAAGTAAAACTTCACCTGAAAACGTAGCTAGCAATATTTTAAGAGTTACTCTGTACTTTGGGGTCTTTCTTTAAACACAGTCTTTTAAGGTCTGTGATTTCAGGTCTTAAAGTATGGGAGGTAATCTTGGTTTGTTCAGCCTAGAGAAGAGGAGACTGAAGGAAACCTTGCTGTGGTCCCTCATGAGGGGAAGCAGAGGGGCAGGCACTGATCTCTTCACTCTTATGACAAGACAGGACTCAAGGAAATGGCATGAAGCTGAGTCAGGGAAAGTTTAAGTTGGATATCAGGAAAAGGTTCTTCACCCAGAGGGTGGTTGAGCACTGGAACAGGGTCCCCAGGGAAGTGGTCAGAGCACCATGTCTTTCTGAGTTCAAGAATCTTTGGGGCAATGCTCTCAGGCACATGGTATGAAGAATGAGGTTACAAATACACGATCAAAGGTCATTCAAGAATAGAGCAGTTCAGCATTGTGTGTAAATTTCAAACCTATTAAATACTATTGAATATACAGGTTTCATAAACAGGTCCTGGGCTGTCCTGCTCAGGGCAGGAATTGGACTCGATGATCCTGATGGGTCCCCTCCAACTCAGCATCATTTATGATTCCATGATTCTAATCATGTTTGCTTCTCTAAGTAATCCTTTTTAAACATTCTGTGCCCTATTGAAGGGAACCCCTACCCCTAGGGACCGATGGGGGTTACAATGATGCATTGCATCATATCAGGGATTCTTCCATTACTCCTGAGACCAAGCACAGCAGGAAAATGACAGCACTTCAAAAGAGCAGGATCAGACCCCTGCTATCCCTGGGGATAATGATGCTCCTTGTGTTGGCTGGCCAGGAACACTATGTGTATCACACACACAGAGCTCTGTTGTGCCTTAGCTGGATCTATAACCACCTGCTTTGTGCCCACCCTTGGCGATGCTGGGGATGGGAAATGCCCTGGACAACATCAATGAAAGGACTACACAGTAACATTTACCAGCTGTTGTGTGTTCAACAGCTGATATAAAGCAGAATGGACTCACACTTGGAAAAAGAAGGAAAAGAGCTCTCTGGTGGGAATTGTGGTGAGACAGATTTTGGCAGTTTATGGTTTTGTTTTTGCAGTTGTTGTAGAACCTTGTGCATAGTTCTTTCTGTGTGATCTAAGGTGCTCTCACAGAAGAAATCAGCAATGCAGAGTAGCCGTGTAGGGGGAAGATATTTTGCACATACACAAAAAGAGACAGCACAGTAAGGTCGGAAAGACAGCAGTTGTGCAAAAAACAGCCCCCAGGTGAATGTTTTGTTTACTAGGGCTTTGGGAGAGGCATTTACAATGAGTTCACAGAATTTATTTATTCAGAGTCCTCTTTGTTTCCTGCTCCTTTCCTGGCCATGCCTGGGGGATGTTTCCATGGAATAGAGAGCAGTGTTTCACTTTGCACCAGCCTGCTCAGCAACAGTCCATACCTTTTTGTTTGATCTGTTCCCAGCAGTCATTCTCTGATCATGTAATGGGCTCTTCTCCATCCTTCCATCATCTCGTTTCAGACAACACTGCTGTAGATACTTTCACTGCCACATGATTTTTTTTTTTTTTTTAGTTTTTATTTTGAATATCATGCACATGAGAACAAATATCTACAATTACTGGATAAAATTTAAAACTTTCTGCATTCAAGCATTAAATTGTTTCCCTTGAGCTGCGATTGGTACAAAACCCCTTGCTTTTGTCTGTTCGTGTAGTAATCCTACAGTGTTTACATACCATTTTCCACATATTTTCCTCCTTGATAAAAAAATATGATTTCATATGTTCACAAAGTGGGTGTAAAATATGGCTTTATCTTTGCATGCATCACAAAGGGCCAGCCATTGACAACCAAATCTCCTCTGGCCACATGAATCAACAGTAGTTGTTTATCTATTTAAAAATGCCTGTCTCGTTTAGCCAGAGGTGTTTTACAAATTATGTTGTTCTAATTCACCACTAACTTGGATGAAATATGGACCTTCAAAGCCAAATGAAAGGCTTCAGTTCTGAGAAATAAAATAAACAGAAGTCCCTAAAAAACCATTGTACAGTAATGTGAAATGACCATTATCTGACTGAACTGGGAAATATTGGTGGCTTTGCTTGTTACACTCATTTTTAAATTTATAATGGCTATATAATGTAGGCAGGCCTGAGCCTCATTTAAACTGAGGTTTGTCCTTCCTGCGGTCATTTAGAAGCAGTGGGAAGGAACGGCGCCTTAATGGTGATCAGCAAGACCAAATCTTCATCTGCCAGCCTCCTTTCTTACCACACTGGCTTTCCTCTGTTTAGATTGCAGATACCTACCCTTGCTGTTATCTGCCTTTTGATAAACTCTGCAATGAGAGGAAATGCTTTTGCATCATTTTCTGGAGTCCTGTTTCCTATCTGAGATTTGGGAAATGGCTTGTAGCACTAGGACCCTTGGGAACTTCTTTTTCTGCGTGGAAACTAGATCAGAATAATGAGTACCCTCTGTGCAAATTCAATATTAGTTCTACACCTAAGGTCAAGCAAAAGTTAATGATCATTTTTTATATACAGAAGTCAGTTATGAGACCAACATTACATTTCACACTTTTGTAATTGTAAAATAAAATGCTGGAGTAATTTATGTTAAATTGATTTAAACTACAAAGCATAAATATCATAGCATCCCAGATTAGGGTTTGAGAGAAAATGGCATCATGTCACTTGTGCAATAGTTCATTCACCAATTTACAAGTACTTTTATTCCATCTTGTGCTGGCTGTGCTTTTTACATACAGAGGTGCTGAACAATGCTGTAAGCGGGAGTCTGTCTCTAATAATTTTTGCATTTTCTTTGTTTCTTTAATTAGCTGATTTACTCAGCTGATTGCACAGCTGTCTGGGCAGCACCCCCCCAGGGGTCTGCCAACTGTTTCAGAGATATGTAATGTACTCAGTGAAGGGAAATCTGTATGATAATTTCCATATATATATGCAGAAATTGTGGGAAGGAATAAGAAAGCTCAAAGGCAATTTTTGTATTGCTAATAAAAGGAAACATGTTAAAGATGAGCTTAAAAAGCTTTCTCTTTTCAGTAATTTTTGGGAAAAGATTACCCTTTCATGGTAAATAAGGAACCAATTCTCAGTTGGAAGGTTTTGTTCCTGGGATTATTGCTCTCTTACAAGCAGCTTTTGGGGATTTCAGAGATACTCAGTGCTTGTTAGTTTTCCCCTTTAGTTTGGAAACAGAACTTGGAAAATGCAGGAGCATGCATGAGGATGTGGTCTGGTCTAAAATGGTCCCCAAATCTGAGGTTTGCAAAGCATTTACTGGCTGCTCATCTTCTTTTCCATTGCTCAGCACTAGTGCTTTACATAGCCTAGAGGACCTGGCTTTTAGTTTCCCCGGTGGTGTCAGTATGAGCTATTCATTTTTTTCCACTCTGATAAATTAATAAGCATCAGCAAACATTATAACACTGTCAAGCAGCTCAGAGCTGCCATAGTAACCAGCCTCTCTAGAGCTCGCTGTATACCCTCCACAAAGAACAACAAAGGATACCACAAGTTCCATTGTTTAAAATAACAGTAAAGTTTTCAAAAATAATGAAATTAGCTTAGTTATGTGATTAAAAAAACCAAAAAGGGGGTTTGTGTTTTTTCTTAAAAGCTTCATGCTAGCAACTTCCACTGGAAAAAAACCAAAACAAAACCAAAAAAGCTAACCAAAAAAAATCCAGAAGAGAAACAAACATGCCTTTTAAAAAATTTGGAATATAAGAAGAGTGCTAGAAGTTGTGAGCTTCTCAGCAGCTGACGATAAATCAACTGGTGCACGCTGCTGGCAAGTCTGGAGCCTTCTCCCAGGGAATATTCTTGCAGATTCCTGAGGTCTTGTTGGTTTGACAGGGACAAAAAATCCCCCACAACAGGCTATAGCCATCCAGCAGGGTTGAGGTAGTGGAAGTCTGTTGGCTTGTCAAATAATCAAAGTTCTTGTGTTCAGAAATAGGCTCTTTACCTCTTCCAAGATGGGAATGTGTCTCCTATCTGTAGATGGCATATAGGTGCCTTTTACTTAGTGGCTAGAAAAAAGAGATTCATATATGAATTGTGATCACAGAGTACTGAAAAGACTGAAATCATACAAAGATTGTGGTTTGATGGCAGAGTGGTTTGATGTTTTAGGATGTTAGCAGGTAAAAGAACAATACTAAATAATAAATTAACATCCGCATTTGAAATGAAGGCGCATCACTGAGTACATTAGCGATGTAGCCTTAGGGGGGACCGAGCTTTGTGTGGCAAGCAGAGTTATCTCTGGAGCAGCTGTGGGGACAGTGAAGTCCCCATGCAGCCTGTGCAGTCCCAGGTGAGCCTGGCAGAGTTTGGGCAGCTGGAATCCCCCATGCTCAGGCTGCTACTGAGGCCATGCTGGAGGGTTTGCAGTGGGCTGAGTGATTTTGGTCTTAGGAGCAGCCTAGGGCAGTGCAGAAGCATGTCTGCTGAAGGTGGTTTAGGGGCTGTTGTGCCCAGAAAGCAGGCAGTCCTGGTCCCAAAGATGGGTTTCACAGCAAGCTCAAGGGCTGAAGCTGGAGTTGTGTGGCACGAGGGGTCTGGCAGCAGCGTTAGCTTGAGAGGTGTGCTGTCCCCTGCCTGCAGCCTGGGTGCTCTGCTCTCAAGCAGGTCATCAAACCCAGCCAGGTTAGTAATAATCCTTTGCCAATCCACAAATCCCGAATGCTTTATGGTCGCACAGAGGGGAACAGTCAATACAGGGGGTGTGGGACAGCCAGCAGTGATGGGGAGCTAAACTGGCTTCCTGGAATGGCCATGTGGGTGCCGTTCCAGGAGCGAGCTGCTTAGAGATGGGCAGGTGTCCTTGCCTGTTGTTTGGCAGCAAAATGGTTAACTGTGATGACAGTCCTTTCTTAAGCATTTTAATAATTAGCTTTCACAGTTAACACCCTATTAAGCCAAAGGGAGGAAGTTCACACCTCTCCTGGTGTTATTGTTTCAGTCTGGCTGGCTGCAGCAGCAGAATGACGATAGTGCCTTGGTTTGTGTTGGGAAGGTTATCTTTGCAGCCAGAAGGGGTAGAAAGAAGAAATTTCATTTATAGAAAAGGAAGAAAGCACAATAAAGCAAAGCCTCTGGGAAGATTACAACCCTGTGGGTTCCAGGAGTTGCTTTGTGTGGATTTTTTTAAACTGTCCTTCCCACTTTCAGTTGGACAAATGATTCTGCTATATTGAACAAGACTCTATTAAAATGAAATAGTGTGATCATATTATTATCTGACTTTTAAAAATCTTACTCATCAAATGTAATTAATGCAATTAATTTACCTTCAAGTTTGTGGCATAAAGAGGAGTGTGTCGTGGAGGCACTGCTCTGAGGGTAATCTTGGCAGATTCTTCCATAGGCAGGAGAAGGTCTGTAGTGCTGCTGGTGTTACCCTCACTGGATGCCAGCCTGTCTAGCTAAGGTGAGCCCTTTAGCAGTAGTGCTCCATGCTGCTGGGAAAGACAAATTCTTTCCAGTGCCTTAAATCTACACTAAACTTTGTGGCACGGCTGTAAAAACAGGGGGGAGCACGGTTGGTTGGCTCCAGCGTGAGCGATGCTTGCTTTCCCTTTCCTTTCACACCCCAGTGTGATGGCTGATTCTGGTGAGGTAGCAGGTACCAAATGATTTACCTTGGTTTCTTATTTCTTCATTTGTTTTTTTTCTGCTGATATAATGATCTGAAATGGAATTACTAAAGGACAAGCCTCTCCCACACAAGAGTTCCCTGTTCTAACATTAGTTTACAGAAGAATCTGCTAGCAAATCTCAGCTCTGGTCTGAGGGGGCACAAGGAACTCAAATCAGATGATGGCCCTTATGATCCTTAAGTGACTATAAAACATCAAAGTCCTGAATTCCCTAGACTAATTTGCAAATGGACATATTTGAACTGCACATTAGCAAGCTAATGCTCATTTGACATCTTTTTCTTTCGTTCATGGTGACCTTTCCTCCAAAGGAGAAATGCTGCAGGTAGAAAAGGGAATTGATGACTCTGCATTTGTTTGTATTTTTTTCCTGTCTTTGGTCTCAAGCCTGAACCCAAACATAACATTAAATAGATACATATAGATCAGGGTAAATCACCTTTGCCTTTCCCTGTTATTGCTGCTTTGTAAAACATGCTGGGATACTTGTATCAGGGAGCAAAGCTGGATTTATGGTGGTGGAGAAGGAAATGTTTGGCTTGGCTCCAAAGTTCACAACTTTTTGTATGTACAGTTCCAGAATCAGCACTTGCCTACCCATCCCACCCTAAGCTTCCACTCAGTTTTCCTATCATTGGCTCGGTGATGTCAAAAGTTTTTATTAAAAAATAAATAGCCAGCTAACAGTAAGTAGGAAATTATCCTTGAATTCTTATATTTTGTGACAGAACTTGTATTGCATGCACAATAACCCACGAGGGCAACACCTGGACCAATTCAAGGGGTGTCTATGAGTTGTTATGATGTCTAAAAATACTGAAATCAATTTCTAAATACACCAGAATATTGGTGGGGTTTTTTCTGATTTGTAGACAAAACACATAGTAACTTTTTCCTACAGAAACCAAGAAAATATAATTAAGGGTTGTTGCTTGTCTGTGTGGCCACTTCAGCCTTCAAGGGACCTAGTTCTTGTGATGGGAAAAAAGTATGTGATGATGTGATTCCTTGAATGTTGTTCCCTGGGTGTAGTTAAATGGTTCAGTTGTGGCTGGTTCTTATGGGTTTGGATAAGAGGCAGGGAGGACAAAAAAAATCAAGTTTGTGATGGAAATTTCATGAAAAAGAGGCCAAATGCTCATTCTCTCCCAAGAGAGCTGTAAGAACGTCAGTGTGAGATCTGGGACTCTTTTTTTTTTTCCTTTAAGAAAATATTTGCTGCTTCTTTTCTACATTCCTTACACAGTCTAAACAACATTGAAGCCAAGGAGAGCTGTGTTTGGATGATAAACTTATTCAGGCTCTTTTAGAGTTGAATTGTGAAATTCCTGATAAAAAACTTACTTTTTTTTTTTTAAGCCATTCACTTAGAGAACACTTAAACTGAGGCAATTTTCTTGTCAGCTTTAAAACTACTCATGTTAAAATCGTTCAACACCTAAGGATACCTGTATTCATTGGGGATTGTGGACATGTACCCTCTTTCTCTTTCCCTTTGTGCCGGCTAAGAGATCTTGCTGCCCTCAGTTCTGGGTGTTTGCTGCTTGTCGCTATCTCCCTGGCCAGACACCCTCCACTTGCTAACCTGCCTGCCCAGCCAGGTGTGCCACAGGTGCTGCTCCTCAGAGGTTCACTTTGGTTGAAGATGCTCCCCTGGCACTGGGCAGGGAAGGGGACACTTGTAACTGAGGCCTGTGACAAGGAGCCAGTTGGCAGGCACTAACCTTTTTCCCTGGCACAGCTGTTTGTGGAGCGCCCATCTGCTCAGGACTGTTGGAAAAGCTGGCTGGATCAATGTAAATCACTTAAACCTGGATGTGTGATCTTGTTACTAGCAAGGTGCCACTCCTTTAAATGCCGTGATTAATAGCCAGAGTTTGGGGGATATTTTGCCCATGAGTGCCTACAGCAAATTGATTTTAGAAGAAATCAGAAAATTGAAAGGAGAACTGGGGAAATGTTCTCCTAATGTAGACTTAACAGTTTGAGAAATTGCTCAAGCAACTGATTTTTAGCATTTGTTAATGCCTTCTGGCATTGCAACATTCGCGTCTCATGCAGGTTGCTCTGTAGTGGTCAACAAATAGATGTCCTGAGCCCTCTGTGTCTCCCACAGGGGCAGTGGGTAGAACAGGGTCATGCATGTCTGGGACTGTGCAAGAGGATGAGGCAGCTCTTGGGGAGGAAGGCTGGGAGTTGGGTTACATGGGAAGGTGCTGCACAGAGCCCCCAGCCTGGCTGGATGGAGTGGGTTGCCTTTAGAAATGCTGCCCTGCACTAGAAAAGCAGGGCCACACATGGCTGTTCAGGCCATCCCTCTCGTTACTGGGTCATTGTGTTGTCCTTTTCCAGGCTGGGGCAGAGATGTGCCACAATGTCCCAAGAGTGTTTTGGTTTCACCAGCTTTAAGTGCTGCTGGGATCTAATGCCCGTTATACATGCTGTCTGTTACAGCTCTAGTCTGACCCTCTGGTTCCAGTATTCACCTTCAATTTCAGAGGTTTGCTTGTAAAGTGATGCCTGTAAACCCAGTGGTGAAGATTTGTATCAGAACTCTGTTTTCCTTTGATAATGGATTTAAAAAGATCCTGGAATGGAATAAACTGTATTGATAGAATGACTTATTTCCCCTTTTATAATTACATTTTTATTACTTTTTTTTTTTCCGATAGCATAACTGTGGGGGAAGAAACAAAATTATATCCTATATGGTATAGCAATATCAGCAGCAATCCTGGCATAAGAAAAAATAAATCCGTACAATTTATTTTAGAGGTCAAGAACAGTCCAAAATTACTTTTCTTTTAAGTTGGTAGATGCTGCCTGACTGAGGTGTCCTTTCATGAGAGATTCCTTGTTTCTTTAGCTGGATAAACTGCTACCTCTGATTTTGACCCTTCTGGGGATTACAAGTTTGATACAAATCTTTAAAGTCCAGCAAAACTTGCTGGTGTTAAGTGATTTAACTTATGTTAGTTGAGTGAGGTTGCTGTTTTTTCTATTGTGCCAGCAGCAAAGAACGTTCAATAAAACATACGTTACCATTTATTTCTGGAGATGATTCTCATGGCTAGTGGTGATGTTAAGATTTAGATCACTTTGCTTACAAAGAATTTTCCAAGTCTAAGGTGAGGGATAAATTTGCTTATTTTGTTTCGTCTGAGCTGATCTTCTGCAATATAATGGAACAAGAGGGAGACCTTATTTTTTTTATTGCTTATGAGTCATGATATCTTGTTACAATGTATGGAAAAGTGGAGTTTCCTTAAATGTCATCATTTTATCAGCACTAACAGTAGCACGACTATAACTATTTAGTACTGGATTTTACTGCCTGGGGAAAAATAAAGTATACTGTATTTAGCATTTTTCTAAACCCAATAAGGTGTACTGCAGAATTGCTTTCCGAGCTGCTTTTTTGATGTCTGCAATCACTTCTTGAGCCGATCTCTGAGGGAGTGCAGGGAGACAGTCTGTGTACCTTATAGGATCTGTCTAAAACCACTCCAGGAGTTAACTAGAATGCTAAAGTTTAAACATTCCTTGAATGGTCATCCTATTTGATCTAAAGTGGGCCATGCCGCTCTGCTGCTTTTTTGTGATTTAAACCTGCCTGCTTCCAATATTCCTCTTTCTTATTTTAGCAATTCATCAAAATGAAGAAAACAGCAGTCAGGAAATAAGAGAACTAGAAGAGCTCAAGGATACCTCTGATGCACAGGTAAATGTGTAAGATTAATGGAGTCTTGGAAATGTTTTCAGATCTACAAGCTGAAGAACTGCTTTCAGTAGCTCTGGGAAATGGATTTTCCTCAATGCTCTGTTCAGGGAGCATGTAGGAGGGACAAAGTCTGCTGGATCTCATCTTATGTGACTATTTAGAATAAGATTGATTATTACTCTGGGAATTAATCCCATGATGTTGCAATTGGACAGCATTCTTCACCTATCTTTCTGCTCCTTTTAGACAATACACATAGCATATACCAGATGTGAAAGTAAAATGAGATGTGTTTTAGGAGGCAAGGGTATATGACATTTTGATTGAATTTTAATCACTGTAAGTAGGCATGCAATGAAATAAGGATATTTATTAGTCATTCAAGTGCAAGCAACAACCTTCTTCTTTCTTTCCCTAACTGCCCTCATTTGCAACCAAAGCACACTTGATATTGCTCAGAAGAAACTAAACTACCTTTTAGAGTATTTTATTGTGGAATTGCTTACCCTTTTTAATTCTGTGAATCTTTGTTGATTAATCTGCAACTCATTCAATCATTCCGTTCATGCATTCAAGCTGTGCAAGTGTAACTGCATCACTCATTGTACTGGTACTGATTATTGCTTTTAATTTAAAATTGATTTTTCCCAGTCTTGACTGTTTTTTTCTCCTTCTATTCCTCTTGCAACTGTTATGTTCCCCAGCAGTTGCCACCTTTTCTCCTTCCACTATATGCAGCTTGCAGTTCCTGTCTGAGATTTATCTCCCTAACATCTTGCCAAACTGAAAAGTTGTGTGCAAGAAAGACAGGATTTATGCTGATATCTGTGAGCAAGCCTGGCTGAAAGGGCACAAGCCATGTAGCCAAGAGTGCATTACAGAGATATAGAAAGGACCCAGAGGGAAACAGTGACCTCACTGCACAAAAAATCTGGCTTTCTGGTTTTTTGTTGGATTTTTTTGGGGGGGGAGGGGAGGGGTAGGGAGGCAAAGGATTTAGTGTGTACTCAGTTCTACTTAGTTGCTGTAGTTATTACAGATTTTTGAAAATGTTTGTTCCCATTTGTGACATACACCAAGTATGCCAGCTAATAAGATTACCTGAACTGATTATAAAAGCCCATAAAAATTTATTATTGGGACATTGATTTACCCAGATTTTAATTGACTGGAAGCCAGCTTCTAAAATTTAAAACAATATGAAACACACTTAAAATTATGCAATTACTAAATGAGCAGTTAACAGAAGCGTTCTTGTGCTCTGCTGGGAGAAGAGCAGGGGTGTTACCAAAGCCGTGGTTGCTCCAGTTTGTTAGCACCATAAAAATGACATCCAGTGAAGGCCAAATAGAGTTTGTTTTAAAGGAGTGAATGACTTTTTTTCACTTCAGTGGGACTGTACATGTGAGTGGAGCAGAGCAAGGGTTCCTGTCTTTTGAGGCAGTGGCATGTGGGTTTAAGTTTTGAGGTTGATCAAAGGTGAAGTCGGTAATAATTATGTTTTTATCACCAGCTACAGAAAGAGACAGAGGTATAGTGAAAGAAAACCAAACCACCACAAACCTTCTGTTAATAGAATTGAAGGGTGTGGTGCCTGCTCTAAACACTGCTCTCTGGGACAGAGGCTTGATTCACATCAGAGTTAATTAACAAAAGTGGCAGAAGTGTGGGAAAAAATTGGCAAGGGGATTTTCAAAAGCAAGCATGCTGTAAACAATGCAAATTATGTAAATAAAAGATCCTGTCTTGTCTTCCTAGGGACGTGTTAATTCACCTCTGTGTCATTGCTAGGATGCTCATTTATGACCTCTACAGAGGGAATATTTTCCAATGGATATGTTGAAACAGAAAGTATGTTGTCAGCATCCTCCCTTTTCCAACCTCAGTAGTGACTAATTTTCTTTAATTCCCATTAAACTTTTAAAAATTTCATTTCAAATATTACATAAACACATTTAATTATAGTAATTTTGGGCCATGAATGGTAGTAAAGCCTTACTATAAAGTATAATTCATTAAAGTAAAGCCAGTTAAATTATGCACCTTTGTGATTTTCACCTTCACATAAGTTAGTAATTTTATCTGGTTTGGTCTACATGAATTACAGGCCTAAGCACCAACAAGGGTTTTGGGGGATGTGTGCCTGCACAAAATGAAAATCAAAATTGCTCTTTACAAGTAGGGTGACTTTTGTCTAACAGCTTCCAAAACATTGTCTGAAAATTAAATTTGTATTGAGAAGTGAAAATGACCAGTAATTGGAGACTGTCAACATCTTCCTAACCAGGTTTTAGAAGCTGTCATCAATTAATTATTAATTGACCTGGATGTTTTCTTACAAGTATTTAGCAGACAGATTTGTAGTGGAATGTCAGCATAAGTGAGGAAACCAGAAGTAAAAGTAAAGGATTCAAACTTTTTTTCTTAATGATGAAAAAACATGTTTAGCCTTGTGTTTCAAGTGCATTTTTTACTCCCAGAGCTAAACATATATAATTAATTTAATAATACCTTAGCCCTCCCAGAAATTTTTTATCCTCTGGAAACCCAATTAAATACATATTTTTTTTCATGTTCTCTGCAAATCTTTAAATTAAAGAGCTATGACTGAGGAGGGGACGTGTTAAAATGCAGTGTTTCTACTTGGTGGTTATTTGAAACAGGACAATGTGATTCTTCAATGAGATTGCCACTTTGAATACAGACCATATTTGTGGCAGGCCTAATGGGCTTGTCTTTAGAGTTGCTCCTCTGGGGTGCTCATCCATGTGGAAGGCAGAAACACGCTCTGTGTGAACACAGGTGGAGGGCAAGTGGTGGAAGAGAGCGAGACCCAACATTCAGAACCTTGTCTTTCTCTGGGATGTTTGTCCCACTTGAACATACTGAAGCCAACTCTTGCTCCAAAACTGAAGCCCCCCTCTCTCTTCATAACTTAAGTGGTTTTAACCATTGGGCTTTGCCTCACACTGTGAAGATCAACAAATAGTTGTTCAGCCACTCGTAGGTCATGGTCTGCCTTCTTTGGACACGTGTCCTGGTTCCGGCCAGGACATGGTTCATTTTTGCAATAGCCAGGACCCAGAGGTTATTCTATACCACCTTACATCATTGGTGGGGATGGGGGAAGGGATTCCCTTCCGGGTAGGGATGTGGAGGAGGGTCGAGGGGTTTCCATGTGAATCATTCCTTCCTTGTACTCTCTGTCATTATTATTGTTGCTGTTACTGTTTGTTTTCTTATCTAGTTGCTGGTTTCAGTAAATTGTTCTTATCTCAATCTGTGATCTTTACGTTTTGTGCCTTCAATTCTCCTCTCCAGCTACCTGCAGGAGGTGGGGGACGGAGAGGGGAGGGAGCAAGTGGCACCTGGTTTAGTTGCAGTAGGAGAACTAAATTGGGGACTGCCATTCCTAAACCATGACAGCACAACACGAAGGTGAAAAAAGTGCCTCCACAGTATTAAGATCCCAGATCCAGAAAGACTCCAAATCTTTTTCATCCTGAAGTCCTAGTAGGCGATAACACTTTGAATTGTCCTTAGCCTACATTACATTGATGTAATACTCTGCTAGAAGCATCCTGCAGCCACAAAATAAGCAGGTTTGGTTTAGCTGATGTCCCCACGCCATCAAAGTGTTGGAAGTGCAGACTCCCAAGTCTTAGGTTCCCTGTGTAAATTGCTGGAGAAAAAGGGGAATATTAGGAAACAACTATCTGACCATTTAAAAATGTCTCTGTAGACCAAAAAAAATTCTCTTCCTAAATACCCTCTTTTCTCTATTGATTAAACAAGTCTGGACAACTAGTTCACTATATTCTTCCACATTTGATAAAATCAGTCTTACTGCTGATCTGCAGGGGATAAGAGTGTGTCAGAACTGGTTTATAAACCAGTGTCTTTGATTTAGAAGATAAGGCACTAAACTTAGACTATGTAAGGAATTTGAGATTAGGCAATGCAATTCCTTATTTTCTCGGAGGGTTTCTGACCTTCGAACCAGTGGTTCCTTATGTGGAAAAGCTGGGTTCCTCAGGAGGCTGGGCTCAGGAGGGGCATAGGACATGCAAGGCACAGGCTGTATCTGAAATCCTTTACTTCATCAGAGCAGAAGTGTCTGATGTAGGCTTCTGAGGAAATGTCTTCATCCCAACTGGAAGAATATAGGCACGTACAAATGACTTGGTCATGGACCTTATTTTTTTCCATCAGCATTAAAGCACTTATTCATAAAGTGGATTTGTTTTCTTCTTCAGATGAAGAAATCTTAACTCCCCACTTCCCTCCTCCTTGGAGAAACTAGCAGACTGTAGGATGATTTGAGTGGGCACTCTCACACCTTCATCTGTCATGGACAGGAATTTCTCAAGGCCAAAGGATTGGAGCCTGCAGGGTTAAGGTGTCAGGGGATCCCTAGGTTTTGGGGCTGACTCACAAGACGTGTTGTGAATTTTGGAGTAGGTAGTGATTAATTTAAACTCAAGGTGAACAGTAGAAAGAAAATGGTGAAGGAAGTGGGGGGAAAATATTTATTTGCAGATTGCCTTTGAAGTCATATAGCCATATCATAGCTATGCCACATGATGGGCCTTCCCAAGGCATATGCTGTTCCCATCAGGAAACATCTGGGCTAATAAAAGCTGCATGGTATCATCGCCCCAGGTCTCAGTTCTGCAGAGGCTATATCCATAACCAAACCATGGACAGTGATATCGGCCACTGGCTTTGCAGGGAGCAATTTAGCCCATATCAGCTAACTTTGTGCTGAGTCTCTACTGTGCCTGTGTGCAAGCATGAATCCATCTTCTTATATGGATCTATCTGGCATTTTTAGAAAACAACCAGTGCTGAATGTTGTGACAAAACACTATCAGAATAGCTTGAATAACTGTCAGAATATTAGCCAAAAAAATAGTTCTAACATAGCTTTTAAAGCAAATATAATTTCCTCTCCTAAACAAAATCAAGAGATACAGATTTGTTATTTAGAGAATAAATAAATGTGGCACAACTGTCTTTTAACTCTTGAGTCTTGCATATGTGAAAAATAGTTGGAGCGGGAGCAGAGGGAGTTGTAGCCTGTTATTTTTAGGAGTGCCTTGTGTTGCACTTCATTCTTTTTCCAGGGCTGTTCCTGGCTAACTTTCCCATGAGTTTTTAACCTCTTGCTCTTGTTCTCTTATGTAACAGGAAACAGGCTGACAGGAACAAATAAAACACAGCGTATCTGATAGTTGCACTCAGAGGAGCAGTTGATTTAGTTAGCCCTGCCTTCTTTCCTCCAGAGTAGATGCATTTGGAGATTCAGATGTGCCTCTGTTCCTCTCCAGTTGTTTCCCAGGAAGCAGTGACTTGTTTGTGCTCAGCAAGTGGCACCGAAATACCGCAAATATGAAAAAACAGATGCATTTCTTTTAAGGTTGAAATTTGTGGCAGTGTCATGTCCTGGGATTGTGGATTTAAGTATCTGTTTGCTCTTTCTCCCACCCTTAAGGCAGGAGTTTTATGCAAGCTTCAGGGAAGAGATGACATCGGACGGATTGAGCTGGTCCAAAAGCTGGCGAGAGAGAACTGCCAGTTTTTGCAGGCGGATAGAAAAGCACTGGAGAAGGCAGAACAAGTAAGACATTTCTTGTTTGGGCTTTTTGTTTCTTTCTGGTAGGGGAGGGAAATTTAGGTCACAAAGCTGAAATAGCAAAGCTGATGGTCAGAATCCAGGGCACACATTAGTCATGGAGCTGTAGCTGCTCTCCTCTGGCATTTACATTTCTCTAAAGTGCGTTCAGGTCAATAATTGTCAACACACTTAAATTATTATGTTGTCATTAACTGTCGGTTGCTGTTACTAATATACACATATAGCAGATGATTTCAGGATGCTTTTTACCAAATTGTTGGGCTCTACGATGTATTTAAAGTATAAGGCATATGAGTGCTTCAAGTACTTACTCTAAATTATCTTAAAATTACTTCACTGTGGGTATATTTGGACGCAAGCATTGACTGAAACTTTTCAGCATGAATTAAAAAGAATGGTCTGGATAGGGAATTCAGCAGTTTGTGTTTTTTTCTTTTAAATTGTATTTTCAATCAAAAGTTACACTGAAGAAAGCAGCATTCTTTTTAATGCTTCTGAAAGCACTTATTCAGATGTTAATAACTGGATTGAAAACGCACTGCAACTTGACTGGTCTGCTTATAGGACAATGTCTCCTAATTTTGTTCTCCTAGTGAAGGTTTCTCTCTGATTGCATATTCATCTAAAGGTGCAGAGGATAGTAACTGCAAGAAACAACAAAAATCCCATCTAGTCCTCATGTCTCTTGCCATTATGTATATGTAATTTATTCCATTTTTGGCTCACTGGACAGTAGAAAAAAGACACGTGCTTTAGAAAATAAATACTTTTCAGCTCATTTGAAGTTCATTCCTACTGAAATAAGGAAAAGAGAATGATGAAATCTTATTTCAGAGCTTCATGCGGTTCTGCTCAGTAGTGTAGAGGGTCTGGTCTGGTGTAGTTAGATGTGTAATTGTATCAGGAGGTGTGCAGAAGGGAGGAGGCAATTAGCCAGGCTAATTCCCCAAGATTAAATTGTTTCTCAGCTGACCTGCCAGCAATGGACATCTGGGAGAATTTTTATATACCTTTAAACTGTATCCACAAAGCACAATTAAAAGTTTAGGTGCTCAAGCAAAGAAGATTTTAAACCAGGGAAGATTTCTCTTGTGTTTCAGGATTTGGAAACAGGATTACAGATACATGGGCATAGATGAGGGGGGACTGTTGTGACTGATACTCAAAAAATTCAGTGGATATTTTTGCTGCTACTTTAGTAGCAGCAAAATGGTCATTGCAAAGGGTGCTGTGAAGGCAGCTGCAGCTCTGTAGCTGCACAGATTACAGTAGAGTTCCAAAAATGGAAAGGAAAGAAGCACTCAGCTTTTCTTCTCCTTTTGAAAAGTATGGCACTTAGCAGTTGCTGCTATTTAGGAGATGAGTGGCTTCAGTTTAGCAGGAGCTCAAGCAATTTCCTCATGCCCGTTCTGAGCAGTATAACACAGCAATAACTGCTCTCAGACAAGGATATGCCTTTAGACCTTTAGGACATGCTTTTAGAGGTGACAGCAAAGAGAAATGTCTCCTGAGAGACTGCAGAAGCCCAGGTCATTCCTCATGTGCCCTTTATTTCTGGGTGGGGAATGTCTTACAGCTAGTGCTGGCAATAATAAATCATGGTGTGCTTCTTCCCCCTGTTCTGCACTTTGCTGGTTGTTGTAGGGTGGGTCCAGGCAGCCCATGCCCAGACCGAAGGGAGACCTACAGTCCTCGTTGTGGTGTGTCTGGTAAGCCCTCAGCTGGACTACTGCCTTCATTAGGAATAGTTACCAAGAAGGCATACTGAACATGGGCAAGGTTTGTCGTAGCTTCTCAGTTTAGCTGACTCAGGTAACTAACTTTCAGTGGAAAAAATGCACACGTTGCCGTGGCAGGGCAGTGGGTTGCAAATGTTCCGGAAGCTGTGAGCTTCCATCCCTTCCTCTCCCTCCCTTCCTCCCGTGTGGTCTGAGAGCTGATCTGGTGCACGTGCAGGTGACAGAATTTGACTGGCTGGGCAGGGTTCACTGCTCCAGGCAGATATCCCCCCTCTTCTCCAAGGAGAAAAGCAACAGGCTGAATTGTAGTGATTACTGCTTGGATCCAGGATTTCAGACCTTCCCACCTCATCCTGCTGCTACAAAAGTGATGGCAGATTCATTGGCATTGGCTTACTATCAGTCCCTTGGACTCACTGTGAATGTTAGGGGAACAACATGTTCAGGGTGTGGTATCCTTATTATGTGCAACATGCCCATCTTTCTTTTTTTTTTTTTTGTTTTTAAAAGCATAGCTTATTTTACACTGCTTTCTTAGTAACACAGGTGATGGGCACTCAGTGCAGGAGTAAAATGGAGATGCTCTGTGCATTTTCCACAGGACCCTCATTTCTCAGCAAGTATCCCTGCACTAAAGCTTTCATCAGCTTTCCCTCCTGGGGAGCTCAAACTGGGCTTTCTTGGATGATCTGCCTTCCTCAAAGGAATGGCATGCAGTCTGTAAATGAGACGCCTGAACACCCTGCCAGGCTGTTCTCCCTGCCCTTGGAGAGCCTGCTATCCAGGCTGGCCTCCTGGCAGCCCAGCTCAAAGCAGAAATGCTACTGGCTTGCAGGGCTATGTGTTTCTGTCAGCCTGGGCCAGTGTCACTGTTAAAAGCTGTGGGCTTTATGCCCTGCCTGGAAGTTAAGCTGCTCTTTCCAGGATGGCCAGTGGGAAATTTTGCCTGAAGCAGATTTCTCCTCTAGTTTGTTCTCCTCCAGGAATATGAAAAAAAACTCAAAACCCCAACTTGAACATGGGATTAGAGTTGTGCATATGCATAATTCCTCTCTGCCTGTACTGTGTCCCAGGTATGTGATGGGAAATGGAGTTGTGGCTCCTCTGGGTGTTATACCCACTGTGTTTCTAAAGCAGGTCTCTTCAGATCAGTACAGCCTCACATGGGTTTCCAGCACTAACAGAAAATATAAATGTATTACAATTGAGCTTTTATGATTCTTGTACTTTCCTGTGAAGAAGAAAGGGTTCTCAGCCTAACTGAAGAATTTGGTACTGATTTGGTACCCCAATACTCTTTGCAGGACAGTGAATGAGGGGTGGCATGTGGTAGAGAGCTAGACTGGATGACTAGGAGGACTGGTAAACTCTCCTGTCATTCAAATAAATAGTCACCATCTTCATCTCAGTTTGAGGACAGAAGTTAATGACTCACTTAAAGAAGATAGATGACAGATGTGGATGCAGAAGTGGTATTCAAGCAGATAAAGTACCTAGAGGTGTTCTTTAAGGTGTGGTGTTGGAGGTCTCTGGTCCACAAGGACCAGGTGAAGCATGGATTGGTTTGGGTTTCTAGTTCAGGAGATGAAATGTAATTTTTTTCTCAGAAAAAGCAGATGGTCTGGAAGAGGGAAAATATGCGACAGCTGGCTGGCTCACTGGAGAAAAACTTGGTTTGGAACTGTAGTGGGTGGGAAAAGGGATTCCTTTAGTCTGGCTGTGTTCTGGAGGCTGTAAAATTGGGATATGTATATATATCTAAGATGATTTGTACAAAATCAGAAAGTCCATACTGCTGTTTTTTTAAAGTTTTCTGGTATGCTATGGTTTCTTTTCACATTTATGGTCTGAACGAAAAAAGAGCTTTGAACAACTCTCATAATTTAAAAAGTTCTGTGCTCAGTCTCTGTTATATGTGAGCTGCTTAATTGATTTTGACACTGGAAGCTGACAGTGTCCAGGTTAGATTGGTATATTGGAACTGGTGTTCCTTGGTAGCACACAGTGCCAACTTCTTCTCTGGTGAATATAGTGTTTGCAAAGTGCTCTAACCATAATGGTGCTCACAGACTTGTAGAGAAAAACAAAAACTAAATTACAGTGATTTTTTTCTCTTCACTCACACTTGCTAATGTGTTAGAATTAAGGTGCTTAATTAAGGCACTGAACCTACTTTATGTGTTAGGTTTCCTAAAACTTCAGCTTTGCTAATGAGTAGAGAGTAAATAGTACTAAATGAGCTTCTAAGTAGGCAGATAAGCTTATTCTCTGTGCTTTTGCATTCCTACAATGTGTTGACAAATAAATAAAGTGAAATGATTGTCTAAAATACACAGAAATTATTTTAGTATCAAATATGGGATAGAGTAAAAAAAACCATGCAAGCTTGCAGATCTAATTTTATCATTACATGCAAATCATACTCATAAGCCTCGGGAAATGTGAAACTGGATATTTGTATTTTTATGTAATTTAAATATTTCATTTCCTTAAAAAAATTACTTTGACAGAAAATAGATGAAAAATCTGTATTGAAATATTCAGCTACAGAGCGAGCCTGCTTTTTGGAGAGGTTTGCTTATTATTAGCATTAATTATAATATAGAAAGCAAGCTGTGTATGTAAAGCCATTTGAAGTAATTTATCATAGCTTTTTTCCTCCAGCATACATTTGGGATGCATTCGAGACATATTTGCACTAAACCATAGTTTTTGAAATTCCTTTTAGTCAACTACAACTCAGTTAAAGCATGCCTTTATATGTGAAAATGCGTTGTACAGTATTTCCAGTTAATATTTCAATGAAGTGTTGCTCTCATTAAGAAAATCATGCCTGTTTATAGTGTCATAGTAAAATTGTAAAAGGGTTTTTCACCTCAGCAAATGGGGAGAATATTCTTTAGATTATAGTATCATTTTCATAGTCAGATCCACTGAATAAGACGTTCACAAACTGACAATAATGTTCAAAGGAGGCTCTTCCAGTACTTCCCTGAATCAGTAGGAAGGGGAACATTTCCTAAATCCACCCTGTAATCCCTTTACAGATTAATCTATATATTAATTAGAATTATGTACTCTTTAAAGGTACATAAGTACATACAGATTGAGTGTATTGATTCTGTGACTTAATTCGAGATGAAAGAGGTTATTATATGAGGCAGGTATGTTTTCAGAAAGGAAACAGATACTGAAGAACAGTTCTGTTAATTTGCTGGGTACTAACTTTTGTAGTCGGTGGTCTCATTAGGAAGACAGATGATTTGCTCATTGAAGCAGGTTAGTGGTTGAGCTGAAGCTGTTAAAAGGCTCACAACAGAAGATTAATGATTTAGAGCCTTGGGTTGTATGGATTACTCACAACCAAGGAATTTCTTAAGGAAATTCCAGCCATGACACACCAGGGGTATTTTTAGGGTACCCAGCTGGACGCCTGCAAGGAGACAAGAATCAATGTCAGGACATGTCCAGAGCTGCAGCTTTTGTTAGCTTGACAAAGCTGTGGCATTGTGCTGATGTACTGCTGGATTGATGGTCAGTAATCAGGCCTCTGATGGAAAAATATTTTTTAAAATACATCAAATGACATCTGAATACAGTCAGGGACTGACATCTGTGCATTACTTTCTAAAAACATGATCACTTTTGTTGTATCTGCTCTGCTTGGGACAGACCTATTGAGTAGCTTGGGTGCAGGTTTACTACTTTTGACTCTTGACAACTGCTCTGCATCTCTTGCAGAGCTGTGGGTCAAGTGGTCATAACAACTATAGCACAGTTTTGCAAAAACTTTCATGGCTTGAATAGCTATGAGGTGCTATAGATGTCTAAAGTCATTTCAACAGAACGGACTTGGCATGTCAGCACGGGAGTTTGCTATTTCTCTTTATACCTCTTAGACCCAGCAGCATCAGCAGAGAGAGCTGTACCAGGGTAAGATAATCGTTTTCAAATTTAGTCTTCAATTACAAGCCAAGAAAAAAAATGAATCTGTCAATGAGGTTGTCAGTTTATACCTCCTTGTTGAGTAAGAGTTAGGTACATGTTTGCTGTGGAGGTAACCTGAAGTTCAAGTCTCTGGTCTGAATCAGGGGAAACAGGGAGTGGAATCTAGTTCTGTCATGTTCTGAAGAGAATGTCCTATTCCAGATAGTCGATTTTTCATCTGCTGGAATGAATGCATAGCCCCAGGTGATCACCTGTTCTTCATAAGCCAACCTCTTTATGTTCTGAGAAGAAAAGGTTTCTGCAGGTCCTGAGATTTTGTTTTTTCTAGTACGGAACAGGCACAGGCATCTTTTTGAAATGGAAAAAGTTTGCCAGAGATAAAGATCCTTCTGCTCAGATGTAGGATTGGGATCATTTGCATGCTAGGAAAATCCTTGTTTCAGTCTTTTGCAGCACTCTTAAAATAATAACAGAATTATACTTATTTGCTACATACTTTCAAGAGGACTTACCACTCCTTTTGTTGAGTCTGCTTAATGTGGCCAAAGTTTTGGAGGAGAATGCCAGGAGTGCAAAATAGTGGTGAAATTATGTGATCCTTCTCCTTGTAAAAAAAAGCACTAGAGTCATTCTTGTGCTCCCACGATATGTTGTAAGCACAGCGTAGGAACCCATTGAGTGTAAACCTCGCTATTTTTCTTGAAGTCAAGTTACATATTCCCACAATACTTTCTTTCCTCCAGATGCTCATCATGGTGTTTAAAAGAAAAGAAAGGCTAATTTTCTCCTCTTTGATTTATTCTGTAACATTATACTACTTTGTATAGGAGGAAATTCCACATACACATTTTGCATGTTAGGCTTTCTTTAGAGTGGAATGGTGACTCATTCTTGTGTGGGACAATAACTTAGCTCCTGTGCTGAAAGGGGTAAAAAGGGCATATAGTATTTAGCAGGCTAAAACCTGGGAGCCAGAACTTTGAATTTTTATTTTTGACTCCGTTGGTTATTTAATAAATAAGCTACTTCAAATCTCATCACTTCTCTGCACCTTTGTTTACCCAGGTTAAAATGAGGTCTTAAACATGTGGAACCTTGAAGGGTGCCATAAAACCCGTAGTGGTTAATGAATGTTGAGGAATTGCTTTGGGATCCTTGAGACATGGTTCAGGGATCCCAAGGAAGCTGCAAGTGTGTTGAAATGTTGACAGACAGGGGGATCTTTTTTTAAAATGTTGAGCATAGCTGAGGTGAGGCCAAACAGTTGCAGTCACTTTGCAGCCTCTGGGTCCTCAGGCACTGCTTCAGGGGCTGTGCTGCCCCAAACGCTTGTCCCCAGCCCTGGGCTGGCCCATATGGTGCTGCTTTGTGAAAGACACAGGGAATAATGAAGCTGAAAAATAAAATAAATACACCTTCCTTGTGGGGTTATTTTCCAACTGGATTGGTTCCCCTCACATTATTGGGAGATGGATATGGGGTGAGAATGAGATATGGTGTCAGGGATGACCTGTGCTGGCGAGAGCTACTCTGCTGCTCCTGGTGAAACACAGCCATCCTCCTTAATTCCCCAAAGCCTTGTGATTTACCCAATTCAAAAACTGAACTGGATCAAATGAAATGTCCTTGCATTTTTTTGGTTGGCAGTATTTTAATCTAGATCCTGTGTTTCACCGACTGGCTTCATGAAGGCACACACGTGCAAAGAAGGGGGTGAGTGGTGAATGGGGATCAACATCCAGGAGCAGGGAGAGGACAGGAGTGTTGTTTATCATGGCCAGCACTACACATTTCTGGTGGTACCAAGACTGAAAGCATGGTTCCTTGGTCCTGCCCTTCCTCCATTTATCCACATGAAGAAGTAGAGAAACTCTTTGAGAGCTGCAGTCTGCAGGTTGTCACTGTCCTCTGCTTCTGTGTTTCTCTCCAGATTTTGAACCACTAACCTGCTTATGTTTCTAGACTGTCCAAAGGCTTACAGAGAATCAATCTTATATTCTCCCGCTAGAGAAGTAGAAATTACCAGTTTATGAATTCAAAGCACCTGCTCTTTTGTTTTCTGACATTAAATTGTTCCTCTCTCTGTGTGATAAATACATTTGATGACATTCTGAATGTTCTTTTCTCCATTTTCCGGATTTGTGACATCAATAAATTCCCAGTTATGCTGATAATACAATGGATGTGTCCTGCCATCTACTTCTGTAAAGTTACTTCTACCTTTTTTCTGGGAACTCCAAATAACAAAGGTGTCTGGATCTCTCTGTCAAGTTGGTGCCTTTTCCTGGTCTTAAAATCAAGAATCAAACACAGTTAGAAGGCAAAAAGGGATTTTACCTCTGTATTTATTTTAAGAATCCTTAGGTGCACCACATCCAGGTGGAATGCACCCCAATGCACACCCACAATAGATCGGGTATAACATTATAGATCTTACTAATTAGCATATCTATCAAAGATTCCCCAATGAGAGGCTCGAGTGATTCGCCCCCCTGCCCGAGGAACCTTCCCCTGGATGGTTCTATCTTAGTTTACAAAGTGTCTGGGGCATTCTGATCCCTAACTACGAAGCTTCTAAAGTGTTTAGTCTCTTAGCTTGACAAACAAGACTAAAAATTTAGGCTAAAAACCACTAAGAATACAGAAGTTGTAAAAAGGTATAAAAGGGGTATAAAAGAAAAGGCAAAAAATCATCATGGCATCAAAGTTAGGGAATTTGTTACCTAAATTCAAGGAGATTAAAAAGAAAAGTTGATCATGCTTTGAATATGTACCATGCAAACTTAGGTCAGAAATTTCAAGCAGTTTCTGAATTTTGGAAGTAATTTTGTCCTTCACCTTTCAGTGATGCAGAACTTTTAAGTAATTCACAGCTTTACCAGACTTTTCTTTTGGAATTTAAACCAATCAAGAACATCTCATTTTGGCTCATAGTCTGGACCTGGCTGAAAAGAAATATCCAAGATAACTGGAAAACTTTTTGATAAGCTAGAATCTGATGGCTGTCTACCACAGCTTCCTCTTTGGAAATTGTCTGAGATTTGGTAGTCTGCCCAGAGATCAGAGTCATGTAAAAAGGGTTCAGTGCTTCAGGTCTCCTTTTTCTCTCTTTCTTTTTCCTCCTATCCTCCTGAATAAGTTCAGGAAGAACGTTCAGTTTCATTGCAGATTTGGGCCAGTAACACAGAAGATACCTGGCGAGTGTCATTAAACAGGTGAACACATTTCTACATATCAAGCTTTGCTTTGTTTGCAATAGAAACTACACCAGAGCAAATTCTGTAGTAAGATCTAGAGTTTATGCTAAAGTCAGTGTGATTCCAGTGGCAGGATGCTCTGGAGTCTATGAGGCCTGTGTCAGGACCTCGTTGGAATAAATGCTGACAGCATTCGTTGGCATCTGTTCCGGCAGACACGCTCTGGAGACCACCTGGAGCATGCCGGGGGGAGACAGCCTTTTCCCTATATTCAGCTGCCTCTCCTGGACCAGAGTCAGGCTATCTGCACTGAGGACTTTCTGGAACAGTGGCAGCTGTAAAGTGGCTATCTCTGCCTCCATTGTTGGAACCACACACACAGCAGGAATGTAAGGACACTTTGACCTTGTATTTTTTGCAGGCTTCTTTTTTTCCCTAGGATTTATTTATTTTAGTCATGAAACTTCCCTAAAATCTTCCCCCAAACTGTCTTTTTGCTATGGCCATTCTGTCACTCACTGTGCCTCCATTTTAAAGTTTAATTCAGCCCCTGCTGATGTTAATAGATATTTTTTTGATGAGAGTAGGGTATAGCCTGTAGGGTCTAATGCTTTTGTCACACTATAGCCATGGAAGGTGGTGGCATTTTGCAAGATGTGCTTGACACATGGCCACCTGTGGGGAACGCTGATTTGGTAGCAGTTAATACACCACTTGCATCCATTTTTCTTGGTTCTGTGTGGCAGCTCAAAGAGCGAGGGAGTGAAAAACCCAGGCGATTAGTGGTAGTTTTGCTGACTATCTGCCTCTAAATCAAAGCAGGTATTCCCCTCTCCTTCCTCGCTTAGCGTTCCTACCGCTGTGTGCAGCACCTCCTGTATTCTAATTCACAGCACATGAAAATGCGGTCTCAAGTGCATATGCACAGACTTCATTTTAACTACCCAGTGAAAAATTTTAATTAGGTGTTTCATGTGGAAACATGAAACAGGGTTTGAAATTAGCAATGACCTTGCAGCCTTCCTCGAATATATTTTCGGATACTGTGCGGCAGGCAGTTCCCAGCTCCTTTTGTCACTGCCTGGAACGTGAGCATCCGAGCGGGGAAGGCTCTGACGTGTGGGAGCGGCAGCAGTTGCTGGTTGCAGGAAAAAGTACTTTAGCCTCTTTTGATGACTGGGAAAATAATAGGATGACCTAACTCAGGAAGAGCATGAATAGTAGCTGGTAATTCCTTTAACAGCTTGCTGGAGATCAAATCTTAGATGGATTTCCAGGCTCTGAACAAGGGTAAGCCCTGAACAGGGGGTGATGCTGAGCTACACAGGCCTGTTTGATCAAGGGAAGGGCCCACAGCTCACATGCCTTTGTTGGCTGCTGAGCATCAGCTCTGTCCCCTGCCAGCCTGGCTGATGCTGCTTTCTCATTTGAGGTGGCTGGACTGAGAGCTCCATCCCTCATTTAATCTCCATTTTCCCTGGGAGGCAAGGGGAGTAGACCTGTGTATTGTATCAGGAGCAGCATTCCTATGTAGTCTATTGCTGGGATGAACAAAGAAGAACCTGCTCTTTTTGGCAGAGTAGGAGACAAGCACAGAATGCGAATGTGCATCACCTTTTTGGTTTGGTTGCCATATCACAGTGTCTCTTCTGTTTTTAGAGGCACTAGTATTTGTTCAATGAATACAGCATCGGTTTAGGCCTTTTTTCAAAATACTTTTGGTATTGCAAGTAGGGGATTATTCACCACAGGAATGTTTAAAACATGTATGTGGATACAAATACAACTGTTAAATCGATTTACTGTTTGTAATATATGCTGTTTGGCCATATTAGCAAGTTAATAGAGACTAGATGTGGTCAGGGTCAGAGAAGACACTAATCAGAGCTGACTGAAGTGGACAGAATTTCAGTTCTCATATGCAAAGCTTGGTTGTTCAGGCTTTGAGCTAAAAAACAGATAAATTCAGGCCTGGGCTTCCTTGTGTGAATAGCAAATAGCTGGAAAGTGTACCGACACTTTGGCTTTGTCTCCTCAGGTGAGAAAACTGAATCTTTTCAGTGGAATCCACACATTAATTCAGTCTGTCTAAATAATCTGCCAGGCTCTATGCAGTACCTGTATCGAGCTAATCACTGGGCTATATTGATTTCTTTTTGGTTTCTTGGATTTTGATGAACTTACATAAAAGAAGCATGTGGCTTCTAAGCAGAACTCTATTTGCAGTGAGTTCTTTACTCCTATTTCCCACCGAAACAGAAGAAGTAAATTAAGACTAGGTAGAAGATTTTCCTACCTGATTTATCATTGGCATTGCAAGATTTTTCCAGCAGAGTTTGAGCAGTGTCCAGTGCCGCACTGGGAAGCTATCAAATTCTGCACATTGCAGGTGATGGCCTTCTGCATCTGGGGCCTTTTTCAGGATTTCACTAAGGATGTGGCAGAATCCTTCTCCACCAAGGAATTTGCAGTGCTCATGGTCCCCCAGTTCTTCTTCTGTAGAGACACCTGCCTATGTGTGCATGTGCTGTACATATTTATTCATTAAACAAACTGCATACCTTGCTAAAAGCAAAGATAATCTCTTACTTATGAGTAAGACTACTTATGGAACCCTTTTTCACACTGTAGAATGAACCAGTCATTTAAACACACAGTTTCAGTTGTTAGCATAAAGAAGCTGTTTTCTCCTGCTGACCCATCTGTTCTGACAGTCCTCTCCTCCTCTTCCTCTTTTCAGATTGCATCAGGTTTTTGTCTAGCAGATTCTGAAAAAGTTTCAACCTCCTTTTCAGTTCGTCAGATTAAAACCTGAGTCTTGGTCATCAGAAGGGGTTTTTGAGTAGTTAGAGTGCACTGGGCGGCTGAGTGATACTACAGATAGTTTGAAGCAGCTACCCTTTTTAAGTCTGAACACCTGAACCACCTGCAACTTGCTTCTGGTGGCAGTTTTTTAATGTGTGATACTCAAATCAGGTACTTTCTTAAAAATGACCTCTATAAACTCTTTTTCAGAGCATCAGCTATAGCTCTTATTTCCAGGGACCCCTAAAGATCTGCCTCTCTTACTTCGTTTTAGACACTTCCTTATTGGAATGTATGCAGGAACTGGAGGAACATGTTCCAATTTCACAGCAGAGCTGTGGGTATGTGTGCTGATTTGTGTGGGATCCACAGCCATCCGTAGAGCAGAGCTGCTCTGCTCTTGCACTGGGGGCCGTATGCTCCCTGTAACTCGTCTGTTCTCACTCTCCCACCCTCAGCTGTCACACAGGCACACATATGTATATGTGCAGTTATGACTGTCTCTTCCCCAGACCAAAACTTAGTTTTCTACTATGTAGGGAAAAAGGCTACAGTTTCACCACACCAGTTTCCTTTGCAGCTGCTGTAGCAATGCTCTCCAGTTCTGTCTAATAGTTTTACTGGTTAATCAATTGACACATACTGTTTTTATTGCAGTGACATGTAAATAGTAAATATTTGCATTAGACAAAAGTTACACAGTAAATCATGCATATAATTGTTGTTTTAAAATGCTCTTAGTTTTTATCTGTGTGATGTTCAATATATATTAAGGATCCCCTAAGAATAGAAACAGTGAAACAAATAGCAATTTACTCATTTAAGTATGTAGAAATTCATGTCTTACCTGATGTAAGAGGAAATGAAGATTCAGCATTTCAACAGAAGAATCAAAGATCTGTAAAAGTTGCTTGACCATTTTTTGGTTAAAATTAACTCTAAAATCATAGGCATTTGCAGTCTTCCTTGTAATTCATTAATGCTGCAGTTTCCAGTATTCCAGTGCTCTCGTGCGTGGAAAAGATCTGCATCAAATGGTTGGATGCCCAACCTGCTTGAAAAAAATCCTATTGATTGAAGTCTAATAATACATCCCGTTCCAGAGTTTCTTCATTTGGGCAATTTTGTGAACTCAGCAGAACATGCAATACCAATATGTCCATATCACCTTTGCTTTTGTAAGAAATAATTTGTTCCAATTATTTTATTTTTTTTTTCATGCACAGGTTAAGTGCTTGCTACAGCAAAACTTCTTCACTTTCCTATCTTAGACAATATACTTAATGAACTTTATCTGTATTGCTTTGTTAGGGGCAAAGAGCTAGGAGCTCCCTCTAAAAAGAGTAGGGCTTTTATGGAAATGAAAGAACCAAAGACTTGCTTCATCATGGGAAATCACTGCCAAATGTCATGTGAGCTCTTGCTTTCCTGGCAGACATAATGTAGAGAAACATTTTCATTTTTAGTATCTTGACATTCAGCTTTTTGACTTCTACTGCTTTACCACTTTTTAGGATATGAATATTTTCCATTAAAATGCGTTGTTACGAATTTGCTCGTATTGAAATAACAATTGAGATAATATAGAGATATAGATAATTAGAGGCTTAGATCATGCTGTACAGAAGGATCTTAATTAGATCTAATTAAAACCTGCATTTTGTTTTTAGCATAGTCTAATGTTTAATAAGCTAAAGCTTAAAATCTGATGAATTGGCAATGATTTTGTGATTTGATATTCAGAAAGAATGTGTCCTGAATACCAAATGAATGAAAGTTGCCGTGGAATATCATTGCTGCATTTTTTATTTTGACCTTGAAAACTGGGTTGGTGTAATGTTTTCACACTGCTAACCTTGAAACACAGTAATTGGAAAAACAGTGCTGAAGGTTAGCAGTGCTTTTTCTTGAGTTATCATAGGGGAACGGTTTGAAGTTTATGGGGGTGGAGAGAAATTGTCTTCAAGATCTTCAAATAGCCTGAAAGTTTTGGTGATAACAGCACTTTAACTTATCACTATCCTAAAAATGTCCTTCTGTGCCAGTGAAGCCTTACATAGCTAAAAGGAAAAGTAACTGTAGAAAGGAGTTTAAGTAATGTCAGGAGGATGGGGATACCCGGGAAGCTGCTACCAAATCCCTTCTGCTGCTGCACAAACATAGCCTCCTGCACCGTGGATGTGTGTCCCCACAAAATATCCTTGGTGCAGCATCGTTTTGGTAGGACAGGTGAGTAGCTAGGTGTAGAGATCATACTTCTCATGTCAAGTAAATGCTCAAGAGCCCAAGTCTCATCCCCCTCTTTGCTGGTTGTTAGCTGGCAGCCAATGCACCAGTACAGACTAAGGGTAGGTGAAGAAACATGTTTTGCACAGGAAGTGTTTCATCTGGAATAAACAGAGGTATAAGACAGAGACAACAGGCTTGTGTTTTCATTTTTTTGTCTTTACTGAGTGGTTAGTTACACTGTAAACTGCACATTCATTACTTACAGTGGAAAAAAAATCCTAACATATTTTAGGAACATTAGATTGTGATCACTTGCATTTTAGGGGAGCAGAAGAAAATGTAAGCAATTTCTGCTTAGGGTAATCTGAAAATATAATTAACTTTATTAAAAACTTAACAGAAACCTAATGTTTTAGATAGGATCTTAAGCACTTTGTCTTTCCCCAACCTATCCCCCCGCCCCCCATTGTTGTCTCTGTGTTTCTGATTGCCTCCAATGCCTGTGTTAAAATTCAAGGCATCCATAAGGCACATGTCCTCCTGACCTAGTGCTGTAGTTATGATGATGCATAAAATAAATCATGGCAATTACTGAGGCAGTCTCAAGCACTTAGTAACTCATGCAATTGCTTCTTGAAACATGACTGAACTGAAGAAAGGATCATTAGTTATTTCCCTGGAGTACTTGGATATTGTAACCCTCTCCACAGGGTTCTATTAGGGAGTTAAGACCTGGTCATCTGCTCACACATCTCATTTTATCTTTCTGTTACTCAAATGCTCTGTGATAGATGGTGAATTCCAGACCATGTGTCTTCACACACGGCATCTCCTTATTTATCAAAGTTCAGGTCAAATAGCAAATGGCCAACCATGTGGAAAGGAAAAATCCAGCAATGACAAAATAAACAGGTTTAAGAAGTCATTTCTGGAAGGACTTATGAGAAAAGGTGAATTTATGAGATATATGACATAAAAATAATTTCCTGCATAAGCAGAAAGAAGTTGTCTAGATGAGATCTCACAGTTATACATGAAAAGGTAGCTGTAGAAAGCTGTAGAAAGCTATATAAATTGTTTAAAACTATGATGGTCAGGAAGGAATCAGAGCTAGAAATGGGGGAAGGGAAGCAAGGATCAGAGATACGTGAGAGTTTCAATATTTCTTGGGTGGCATAATAGGTGTTGGCAGTGTCTAAGCAGTCTGTACTATGCAGTGTGAAAGTAATGGGATGTGATGAGAGAAAAAGAATGGGATCAAAAGATATATGTCAGTGGACAATTGCAGCCATCAGTGAAGCCTTTGTTGACTGAAGAAATCACTGTGCATACAATATGATATCAGAAGCTGATAAGTGGTATCCTGGAGTGTGACTCTCTCCCTGTAGGTAACACCAGCTTGCTCAGGAGGTCAAGAAGGAGGAGATATTTTGAGGAAGGTGGAGTGACCCAAGGGCGATTACTTGGGAACCTGGTGTCAATGCTGCTCCTCATGGTGAATTTAATGGAAGAGAGAAGGAGCCTTATGTAGGCATGATAGTGGCTGAAGGAGAGCTGGAAAAGGGCAGCAGGGAAGTACAGTGAAAGGCCAGTGTCTGATGGATGAGCTGAGACTTTATGGATGGGACTGTCACAGAGCAACACGGTTTGAGGGGTTGTTCTGAAGACAATTGTCCCCTATGATGGGGAGGAGGGGAGGCCCTCTGAGGCAGAGCTGGTATGTTAGGTGCTGATAATATCAGAGCCCGGCGAAACATGCAGCAGCCTGGTTAAGGGTAGGTCAGATGTCTTGTTTTGGAGGCGGCAGCATCCCTCAGAAGGGTGGAGCACATGGCTGGAGGCGGTAACAGCTCCAGCGCGATGTGCTGCTGCATGTCTGTCAGCCTCCATGCTGGCAGCAAGGTTTTCTTTCTAGTGCTGTTGTGGACGGTCTTCTAATGCAGGGGATACAGAACGAGTTTGAGGTACACTATCATTGTAAGGTTTCATGGTCTTGATTGAGGCAAATCCCAGAAAAACATTCAATATTTGATCTTTTTTCCCACTATTTCTTTCTATTCTAATGATAGATCTGGTTAAGCTTGCCCATACAAAAATTACACTTTGGATTACTTCTGTCAACTTTTTGCAGAAGAGACAGTGACTATGCCACAGATCTGCGAATGTTCCTCCACAAAGGAACCATTCCCTGCGGAGGAGGTCACACAAGGAGGCAGATGAGTGTTTACTCAAGATGCCTTGCATCTCATTGCATATACAATGTGATTTACCAGTTGCCATGGTAACAATGCTTTTTTCATTCCATAACTTGAATAAATGTTGAGGTTGCCCTTGGTAGAACTAACTTACCTTCCTTCTAGAGTTGGGCACGATTGTATTATCTAGGGAAAGCAGAGAGGAAACTCCCAACATTCCTACTGAAATAAATTTAGAGCATGTAGGCATGTAACAAGCAGCTACATGATTCCATCAGGAACAAAATAAGAGTAAATTAATATATGATTATTTAAAATCACAAAATACAAAGAAATATAAAATGTTGCTTCATAATGTGGTGTCATTTTACATTTTTCTGTAATTTGTATTGTTTGTGACACTTCGCTTTTCTTCAATACATGGAAACTTAATTAATCATTTTATAGTATTTTACTTTATGTAGGCATGCAAGACAGCACTTTTCTTCTTTTTCCTTGTCGTAATCCTGCAAAAATTTTTTTTTATTTCTTTATAACTTCCACTTCTGAATTAAAGAGTTGATTGTTAACCTGCTATTTCCCACCTCCCTTATTCTTTTATGTATTCCTTTTGCTAAATGTGGACAACAAACATTGTACCAAAACAACAAAAAAAAAGAGGATCATTTAATTTGCTCCTCTGCATGTAACATTAGAAAAGAGCATTCTATATAGAAGCAGCCTGATTTCTCTAATTTCTATGGTTGACTATTGATATCAATGAGCATTTTATCCTGCATAATAAATGCAGAATCAAATCTGCTATTAGATGGAAGGAGTGAGTTTTATTTTTCCTTCTAACTCCTTTCTCTTTTTTTTTGGCAAATTTATTGCATGCTCTACACATTTCTGTCTACTTAGGATCCGTTATCAAGTCTGCGAGTGATTAGTGGCTTATCTATGTTTGAATGATTTAGATTCATGAATTAATTAACAAGAAAAGAACCATTAGAAAGCATTAGTAAAAAGGCTGCTGATTTCAGACTATTTTGGAGAGAATTAGAACTGTCATCCAAACCCAAGAAAATTGTAGCCACTGTGATTCATGCTTTCCTCAAAAGAAATCACTGTATTATGTCTAACTTAGTTGAAAACAACCACCAAACCACAGGATATAAATTCTACTTTGTGATGACTGCTGTTGGTCGAGAAGTTAAATGAATTGTTTTGATTTTAAACATTAGCTTTGGATTGTTATTTTTTTTACTCCTTTACTCAATGCTTTTTCGCACTTGCTGTTAAATGTCAGTGCATTTGAGAGAGTTTCATTCTGGAGTTCTTGAGAGTGAGCTTGGGCTTTATATAGTATTCTCAGTTTTAGAGTTTTTCTTAAGCCTTTTATGAGGTCAGAACCAGCTCCTGACCTTTGCTGAGTACTCTTTTGTGGAAAATTAGCTGCATCCTTCTGTGAGCATAATGCTGCAACAAAAAGATATATGCCTTACAGTGATAAGTGTAATGAGCAGCAATAGGCAATTTTTAACCTTCCTAATTCGGAATTGTGGCTTATAATGGCAGTAGTATACATATTTAATTTTATTTTATTTTTATTGGAGTGATGGCTTTGGCAGCATTGAGAGGTATTATGGACATAAGTCAAGAGACAAAGGTTTCTCTAAGAGAGAGTAAGGGGATAAGTGAATTTTTAAAAAAATATTTTGCTACTCACCTGGTATAAATTGGAGTGAAAGACAAAGAAAGGCATCATCAGTCTTGTCTGTTTGACTTAGAAGTTTTATGTGTTCAGAACTGGTAATTAGAGCAATATAAGGCTGACAGTGTCATATATTTACTGCCATCTCTCTTCCATTCCTTCAGGAGACCTTATTTATTGCTGCTTCCATTATAAAGGTTGTAAGACCTTCGTATACATGTCCTTACCGAGATGAATATTAGTCTACATTAATAAATTAAATCCACTAAAGTTAGTGAGCTGTGTTCTGCAGTTCTCATTCTTGAGTGAAAGCTGTATGGGGGCTGCCAGAGAAGTCAAGTTCTAGCCCTGTTAGATGTAAATCAAGTTATTAATTTCCCCTCATATTCCAGTAGTTTCTAGAATTTTGCCCGTTTGATGTTTGGATTATTCTCAAGTATAATTTCTATATATCTACACAGTCCATTTTTCTTTCTCTAAGCCATATGGTAATAGCAGTATGTGTTATCAGTCCTAGGGTATCCAGGTTAAGGCTGCAGTCCTCCTTGAAGCCTTGGCACTCCTCCCCCCTTCCTGGCTGAAACATAAGTCCTGCAGTTTTTACACCATTTCCCTCATGCTTTTCGCTGCAGCTAGGCTTGAAGCACTGCCACTGACATCACTGGAAGACCCTGGTCCAGCATCTTCCAGTGTCTCCCCCAGATAGCTGGGGGATTGAAGTGTTGTTTCATCTACATACTCCTATTCTATTCTATTCTATTCTATTCTATTCTATTCTATTCTATTCTATTCTATTCTATTCTATTCTATTCTATTCTATTCTATTCTATTCATTTGCAAAGGAGATACTTGCATCTGGTCTTTGACTTTTTGTCCTGAAGGAAACTTTACATTCTTGGGAGGTAAACAGTTCTGATTCTGGTGAAAATAATACCGTTGTAAAACTCTTCTTGGGGCAAAAATACAAATCGAATTTTCCTGACAATTACCTTGGGACCTGGACCTCCATGCCTGTTGAACACTTGTGTGGCACGGGATGCAGAAGCCCTGCCAGCCTGGGGTGGGCAGTAGGTGCAGGCAGTGGGGGAAGCCTGGCTGGATACTTTCTGTTCAAACTGACATGTTCTGGCACAGTTTCAGTTGTAGTGAATTCATATTTTTTCAGTGAAAATAGAAAGTTTCATTGGTAAATTTCCAACCAGCTCCATACCCCACCACATTAATTGCAAGGCCACTGGAAGGGATGGTTGGCACCTACCCTTTTTGTTCTACAGTCATGTTAATTTGCTCTGGTGTGGTTCAGGTTTTTCTACAAATACAGATGCTCTAAGCCTGCAATTCTTCCATATAATGATATATTTTCACATAAATTCTGTCCTGCCAGCTGTGAGAGAATGATAGCAATATTAATACCACCATCACATCTTTTGTCTCCCTTCTCTCGCTTCCCCTTTCTTTTTTCCCATCTGTTTTTGTATGGTTGCAGAGAGAAGATCTCCTCAGTTGTCCTTGCCAAGGCAGTAGCTCTCTGTCAGGCTGTCAGACTCCCCCACTAATAGCTATGAAGAGAGTGTGCTCCAAGAAAGGGGAAACTGAAATGCATAGCCTTCAGTTGTTGAGAGAAGACATTTCTCATTAACCAACAGAGACCCGTGGAGTGTTAAGGTTATGATAACATTACTTCGGTGGTTGTGACACCAGTAATGATTTTTTTTTTCAATTATTTTAGAAAGTATGCCCTTTTTCCTGTCTTAGAGATATTGCTTCATTTCATTAAAGCCCAATCCTCAAAGTGTTCTCACTTTAAATATATTTGGAGGAAATTGGGGGCTAGTCAGGGATATGGACAATTTGGTCTCCATTTAGGACATTTCTTGCAGTTAACCTGCTATGATGTGACCAAACAGTGTGCCAGCAGCTGTACTGGAGCTCAGCACCATCAAAGTGTGCCACAAGGAAGCGTACACCAGAATTCCTGTTTCAGTCATGGATTTTATGCTTCTGTTATTTTCCAAAGAAAATTAAGGGTATTTTTCTTCTTAACTGTGAATTTTCTGGTGGTTGGACTTGATCTTAAAGGTCTTTACCAACATAAACAATTCTGTGATTCTATGAAAAGCTGCATGAGGTTCCTCTTTTTTCAATTCTTTTGCCTTTCTTTAACTACACAAATTTTTTTGATATTTTTAAGTAGCCTGCACAAGGAACCCCCACTCTGCTTGTAGCAGGACCACTGCTTGGGAACATCATGCAACTGAGCTTTTTTTTTTTTTTTTTCCCAAGGACCTAACTGCAGCCCTTTGGCTCACATAAGGACTTGCATTTAGCAGCGCCCTATTCCCATGAGCGATTTCTTTCTTCTTAGTAATAGAGAAAGCAGAAATAATCCTACTCTCAGCAGTTTGGGGATTACAGGCAAAAATTGTGCTCCTTGATGTATGACTGTGTAGGGATATTAATCTTTTCCCTGATGCCTGTTGTCTGTCATCTCTGTCTTACCAGCACTGTCCTTTTGACCCCTCTACAAGGATAACTTGTTATTAATGTTGCCTTTGCTGCGGATGCTCAGTAATGCAGATGACAGCACCAACAGTTTTTCTAAGAGGGCTTGTTCTGTGCATTATCAGACACAGTATTCAAAACTGGCTTCAGCAACAAAGGATTTTGATTTTTTTTCCCATGTTGTGGCTCATGCCCATTTTACCACCATTTGTGTAGTTGATAAATTCAGAGGAGGTTGTGTTGAGCCGAATGTTGTGTTTGTGCATCTGTGAGACTGATAGCTCAGTGTGAGACCACTAGGAAGTTTTGGCACAATGGCCATGTGCCTTTTCCTGAAGGGAGGTTGTGGTCAAAAATTTAGTGTTTTATGGTTTTACAGACTGGTCAGAAGTCACTGAGAGCCAAAACAAAATCACTGTGTGAGGCATTTTAATGTCATTAGTCGATTTCTACCAGTGTACTGTGATTAGCCCACGTTTATGAAAGGATTTAACAACTGCATAGGAAAAAAAATATGAGAGTACAGAGAACTGGGGAAAAGATCATGACATCAGAAAAAATAATAAAATGCAATATGTATATCCTATGAGCTGTATTTTGTAGTGAAATGAAATAACACAGCCTTTTTAAACTTTTTTTTTTGATACTGAAGAATTGCCATATGACAAACTGCTGTTGATGGTCCTCAGTCCTGTAAGGTAATTTTTCCCTTAAAATTTGGAAAAAAGTGGTGATCTTGCAACTACAAAACAGTCAGTCCCATTGAAAACATTTCATTTTTTGATATTTTAAATTGAGGTAGAGTAGTAACTATTTTTTATTTTTGTATTTCTAAAATAAAGAGAGGGTAACTACTGCAGAAAATATATGGTCTCCTCCTTATATATAAGCTGTGCTGGTGACTTTGAAAGCCTTTCTCCTGTTGTAGTTGAAAGTGAATCAAACATCTTAATACAGATTTTGATCTCTCTTGAAACTCTGGGAAATGCAGTAACATATTTTGAGACGGATTATCCACAGAGATCAGAAATATTGTCATCCACCTTCATGTTAATTGTGGTTTGTTCACTTCCATTTTCTTGTCAAATGAAGAGGAATAGCCTGCAAAGAATGGAGTAATTTCTATACATGTTTGTATTTTGGTGACTGTAGATCTAATTTTGCAGTTTCCACAATAACAGATTCCAGGGAAGAATACAGTGAAGTGTAAGAAGGTGATCATCTTTAGTCTTGATAGAAGCTGTCTGAAAGTGTATCTTAAAGCTGTTAATAGCATGTTTCATTGTGTTTTTTTTTTTTTTTTTTAACTTTCTTTTATGTTTGCAGTATAAAAGTGCTCATATTTTATAGCCAGGACTCACCTCATTGTCTATTACTAGCACTAGCAAATGTCTCACACTAAAAGACTTCATTTTCCATTGCTTCTAGGAGCTGTTGCATCTTATCTGTTTATTCTGAAACGTGTCTGCCTCAGCCTATGCAATTTTATATGAAATATGCAGCCAGCATGGTTCAGAAACAGCTAAGAGTGAAGTTAGGGGTCAATACTGTTTTGCTATGTTAAAAAAAAATTTAAAAATTTGGCAGTAGTTCTCTGAAAAGCTCCTATGCCCTTATTCTTCTGAAGTGAGATCTGAAATCCCTTTGGGGTTTTTTTGCCATCTGCATAAATATTCACCCAAATCTGACCCAAGTTAGAGGCCAAAAAATGCAGTTTGTACAAGCTCTGTAAAGAGTTCCTAGAGCTCTGCAGGTTAATATTTGAAGGCTCTGGAAGCGCTGAGCATGCTCCAGCCTGAGCTGCGATGGGTTTTCTGTACAGCTGCAGCTCCTGGCTGTTACAACCAGAATGTACTTGTAGGATGTATGAGCCAGGATGGAGATTTAACTCTGTCACTTTTGGTGTGTCCAACCTAGTTCTCAGTGGGCAGGTTTGGGGACCTCAGTGCCACACTGCAGAGGCAGGTGCTTCCAGCCTTTGCAATGGGTACAGAAGGGTCCCAACAGACAAAGGCCTTTTGTCTTAGCTTGGACACAGTCTCAAAGTGAAGTCTAACACATGCTGAAAAAGGAAAAGGTGTAGGGATAGAGCAGGACAAAGTTTAAAAAAAATTTTTAAAAACCCAACAAAAATAAGGTGTTTTATTCAAAGGAACTACATTAGATAATACAAAGAATACCAGTCAGTGTTTCTCAGTTTTTGGACTTGACTATTCTATCCTTTTCATGTTCTTGTAATTCTTCTTTTGCATCGATAATATGCACAAGAGATATTATAATATCCAAGCAAAAAGACACCTGCCCAGCAAAACAATCAGTCTTTGGAAATGAGGATCTTGTGATTTCATGGGTTTTGTCAGGCTCTGTCACCAATTTGAGCACTTTCCCTGCATAGCAGTGGAAGCTTCTCTACATGTGTTCATCTGAGCCCACTTCCTGACTCTGCTCTTGTGTTTCACACTGCTTCCATGGATATATTCCTGTGTGCACAGGGAAGCTCCTTACATTCATTGAGGGGAGTGGTCTCCTCTTCAGAACAGGAACAGCCCTGGGAATCCTCTATGTACGCCTTTTTCCATACCTCTCAAGGGCATGACCTGGCACCAGCATCAAAAGACATAGAGGCAGAAGTGATTGACATTATCTGATTGTGTTGAGTCAGTTTTACCAAATTATGCTATGAAAACAAAATGTTCCTGCCCTCCATAACTTCTAGAAGAGGCAATTTCTTTGTTATTTAATGTGATTTTGAAGCAGATAGCCTGCGTAAAGTTTGCTTTGTTGCATGTTGCCCAAAGAAGATTTTCTTTGCCTTTGCTTGGTTGGTTGGCAGCAAGAAAATCTGTCTGTGCACTGGATTTTCCACGCTCCATTAAGTTTATAGGTGCCTTATAGGTTATCTCCTAGCTCCTGTATTACTTTTTAGCCCACTGAAACCAGCAGTGTGTAAATATGTCTGGATCTGGTATTGGCTGGGGTAGCTCTGTGTCTGATCCCCTTTAAAAAAAAAAGCAGGTGAAGAGGTGTTGGACAAAAGTACTGTCATTAGGAAGTGCATAGTTTGCACCGCTGGTTAGGGATCTTCCAACCTAACAGGCACTTCAGTAATGGGTAACACAGAGACAGAAATTAATCTTTGCACTGTTGTCCTGTCCTGGAGAAATTATGTGAAAATGGATTTTCTTTTCAGTGAAGCAGGCTTCTGAATATACTGTCTGTTGCAGAGTATAGTGGGGTTTTTTTCTGTTAGAAAGCTGTTGGAAAGTAGAGCAGCTTTTAAATGCTATTTCTAGCAGTGGAGGTTTCTCACAGGAAGAGAGGAGGCAGTGCATTCTGGGTGTTGGATCCTCTTTTAATTAATTAAAAGCCCCAGCCCAGGAATTCAAGGAACACAGAAATATCCCTGATACCAGAGTTACCAATTGCTTTGGCCAGAGATTGGGTTCTTCCCTGCCAATTGCAAATAACCCAGAAACCTAATGTCTCCTACAAGGAAGCCAGCCCACTGTAGCTGTTTTCAACACTGCCATAGGTACCTCTGCTTCCTTCTGCCTCTGTGCTAATTTACGGGGTCATATTCCTGCTCATGCAAAGTGTAGCTCACAAGTTGAGGCTCGCTAAGCAAGGACTTCCAGCTGTTTCATTCCTATAAGCATATAAATATTTATACCACCCCAGGGTTCCTTTCATGCTGAAAATAAAGGTAGCACTTGTCTGCTGTTAAAATATATTACCCGGGAGATAAATGGCTTACCTCAGTATTAGGAAGATGGATGAGAGGAGTGGAAAATTGGCTATAATATTGGTTGGAAGATCCACTGAGTCCAAAGAACGTTGCTGTTTACTTGAAACTCCTGCTGGGAACTGACATTGAGGTTGATAGTGCTGTGTTTAGCTATCAAGAGATGATTAATTAAAAGCTGTAATAAATGCGAAATATAGTGGTTGACAGATGCAGAGCTAGCTAAATTTCCTGGGAATGGGTAATGTGCACCACAGATTGATTATAGCACCCAAACAGGATGGGAATGGTGCTTTTGAAGGGACAGATGAGACAGGGAGCATGCATAAGGCCACATATAAAGTGGGATGGCAGTTTACCTCTGTGGTATTTTGTTGTTCTACCTTTTCCTGTCCCACCTCAAGTCCAAATGTATTCTGATCAAGGCTGCTGGGAGTAATTTCCTACCCACTGCACTGGAGCAAAGTAAATATCAGATAGGCAGCATGGAGGGCTCCAAGCCCAGGTGCCGGTGTAGCATCACCCAAGCAAACTGGGATTCTGTGGTGGCCTCTCTGGCCCAGTTCTTCTACCTGGCCATAAAATGAGAGATGGTAATGCTGTGCTGCTGTGCCCCTGCACGGCCGGTGCAGGTTGCAAGGGCTGTGTGAAGGTCTGGAAAAGTGCTGGGAGGCTTCGTTGTTAACTGGAAGTGTGATGAGAACGTCTCTTGAGTCAGTCTGCTGATTTTCAGGGACTCGGCTAGGATGCTGCCTTGCCCTTCAGTACACGCTGCTGTCACTTGGGGGCCCCTTGCATCCTCCTTCTCATCTGCCGCTGGATTTAGATGGAGCATGCTGAGAGCAGCCTGGTTTTCTTCCAGCAAAAATTATTTCACGGACCATTCCAGATTCCGATAAATGAAGCGTGCCTTGATGTCATTTTAGAGTAATATCTGTATTGAAATCGGAACTTGTGAAAATATGTAGGACTTGCCTTTGTGCTTTGCTTTGTTCAGGTTAATTGTTGTGGCTTGTTGTATGATTAAAGGGCCTGACTGAACACAAAAATATGTCATGTATAAGTGGAGGTTTAATGAAATCATAATCCTTCCCTTAAAGTGAGATTATTTTTGATATAAGATAGAAAATTAAAGAAATTCTCTACTCCTCTCCTTTTTTGGGGGAAATATTTATTATAGGTAATGGAAATCCAAATTGAAACCAATTGGCCTGAGGTTTGCCTAATTTTTGTCTTTCCTGATAAAATAGATTGATTTTTCTCTTCCTTGAAATTGGTAAAAGAGGCGAGGACAAGAGGAAGACCCTTATGAAAATCTTACCATTGGCGCACTTCATGCTGTAAATTTGCAAACACCTACTCCAAAGGTTTTTTGAAAATATTTCTGCCTAGTGAGATGCTGAAGGGGAAACACCGTCTTCCACACCAACCATTGTTAATGTCCTTTCAGTGTGAGAGAGCTTTTGCCCTCCCAGTGCTCCCTGTTGACTTGCTGCCAGCTGCTCATGTATGTAATGTATATGGGTGTGCTTAAAATCCATTCCCATCTATGAGGAAATAGATGGCTTGTACAAATACAGCACCATACATCACATACATTCTCCATATGTGCTGCAGTTTGTAATGTCAGTGAGCACAGGGAAACGAGGATCCAGGGCTATTTTAGAGGATGGAAATGCCAGAGAAGAGGCAGAGAAATGGAGCGATTTATTTGTTTGGATAAATCTCCCTTTTACTGAATTGCTTTGATGCTGTGCCTGTTTCTTGTTCTTCCTCTCCTTCTCTTTTGCTGCTTCTTTCATTGCAGTTTTTCAAATATGTAGGCAACAAAAAACCATGTCCAGTGAAATGGAAGATTACAATTATGCATCAGTATTCCTGTAATGCGGCTGCTCAGTAATGTCTCCTGGGAGTGTTACAATGAATATCTGACATTAATTGGCTCAGTACCTGTATGTCTGACCTTGCAGAAATTTAATAGATCAATTCTACATGTTTTTTACTGATAAAGAAAACTTCTTCAGGGCAGGGGCTACATCTTTGGGCATGCCTGCACCACAGTGACAACCAGAAGTAGCAGTCAGATTCACTGGGTCTTAGAGTAAGAAATAAAATAATATAAAGAGGAATCAAAAAGTGGTTTCTCTCCCTTGTTTTGCCAAGGTAGCTTTGTTCCTCAGCAATTTTTAACCCACTCAAAGTTTTTCTCACTGCTGGATACTGTACACTTGATGCACAAATGCTGTTTTCTTTGAGTAGTACATGTATGGCCCTCATACATGTGTTTGACATACTGAGCAAGACAACTAAACCAGGTCAGAATTAAAGGAACAGCACCTACTGGATGTACTTGCATTGACACAGCCGCCTCTTTTGTGTCGCTTACTCTCCGGTGACTGAATCTGCCAGGAGGATCTCGCAGGGGGCTGCGCGCCGCTCTTCGGCAGCCGCTGTTTCAATGCACCCTGCTCAGTCAGCAGCAAGCCCTCATCTCCCGCACTGCTCAGTCAGCTGGCTTTGGCTGCGCCGGGGATGCGGGCTGCGTGTGCACAAATGGATGATGGTTCAGCTCCCTTCAGTTTCAGGGAGCAGGGAGGGAGAAAGTCGGTGTACAAACTGCAGCTTAGCCAAGATTCACTGGGCTGAACTTTCGGGGGGTGGGAGGTGGTGTTTGTTTGCCAAGTTACAAAGTTGTTGAAAAGAAGCGAGATCCGTACACGGAATATTTTAGGAGATGCTCAGAGGCACACATTGCATGCCCGCCCCACTGCTCTTATTGCCTTTATTGAAATACAGGAGAGAAGCTTTACAGAAGGTGTATTCTGCCTCTGTATTAGTGGCGTGCTCGGGAGCACTTGCCGCTTTCAGACTATTGTTACCTGTCCCCTGCTTTGTTTGACTGTCTGGGAATTAAGCAAGCCATCACCTTGGGGACACGGAAACCCGCATATTCAAAGCCTCCCTCCCACTGGCTTCTGTGAATTAAAATCCAACACACGGAGCCCAGTGCCGCTCACAAAGGGGAGCCCGTTCCGCCTCCCTGTCCCGGGGTGCAAAGACCCCCCTCCCCAGTTTAGGCCTCCGGCAGCGGCGGCCGCGGCGGGACGGCAGCCCCAGCCCCGGCCCCGGCGGGCACTGACCGCGCTCTCTCTGTCCCTCTCCCCCTGCGCACGGAAGGTGGACGATGGAGGCGGCGGCGAGCGGGCGCGGGAGGTGGCCGGCGCGGCGCTGGTGCTGCGGAAGGTGTGGTCACGCAGCCCGGCCCCCGAGCGGCGCGGGAGGTAAGGCTTCCGCGGCTCCGGGCGTGCGGGGCTGGGCCGGCCGGGCCGGGCTCGGCGGCGGCGGCGGGCGGGGCGGCGGCCCGCGGCCCCCGGCAGGGCGATGGCCCCCGCGGGGGGAGCTTAGGGCCGGGCGGCGGCGCGCAGGGAGCGGGGCGCCATGGGCAGCGGCAGGGTGCGGGTGCCCGAGGCGCTGGCGGGCCGCGGCGGGGAGCGGCCGCTGCCCACCTTCGACGTGCCTTACTTCAAGTACATCGACGAGGAGGACGAGGAGGATGAGTGGAGCAGCCGCTCGCAGTCCTCCACCGAGGATGACTCCGGGGACTCTCTGCTTTCCGACAGATACGTGGTCGTGTCGGGGACGCCGGAGAAGATTTTGGAGCATCTCCTCAGCGACCTGCACCTGGAAGCCGCTCAGGACAAAGAGACGGGTAAGGAACGAGCCTGGCGGGGAGGCGGCGGCGGCCGGGAACGGAGCAGAGGTGCCGGTCCCGGTGCCGGCAGAGCGGGGCGGCGCGGGGATCGCTCCCGGGCGCCCCTGGCCGAAAGCCGCTGCCAGCCGGGCGAGCAGCCGGGGCGATGCGGGGAGGAACCTCCGAGTGCGGCGCGGCAGCCGGGAGGTGTCGGAGCGGCACCGGCCCCGGGGCGGGAGCGCCGGCGGTACCGGAGCCGCTCGGCCGCAACTTGAGGCGGTTTACCGTGGCTTTGGCTGCCGCCGGGGTAGTGCGGGCTGCGGCGGGCTTTGTACAGCACCGTGCAGGCAGGGCTGCCATCCTTCGTAGCCTGGAGCTGTTCCTGGGTCTATCCGGATGCTTGCAGTACACCTCACCTCCTAGCTAGCTACTCGTTTTGCCACCACCCCAGTACTTTGGCACGTCTCTTTCATAAAAGTGGCTTATAAATTTCCCCATAGCCCAGGGCATAGCATATTGTCCAGTGCTCTACTTGTGTGTCTTCAACCAGAGACATTTTATTCCAGCCTAGAGCAATTTTATATGAATTGGGCTACTTGACATGCAGTTTAATTTTCAGCTGGATCTCTTGGCTACATGCACAGCTTGGTGTCACCAAGCGCTCATGGAGTAGTTTATCAGAAGTGCCTGTAACCTGCAATTCACAGATAGTTTTAATGGAAGTGGCCAGGCTGGTGAGACTTTTGGAGTCCTGAAGAGGAGGGTGGGTGGCTGCCAATGTCACTGTGCATTTGGTCATCCCCAATAGGGTTAAAATGCATACTCCTGATGCCTGTATATATCTTTCTCTACAAATGAGATTAGTGAGAATAAACACACTTTAATCCTTTTAAATGTCTGGAAATATAAATAACATCTGTGATTCCCAGAGGAATGTCTCAGAACAAGGCATTAGTTTAATGTGGGACAATAGGCATATTCCTAGTGCTGATGTGCCAATGCCCCAAAGAAACACATAGAGTGTCTGCCAGTGATATTATTACAGTGCTCCTAGTGCTGCTTTTGTCTGCCTAGACATTAATATTTAGTGCAGAGAGAGGCTGTGGTTGTTTTCCTTCCACAGATGCACTAGGCTAGTTATGGGTGTAATTTACTTGAACCAGCTCTTAGGCAGTGTAGTGAGAATCCTTCCCTGGCCTTTTAAGGTCAAATATTGGATCCAGAATAAGTTTTCCCATTAATGTTTATCACACACAGATTGGGGAACATCAGCTGCCAGTCTTTATAGTCTGCTTCATCTTATTTTATAAGCTTACAATCTTGCTGGAAAACAATTATATTTTCACTAGTGATATGCATTATATTTTGGTGTTTGTAAATGCAAAGCACTCCTTATGTAAAGTATTAGATGCTGTATACATCCTCCCATGTATTACCTTTTTTTTTTTTCCCTCTTTGCTCTCTCTCCCTCAGATCACCAAGAGGCTGTTCCTAAGCCCGGTCTTTTTGTTATACAGACGGGGTGGTAAACTGTCCTCAAAGCAAGTGTTAAACCACTACTTGCTTGGTTGTTAGCAGATGGTAAAGTATTTAAAGGGTGATTAGCTTCCCTTCACCTCTGCCTTTTCATAACTCGTTTAGAAAGAAACAATTAGGCTCTGCCCTGTAGCCAGGGTAAACTGGATCCCAGGAACAGAACAAAGTGGCTGTGCCTTCGGTTTTTTGCCATCACAAAGGTGCATGCTAAACCTTGCCCAGCAGCCCTCCACTCCCTCAAGGGTAGTTCCTCAGATACCATTTTCTTCTGACTTTATTAATCTGGAAATACAGAACTTCATCAAAATGAAAGACTTTAGGAGTTATGTTTCCCAGTGGTTTATGAGGGGGATGCCCCATAATGGTTTTTACCAGCTTGTTTTGCAGACTCAGTTGCCTTTGGCATGAGGAAGTATGAGATGTTGACTGTGCATATGTACAGCTTTGTGTGTGTACCTGAAGGCATCCTTCTGCCGTTTGGGTGCTTGGATTTGCTGGGTTTTGTGTATTTTTCTAGTTCAAATCTGGCCCATCTCAGAGAACGATCGAGTTGCGGAGCCCTGCAGGCTTGTGTTTTAGCAGGCATACCTTTGCAGAACATAAAAGGATGATGTTGTTGTACCCAGATGCTGCTCCTGCTGTCTGTTTGCCAGTTCCAGGATGACTTCAGTGGCCTCTTGCTTTCCCTGCAGCCCCCAATGCAGTTTCCTTGTTTGTTTCTGTAAAGAAGATGAGAAAGGGCTGTTCTTACATTCGCTGGTGCCCGGGGGACTGTTGTTCTGTTTGACCCTTTGCACTGCTTCCCAAAGAGGGATGCTCTGCGTGTTTTCATTCCCACCCTTTGTATACCAAATCATAACTCCAGCCTTCTGTGGTTGTTAACAAAAAAATCCACCATCCTGGGGCTGGCGTGGTCATGGAACACCGCCTTTGATAAACACCGACATGGCTGAATGATGCGCCATGGAGTACTCCCAGCCATCCTCCATTTTCTAGCCCAAGCCAGCAGATACTGCTTGCACCTGAGAGCATAAGCACCTGAGAGCCCCACATTTTGGGGCTGGTCTGGAAAACATTTTCCTGGGGTCCAGCCCAGTCTCCAAGGCTTCCTTCATCTACTGCTAAACCTGCAGCAAGATATCTTAAGCACTCAGCTTAATAAACTCTGCTATAATAAAGAGGTGGGGACCCAACCTGAGGAGTTATCCCAGTGCCTGTGACATAAAAGAGCACTGTTTTAGCAGCTGAGGACACCTGAAGAGGACGCTGCAATCTGCAAAGCTAGACTAGTCTAGAAGTTCTGGTTACTTCCATAGGCAGGATGTCTGGGAAGCCTGAGGTTTGCAACACTCTTTAGGCTTAACTTACTTCGTAACTGCTTAATGACTGAGGGATTTTTGTGAATACTATGTCAGGGAGTATATGCAGATTCTTGGGACATCATCTTAAATTTGGGCTTGCCACTAACAAAGGCTTGCCAGCCTTCCATCTCAAAGGGAGGAAGTTTCATCTCACTGAGTTACTACAACCTGTAAGGTACCAACCCCCAAGAAGACCATTCTTGTTTCCTACCATGAGATGGATGAAAATTTTAAATTTCTGTTACAAACAACTTTTCTGAGTCATCTCTAAGGTGGCTGGAATCACTGGGAAATGTCTGCTGAGTGTGTATGTTGGAGTGCAGTTTGAGGTTTCAAGAACTGAATAGAGTGATACACTTCAAATATGTCAGTATCTAGGCGAAAGGTGCAAGACACATGCCCTGGGTTAATCCTCATCAAGGGTGGGGATTTGAACCCTTGATGTAATTTGAAGTAATCTCCAAGAGGCCAAATCTTAGCATCTCAGGATCTCTAATCCCTTCCCAGTGACTACACCATTTATTTCAGAAGCATTGTTCGTTTATGCAAAATCTTTATTTCTTGGATGTTAGCAGCATTTCCTTCTCTACATATTATCCTGATGTCATCTTTGGAGTGTCCTCCAACTGGTCTCTATTCAAACGTACTGTCTTGCCATGTGGTGGTTGCATTCAGTGTTTGGCAGCCTCTGGAATGATGTAGCGATCATCACATCCACTGCTACTACTCCAGGCCTGCCTGGATTGCTCAGACCATTTCCTTCAGTCCATTGGGTCACCTCTCTCAGGCAACTTAAGCAGAACATTGCTGAAGTAGAACATAATCTCGCCCATTGCATCTGCTGACAGCACATGTCTTTTACCTCCCTACTAAGGGATTAATTTTAGGGAATGAATAGAGAAGAGAATAATTTGTGAAGGTCTTTGAGAGCAAGAGGCCAAGGGAAAGGGTGATCTGGAGAAAGGAAATAAATGAGGAATGGTATGACTGGAGCAACATGGTGGTGTCAGTATTAACTGATTTATATTTGTAGTGGACTGGGTGACGGCTTGTGACAAAGGAGGAGGCGTGACAGTTTTGTTAGGCTATTACAGAAGTTGGGATGGGAAATGATGGAGGGCCTGGAGAAAGATTAAAGGGACAGAAAAAGAGGACAAATCCTCATGACATAGCTAAAAGAGAGGCAGAAAAATGTAAGTATGGTTTGGATTTCATTGGAGTAGGAAAAGAAAGGAGTAATGACCTTTGTACCGTGCTATGTCATCTTACGACTGTGCATGATCCTTGGATTAGTAGGAACTCTCCCATCACACAGATGCAGTTTTATCTTTAGGATCGTAACATACCACCTAGGAGCAGCCTTCAGACAATGTCTATTTGTCCTAGAAGTGCTGCATAGTAAGAGTTACTTTTGTTTCACACATTCTGTTTCTACCCTGCACCGATGACACTGCTGTGATATTGGGCAGTGGCACCCTCTGCGGAACGTACATGACCTTGGAGGAGAATGGTACTATCTTGCATGAACTGGCTGTAGTCAGCTGCTAAATGAAGTTGTGAAAAAGAGATACAGCTCTGCCTTTTCTAGATTGTCTTTTGTTTAATATTCCAAGAAAAAAAGGTCTGGTTTCTTTTAGATATTTTTTGTTTCTTAGTTAGGAAGGATGTTGTTAGGTCTTTTGCTCACTATGCTTTTCACTGATGATTAAAAGGTGTTGAAAAATGTGCTCCTGTGACTACCACACAGTCAATGGAAGTGTATCTGATGCATGTGGACTGACGTCAATGAGGATAAATATTTGCCCAACACTTTGTGATCCTACCTTCCAGGTTTTAGGATGGAGAGAAAAAAATGCCTGCTAACCCTTCCTCTTAACAGTCCTCCATAATGAAATGTTACCAGTCATAATTTTGAGGGATTTTGTAAACATTCCCCTGAAGTTTTAGGAAGATTTGGTAAAATAAGTGGGCTAAATGCATATTACTGCCGTGCTCGTAGGAGGGCAATAAGAGTTTAGCAGAGCGCATCAGTGTAAGAATAACAGAAAAGATAAAAAAAATACTAATATATGTCAGTGTTCAATATGAGAGAACCTGGGGAGGCTCTTGCAGAGGACCATTGCTTTATGAAGTGTGAGTCTAAGCTATATCTAAATTAGACTGTCAGTAGAAGTAGGTTTAGAATAAATCAATAAAATGAATAGTAACAAATCACCAGGATCAGATGTTACTCCCCGAAGACTTCTAAAGGAACTCTGATATGAAATTGCTGAACTGCTAACAGTGGTGTGTAATCTATCATATAAAACAGCTTGAGTGGCAGAGGAAGGTGGAAAATGTGATGCCAATTAAAAGAAATTGTTCTATTTGGGGAACATCTGAGTAATAAGGTTGTCATTTTATCAATACATTATTCCAGCATAAACTGTGGCTGCAGTCAGAAGAAGCAGTTCAGCCTTTCCCAACCACTCCTGCCACTGGTCCCTCTGTGCTTCTACAGTCTGTTGTGTGATTCTGTAGCAGACCCAAGCAGGGAGCTGCTCCTAGTTGACACTAACCCAGGAAATACTAAATTATTAGTTTTAAGATGGATAAGTCTCTTGATCCACTTAATCTGTCAGTGACACAAAGTTTGCCCTTCTGACACAGGGAGAGGGTGGCAGGGAGTGAGAGGTGGGCAGGTGAGGACAGCAGGGGAGAAGGACTGGTGTCTTTAGCAGCTGGACTTGCTTGCAGGAGTATGTTTAGATGCTAAATTTCAGCGTGAAGTTATGAATTTGTGCTGGGAAATTGGATGGCAGTACAGTAGACACAGAAGGAAGAAATGCATACAGAAACATACGGAGAAGAAGGAAATGTGGGGATTTTTTTTTTTGCAGACGGTTCAGATCTTGTTTATCCTGTAGAGTTGTTAAAGGTTTGAAAGAACATGAGGATATATGTGATCTGGTGTGCCTGTATCTTATATTCATATTTTCAAAATGCTTTTGATAAAGTCCCTTGCCAAAAATCCTGAAAGAAACTTAAAGATCGTTTTGATCAGGAAGGAGATGCTTTTTGGACTGATGATTACTTAAAAGAGAGAAAATGAAAGGTAGGAGTAAATTGTCTGTGTTTAAAATGGAGGGAATTTGCCATTGAAGACTGGGTGCTGCTGAGTGTGAGATGAACTCTGAGGCAGCAGCCTGTGCTGGTATTATTAAATGGTTGAGGATCTGCTGATAAATAAAGCCATAGTTTCACCTTTGGTGGCCATGCAAGATTTTATTCTTGTACACCCTATTATCCCCAGATCTGACTGCCTGTTTGAGCTGTTGTGCTAGATCAGGAAGCTGATCCAACTCAAAATTAGTCTCATGAAAGTAGTAAGAATGGGGCAGTGTATAACTGGGAAAATAAGTTGGGAACAGGCCCCTCAAACCAGCCCTATGGCTGAAGAAAGATGAAAGGGACAAAAATCTGTGTGACTGCAGGATAAAATTGCAGATGGGATCCAAGTTTGAAAAATGCAAAGTAATGTGTTTTTCTACCATGGAGGAGATTTTTATTATACATATTCAGCAGGGTGCTGACTTGACTATTATCATGCAGAAAATAGGTCTATGGAGGTAGTGTGGATAGTTCTTGGAAATTTTTGATCAGCATTGGTCAAAAAGACAAGCAGTAGTTAGGCTAATTAGGAAAGAAGCCAAGCAAGAGCTGTAGTTATAGCATTGTATTACTGTGAAATATGGAATGTATAACATGATTCCTCCTTCTCCCCCAGCTCAGAAAGGTTGAAAATGAAGTAAAGGGCAGCAAGGGTGAATAGAATTATAGATTAAATACATCTAAGAATAAATAGTCTAGGTCTTGTCATCGTAAGAAGGCAACTTTGGCAAAGGAGGTATATGGTGATGTACAAGACTATTAATTGTGTGGGGAAGGTGAGATGTAAAGATTGCTCACTGTTTTTCATAATGAGGCAAGTGCTTTCACTTGTTTCGCTTTTCACATTTCACAGAGTGAAATAATTTGGTTTATAACTAATAAAGAGAAGGGATTTTCTGATAATGCACAGCTAAACTGAAATTCATTGTTCTGAGTATTCTGTGGAAGCCAAAATTTGGAAGGGTTTAAAAACAAATTAGGCAAAATCCTGGCAAAAACTCCATCACTGGAGTGATGTCAATACAGCTTATCATTTGGAAAGTCTACACTGCCCATTGCTGGAAGATAGATGGGTGTGTCTGAGAAAAAGAACTCTGTATTCATCTTTTTCTGAGGTTTTTTCCTTCCCTTGGGCATCCTGTGTCAAAGACCTGGTTCTTTTTATTGGGATTTTTGATCTGACTCGGCATACTGCATGCAGCATGTTGCTGTTTGGAAAGAATTAATCAGAATCTAAGATTATAGTAAGATAGGTAGGACAACTGAGTGAGTTATCAGTTCAGCTGGCAGCAGAGTGGGAGTAATTTTCTGCTGAATGGCTTTGCAAACGGCATGGTGCAACCTGAAGCTGGGACTAGAGGAGCAGGAGCTCTGGGTATGGCATGAAGTTGGGACCAAAGCTGCCAGCAGTGACACTGGCTTCTGCTCAAATGGGAAGGTGTGATATCCTCTAACTGTCCACCTGTCCATTGCCATGGTACCCCATCTCCTCTGCTATACTTGGCTTGACCTTGTGCCAAGTAGATTTAGGTATCTTAATAGGAATTTTTTTTTTTTTCACTTTGATAGGATTATTTTCTGTCACAGTAGTGGGCTGAATCAGCTTGCAGAAGGAGCACCATGTCTGGGATTCACTACAGACAGACAGTGTGTCGCATGCTGCAGTGCCAAAGATAATGGGAAATGCCAGTGGGGGGAATATGTCTAAGATGCTCTCTTGTGTCAGGAGCTCACACAGTTTTTTTCTGAGAAATGAGGACATGGAGCCTTGAAAAGGGTTTATTTGCACTTAGGCACTAAAACTTGTTCGGGCAAACTTTTGGAAAGGCAGAGTCTGGGAATGCTGCTCCTGAATTGTCTCACCATTATATACAATGACTGGGAAACTAGAGTCAACATGGGGAGTGATAAACATCCTTATTCATGATCAGGACTCTCTTTGTAGATACAGATGGTACTTTTTCAGTTCATCACCGCAAATACTTTTGTGCTTACTTAGCAGGTTAGACCCTTTCAGGGAGAGAAAGTACCTGAGGTAGCCATCAGACCAGGAGCACCGAGGCACATTGTGCACTGTGGGCACCTAAATGCATTTTTTTCTACTCAGTCAAAGAATACCTGGTAGAGCCCCAAGTGTTTAATGTTCTGTGTTTGAGTCAAATTTGCAGAATAAAAAGCTACCCATTTTATATGACAGCCAATTGGATCATAGTATTCTCAGTTTCTCAGTCTTTTCCCTGTAATTCTGTGATTCATTATTGCCAGTTGTCGCCTTTTGCTATGTGAGAAAGTGATAAGGAGCTGTCATGAAAGCCTAGTGTGAAACCATTTATTATGAAGATGAGCATTGTAGACTGTATCAGGGTTTTTGATGATCCTAGTCGTTTAAGCAGAAAAGAACTGGGAACTGTAGGTCTATCAGGAGAAGGTTTTTTTAGGGGTAAAAATTCTTTTGGCAGTGAAAAAGGCTTTTAAGTCAAAAAAAGCAGAATATGTTAATTTGTTGTACTGCAAAATAGGCTTGGATGATATAAGCATTTTGATGAAGTACCTGGAAGATAAGATGTTATGACACTGAGAATTTGATAAGTTGCTGGAAATGTAACCCTAAGGACATTTAATCAGTTATTTGTAACATCCCTTTTGTTCTCATAACTTTGGAAGTCTAGGTGATATAACTGTCAAATCAATGGAGTAAGTATTTCAGATATGTGAAATTATATGTGGTCATATATATATATATATATAAACAGATGCATTGAGTAGCTGAGATCATAAAGAGATGTTTGTATATTTGAAAAGCATTTCTATAGAACTTTTTCCAGAATGGTGCTTTTGATAATTCCTAATTGTCTGGTGGCGCTAAGCCAAGAAGTGTATGGGAGGGATAAAAAATTCTTGGAAGATTTTATAAAAATTATTGTATTTTAGTGGTTAAAAGAATAGCAGAGGTTGCTTCTTAGTTTCTGCCTTAGTCTGAATCCTTTTCTAATCACTCGAGTGTGGCTGGTCAGTGTCAAATGTAGCAGAAATAACTCATGTTCCCAGGTCAGAAGGTTGGGACTGAGGGCTACAAAGTCGAAGGGGAAAACAGAGTCACTGCACAGGGATCATGCCAAAGAAATCTCTCTCATCAAGAAACCTGTCATCTTAAATATACACCAGCCACTTGGGTTGCTTCCCTGTCTGGCTTAAATGCTACACAGGAGGTTAGGTCAGTTCTACATCTGCAGGTCTGGAGATGAAGCAGGCTGAGTCCCTTCTGTTGCAACTAATGTCATATTGCCTCTGGAGAGCCATAAGAACACCAAAACCAAAACAAGTCAACATCAGCTTAGCAAAAAATCATAGCCAAAAACCTGAGATGAATCTAAACTGTGGTAACTGTCTTCTGTCTACTGGAGATCCATTCCCCTGCAGCAATTTGATCAAACCACCAAGAATGAAATACATGAAGGGAGAGGACAACCTCTACTGCGGAGGTGACACAGCTTTCTAGATCCTCTCAGCCCGCCGGTACAGCACTGTCTTCATATTTTCCCAGAATGTGGCTCACTGGAGCTGACTATAAAACATGTACAGTTATCTAAAAAGTGCTGTTTCTAGTAGATGAAAAGCAAGACCAGATTTGTAACAGAGTAGCGTAAGAGGAATAGCAACAGATGGTGTGTGGGCTGGCAGGTCAGTTAGCTGTGAGAGTAGGAACTGGAACTGCAAAACTGAAATATCTGTGTTGCTGCTTCTTGTAAAGTGTCCACACACTGTGTTCCTTCAGTGGGAGCTACAGACCACCCTGTCCTTCAGGAACTTCAAACATGGGGCCCTTCACTACAGGTCCTCTATTTATCGTTCTCACCGCTTAGTATTGTACTCATTTTCTTCCTTCTTAAAGCTTTTTACTATCAAACCCTGATCTGCAAGCTGTTGAAAAACTGGACGCTGAGGTACTCTTTTTTTATGTTTCTCTGATGCCTTGATGGGCTACCTAAAAACAGGGGCTAGACAAAATTAAGAGAATAAAAGCAGTTACAGTTACTGAAGGGCCTTCAAGGTACACTTTGGGCAGTCAAAGTCCTCAGAGGGTCTACATCCAGAATGGATGACCGGGTCACGAGTTTCCATACTTTTACAAGTTTGGTCCTTTTGCATATTGGGAGTTAATCCTCCAATTACAATTTCAGATAATGAAGTCATTACCCCAAGTTTGTTCCCCCCTTAACCCACTTTTTTTTACGTATTTTGGGGCCTGAGACAGTTAGGGGTCCTTGAAGTTCAGGCCTAGGCAGGATTTGTTTTGTCTAACCAAAATGGGAGAACAGTAGCTAACAGGCTATATGGAGTTTCAGAGTTACATACTAAAGCATTACAGGATGTGAAGAATATAAAAGCTAAAATCCTAAGGCATCAGCTCTTCGATGGCACCGAGATTCCCCAGCTGCTGACCTAAGTAGGCGTGTTCATACACTAATGACTCCTGTGTTGCTATTAGTGCTCAGTGCAATGGTTGTTAAGTTGGAAGCTTGTTCTCAGGATACAGTAAAGCATTGCTTTCTGAAAGCAGAATCTGCAGTGATATAAAACTCAGAGATGGTGCTCTGAAATTCAGATTTTTTTTTAAAAAAAAGCTCTTACAGAATGGGGGAATTTTTGTGTAAGAGTGCTGAAAACATAAAACTGTATCTTGGCATGCTTACTGTATCTCTGAGTCCAAGAGTACAGTTCGCGCACTGTCTTCAGAGTTTGAATTCCAGTGTTTCCAGTGCTCCAAGTTGCTATAATACAATGATTTTCTTGTGAGATTAACATTTTCTGAGGAATATAAAGAGCGCCTTCATTCCCCGCCCACAGGGTGGAAGGATGGATTCGCTGCAGACCTGTGCTTTGAGGTTGTGTATTAAGAATCTGAAAGAAATCTGTTCTTCAAAGCAGCTTTTTTTCCCTCTTGTGAACTAAATTTACTCTCATGCTGTTAATTCCTCCTTCCCCCACAATCCTTCTTAACGTGCCCTGAGTTCAAACCGTTTAACAGTACTATGGAAGTAGCAGCCTTGGTTTTTTGTGAGCAAGAGTGGGACAGGTTTTGGCTATAGCCAAACTACAATTATTACTTTACTAAGCTCCCTGTCATGCTCCCTGTTACTGCCATTAGGTGATGCTTGGTTGTGCAGTGTACTGGTGCAGTCCTTTTCTTTCCCACTTTACTGCTTTCTGTAAATCCCTGGGCTCAGAGGTCACCCGGGGAGATTAAGAACAAAAAGCCACAACCCAAGACCTATTTGTGAACCATTAATTGGTATAGATTTCTGCCTATTTCCCAATGGGCTTTTTGTGGGCTCTTAAGACCTCCCTTAATAGCTGGGAACCCTGGGCTGCATTACGGCATGGAATGCCTCTGCTTGCTGTGTAGCTGAATAAACACAATTGCTTGAGAGAGTCTGTCTGGGACATTGGCAAACTGGTGCCAGCATACTCTGGATTATCAGGTGCAGCAGAGCCAGGCTCTGCCCTGCCCTAACAGTGGCTGCTGCCTTCTCTAGTGTGTTCAAGGGAAAGGGAGAAAGAGCAGACGTGATAGCAGCTGCTTAAGGCCAAATTTGCTGTGTGCTGGAAGAGGTTGGGCAGGGTGTTCTGCTGTGGTTTGTGATGTTTTGGTAGGTTTTTATTTTAGTGGACAAGGGAGAAGATTGGCTGTTGGATGTAGGAATAGATGGTTGTAGTAAGAATACTTTTGAGAGAGTGGAGGGGCCTGTCTTAAAAGGAGATAATAGAGCAGAATGCGCTGAGCATAAATTCAGAAGCCCTGTGCATTAACTGCAGTTGGTAAGCTCATAATGCAGACTTTACATTGCTGTTGCTTTTTTTAGAGGGTAAGGTTTGACTTGGGGTGTATAACACCTTTTAGGAGAGTCTATGTAGTTGGCATTGAAGACAGTCCTGCTTTTTTTTGTAGAGTCAATTTTGATCCTTTCAAAGATTGAAATAGGAGTAGAATTACAGCACTTTGACAGCCAAAGGTTTTTCATGAGATGTCAGTTACCCTCATGGAGTATATCTGGCACTGACAGAAAGAGCTTTTCAGAATAGCATCAGTTACTGCAATAAAGTACATTACTTGTCCTGTCATTTAGACAAGGTGAAAAATACCGATGTGATCTGTAGCTGTGGCAGCAGCTCACACCGTTCTCTCCCAAGCCAGGCTGAGATCATGAGATGACCTTGTCTTAGTTCAGAAAGTTTGTGAGATCCTTCTAAAACCAAAATCATAGTTCTCTCTCTGAAGTGAAAATGTGATGGCTACAAGGACACTGAGTGCAAAAACATCTTGGGGTGAAAGTTTGGGGAAAATAGATGAATGTAAATAAAGTGGCAGCATTGATGGATCTAATTTTGATGGAAGCTAATAATAAAAAACTTTGGTTTTCTTGCAATGGCATTTGGCATGAATTGTGATTTTATTCCTTTGCTTGAACTTGAGTTTTGATGGAGATATAAATTGCCAGAATGAGAGATGTAATCATGGAGAAATCATGCTGTCTGACTTGGGACTGCTAGAAGCTTTTATATCTCACATTTCATTGCTTTTCAGTTTCTTTCCTTTTTTCTTTTTTCTACACCCTGCATCCCCCTCCTGCCATTATCCTGCCTTCTTTCACTGCCCACAAGGCTCTGCCAATTCCACAAGCAGCCTTTCTTTAACCCTCTTCACATCCATTTCTTGGAATTTAGGGCTGGTTGACCTCTCTCTAGGAACCACTGCAGTTAAAACCAGAAAGCCAGATCCTGGTTTTGTTCTTTCCCAGCCATGAATTCAGAGCCCCAGCATCAATACAATAATGAAACCCTTGTTGGATTTCATTCCCTGCCCCATCGGAGCCTTGTCCATAGGATTTTGTTTGTTGATACTTGTTAGTAACATCATGGGGGATGCACAGCCACAAGCTGGAAGCAAACAAACAACAGTGAAAAACAACCACAAACAAATAGCATTTGTCAGATCCCCTTTGTCAAAGGGTTTTCATTCAAAGCCTTAAAGCAGCAGTGACCATGTAGCATTGTCCCAAAGTGTGAAACCACCAGGAATGGGCAAATGCAAACATTTTGCCTATTAAGGTGTCTACAGCTTCTCTTCTTATTGTCTGTAGAAGTTAACTGTCTGCATTGCTGTCTGTACACTTTAACTCTGTAACAGGCAGGTGGCAAATTTCCGTCCTGGTACGTGCCACCAAGCAGTGGCAGGGAGGCTACAACAGGATGATGCACAGACATGCACCCCACTTCCCAGCAGGCAAAATGCCTCCTCCCTTCCACTTCAGCTGCGCAGGCATTGAACAAGGAGGCTGCATGGGGGCAGCCAGGTGGTTCTTGGGATGGACAAACAGGTGCAGACCTCTGGCCTACTGGAGCCCAGCCTGTTGCAAGGAGGCAGCCCTGGACATGCTGCAGGCTCTTCACTGTTCTGCTCCCTGGACGTCCCTGGAGCAGGGCCAGGGAAGCAAATGGACACTGTCTGTTCCCTCCTTGCTCTCCTTGTGACCGCACTGTAGGGCTCCTAGGCCACAGCAGCTTGCAAATGCCTTGGAGACTCCATCAGTGCTGGGGCTGCTGATGGGCACAGAGCTCTTCCCCATGGCAGTGTGACAGCTGGGGAGCCATTGCCATTGTGGGACCTCTGAGGATTGCTGCGGGCAGGAGCCCCAAAGCACATGCAAGATTTTGGGATGTGATCAGTTGGGAAACCTGGGCATGTTGGACAAGCGAAGCCTAAACCTGTAGACAGGGAAAGGTCTCTGCCAGCTGAAACTTGCCTTCTCCCATTGCAAAGAAGGCATTTTCCTGAGGTGTGTGTAGTATCACTGGCTTGAAGGAAATTTTCTTACAGTCTACAGCATGATGGCCCATCTCTCCCGGCAAATATATCATGGGCTGCTTGTGCAGCTTATGTAAATATTTTGAACAGGTTTTTTTCTTTGATGTGTGAGTACAGACTGTGTTATTATTAATGAAAATCTAATCTCCCTTTTGGGCTGAGGGTTTTGACATGCAAATGGACCAGAGGACATTTTATGTTACATCATAGTTTAATGGATAGGAAATTTGTTCAGGGAGTCAAGGTTAGTAAGATGTAATTTAGGAAGTTACAACTATGCTCTTGATTACAAAGAATGTTAAATATTTGATAACAGTTTTCTAAAAGCATCTGGAAAACATGAAAATGCTATCAGCTTTGCAAGAGACTGCTGTACTGGGTTTTCTTGACAAATGGAGAGGATTCAGATCCTCGTGGAGCATATGGTCATGTAGGTCTGGGATGAGGGAGTTTACAGCAAAAGGAAGGAGCAGTTGCCCAAAGTGCTGCTATTTGTAGTGTTAGGAAGAAAGGCAACTTCTCTTCTGAACCCCTGTTATTTAGGGGAGTCCTGGGTGTGCATCAGAGCAGAGGGAGTAGGAAAGACTGTCTTTAGACCATACACAAACTGCATTGAGGTGAATGTCAGAATTTTGTGTCCCTTACTGCAGAGAATGTCAGCTCTGTATGATCAATGGAACAAAAAATTTCAAGTGGGAAGTGAATGCACCACTTCCCCTGCTAATCTCTGAATCCAGAGATTCACAGCATTTGGCTTGACTATTCATGATCTATTTACTTTTTAAAATTCAGACATAGGCATGCGTGTGACGATTTATTCCTCCTTGTAATTGGATACAGTGATTAAATGAGCTTGCATATTATAGTTCATTGTCCTTCTGGGATATGGGCTACTGTTTCTTCAGAACAGTAGCTCCTAATGGAATTAATTCCAGCTCCTGTATGTTTACTGTAATCGGTGATGTGTTCCTAAAAACTGATACGGAAAATCGCTTTTAAATATATGTTCTTATATATGAAGTATTCATCTAGCTGAAGGGTGCTATGTAATCCTCAGTCTTCCTTAAAGATGCTTTGCTACCTTCTCTGACAGGCTCTTTAGGAACAATAAATACATGCTCACTGTTTTGTGACCTGAAAGAAGCTGTAAGAAGTGTTAAACCTAGCAGAAGTGTTTATTAGGCTGCAGCCATGGGAAAGTGATTGCAGTCTGAGACTGTCATCCCATAATTGATAATTCCCCGTGGGCTAACCGGTGGTGATATGGAAAGCATACTGCTTCTTAGTAAGAAAAAAATAATTTTTTATAATTGCCTTTAATGACTAATTGAATAAGCAAATCAGTTTAATAAAAAAAAAAAAAAGGAGAAATTATGCTGTTAGCCTATTTAATTTGAAGAGGGTTTGAAAAACTGATAGGCAAAGGCAATTTGCAGTGGGATCACTATCTGACTCAGATTTGATGGTGTTAGCCAAAAGCATTGGTGTTGTCTGCATGGGACAGTGGGTTTGTGTATTCAGCCTTGGGAGGTACCTCCCGCCTCTCCCGAGCCCAGATCTGCCTCCTTTTCTCTACACACTGGAAAAATAAAGCAGGTTTTGTGAAAACCATGCTGTCACTTATGGCCTAAAAGAGCTATAGAAATGAAAGATGGCAGCGAGCACTCGTCACAGCCAGGTGCTGTAGTGGTGAAACATGGTCATGGAGCAGATGATCCAAGAGGCACCATTTAATACAGGGGCTTATCTGTTATAGCAGTTTGTGATTGTCACCTTTTTCCTTAATATTGCATCAGATTCATGTATGCTTGTGCAGAAGGGTGGGGTTTACCAGTCAGCCAAGGAGATTCCTCTGTGCCCTGTGAAGTCCAGGAGACAGCTGGCTGTATTTATGAAGGGCTAAACATTGAACACTTTCCATGAAATACAGAATGCATCTCTTGCATTAGATGCTTTCCAGTGTGTGCATGAAAAACACAGCATCTCATAAGACTTGGAAAAGAAAGATACAAAGGAAGAAAGCTGGATTATACCAGTCCAAAGTTATGCCTATCTGAGAGCTGTGTTTTGCATCTATTTTTTTTTTTGTGACTGAGTCAATAAATAGCACTAAAAATCCAAAATAATGGCAAAAGGGAATATAAACCTTTAGAAAATTACCCCACTGTGCTTTCATCTATACTTGCTTAGTATTTCCACTTTATTTAACTGAAATAAGCAAGGCCATCAAATAAAAACCCCTGAGTAATTATGGTACAGCTGAACCAAGGATCTAATTCTGAGCTCCCCAATGAGTGTAAATAGTTTGAAAATTATCAAAATAGAGGTCTTCTATCTTAAAAGTGTAGCATTGAGATGCTGTGTATTGCAAGCAGCCAAATTGCACACAAACACAGTTCAGCTGCCACAGGAAAATATGCCCATGCAGGTGTTTTAATACTTAGAAGCAGCTGAACTCTGGATAATACCTATTCCTCGTGTCTTACCCCTGTATGATCTTTAAACTGTGCAAGCAAGAAGCTTTGTGATTTCTTTTATTCAGCTGTCAGCACCAGGTTGTACTGACAAACACAATAGTTTGAAGTTTTTAGATGTTCTTAATACATATGCAGACTCTGTGCAAGGCATTTTTTTATTGCTTTCTTCCATTAAGTTGTAATAATAGTAAGGAGAAAAGCTGTCTTTAATTACATGTTAACCTGTCACTGGAATGATTTGGGTGTCTCAGTGTAGCAAGTACAATTTCAGGTCATAATTTAGGGACCTATATCTTATAAATAAGTCTACAATTAGTGTAACAATGTATTTTAACACCACCATCATGAAACTTATCAGATTTTTTTGGAACCCATTCACCACATGGGGAAGCAAAATGCAGCTGCCTGATGAATGTTCTAGTGCTCATTGTTCTGGTTTTATACTGTGAAGCTGTGCTTCACTGCCCTGGGGAGTGGGGAGGAAGACAGGTGTGGAAATGTAAGATGCAACTATGGCCCTGTTTGGTTTTTGGGTTCTCTTGGATGTCGTGTTCCTTGTGCCACCTGCCTCTGCCGCGTTGCAGATGTGTTGTTAGACATTGCATAGGTTCTTTCAGAGGGGTCTGAGAACTGTTTGCCCATCAGCCTGAAGTATTGTACACCCCGGGCAGAATGCTGGAAGTGGCATCCTCCAGTGCAGCTGTGACATTGCAGTATGCCAATGTCTGTCTGGGTCTCCTCTGGGGTTTGCCAGATATATTCCTCCCTCCCCAGCAGAGCCTGTAACACATCACAGCCATGCAGCACCCTGGCTGGGCCTTTTGCCTCCATATGTCAGAAGATGTTAAGTGAGTCTCTGCTTTTGAGGTTACGTGACAGTGGGCCACAGCTGTGTATGCAAGACCCTAACCTAGTGTGTGTGACCCAATACACCAAAAATATCCCACCACTTGACCTTTTGTGTGCTGGAAGAAATGTGTGGTCTGTTCATTAGTCTAGTGCATGCTATTCCCATCTTGTACAGAGATTTGGACCAAATCAAACAGTTCTTGCTCGGATGAAAATGCCATCATTCCCTTTATAGGCAATTCTGTCAAATCAACAGAAGCCAGGAGTGTTTTGCCAGTGGAGGCTTTGTCGTGCTAGGCTTCCCTGAAGAGCTGCTGTGATGTTTACTGCACATGCTCCAGTGCCACATGTTGGGGAGCTTGCCCTGCTTAGCATATTTATGGTAATTTGGCTCCCAGGGGCAAACAAGATACTCCTTATATCTCCTTCCTTGGGCTGAAGCACAAAGAAATTTCCCCTTGCTGCTTTGTAGGGGGGAAAATAATAGATCAAAGCTTCTTGCTAAACACTTTTAAAAATACACAAGTGCGGATCTGTACATTTCTGTTCCCCTAAGGGACCTGTCCCTCTGGTTGTAAGGAAAGCAGTTAGCAGCAGGTGATGGGATAACGCTGCACACTGAAGTCTAGGCATTGTACCTGACCTGCAGAACTTCAGGTGGGGCACTGCCACGTGTAGTTTGACCTGTCCTTTATCCATGTCGTGTACCAGCATGGAATGTATTCTGGTCACTATACTTTAGTTGTCATAATCTGCTGGACTGGATGTTGTCCAAATACAGTGGATTTTGAAGTAAAGCCTTCTGGGGCTAATAGTCTCAACTTGAAAATAATGCCAATTAAGAGTTTTTAAATATATATACCCAAATATATATGTTATTTTTGGGTTGTAAACAGAAAGTGTGGGCTCATGTTCTCAGAAATGTCACTGAGAAGCAGACTGTTTTAAAGCATCTCGATGATCTAGAGATTAGGAGCTCACAATCATTTTTTGAAGATGTGATGATTTTTATGCTTATATATAATATTAGATTTGAAGATTACTGTTTCCTAGGAGTAGATTTTCCAATTCAGCAGTGACAAAGACGTGCTGAACATGAAACTTGGTTGTTCTTTAATGCCATGTAAGTGTTGGACAACAAAGATTAGAAGAATGACGATTAAGTGCATCTTCCTTTGTGTTAACTTTCTGAAAGCTGAATGTCCAATTTTCAGTTTCCCTTTATACTGGAATGTGTGCTGGACTGGTGGACCAGGCAAAAGTCTTGAGCAGCCTAAAAGCACCTTAGAGCGCCCATTTGGTAGAACCAGGCTTCCAGTGGCAGAGGGGAGAGAGGGTACAGCCCCTTTCTGTGTACTGGTGTCAGTTCCTGGAGGATGGCTGCATGCTGTGCTGCCACCAGGCAACCAAAAGTCCTGTCCTGCTGGCACCACTGAGGCAGTGACAGCTGTTGGTGGCACCTGGAACTTGTGTCATTGAGGGATCTGAGCTGGAGACATTGCATCTCCTTGGTTGCCTGGGGAGGAGGGTGATGGCACTGATGCAAAGAAGTTCCTGTGCAAGACAGAAGCAGAAAAGTAGAACCTTGCCTTGTGCTCATACAACTTTCGCTGAGCCACACCAGTGCCTGGGGTGGCAGGCAATGTGCAAGCTGGAGGTGCAAACCCAGGAGGGCACATCACAGCAGGCTGTGCTCAGGCAGCTGGTCTGCAGGCAGAAGGATGAAAGGGAGCCATTAAATCTTTTATCCTCTGTCCTGCTGCTCCAGGCAATCCGGGCCTGGCTGGCTTATTTTAATCAATCGATGGAAAGAGAGGATGGGTTTTTCTCCTCAAGTACTTTGGGAAATGCCTGATGTGAACAAGGAGTGTCTGCCTTCTGCTTGCGTGAGGATTTCACATTTCACATGTGCATTAAAATACCTCCGTATACTGTCAAGTTTCACTGCGTGGAAAACTTCAGTGTTTTAGATGCAGCAGTCAAAGGCACTTTTTTAACAAAAAGTATCAACATCTTAGGGTGACTGCTGTAGGCAACATTTCTAATGCTTCAAAATGTATTAGGCGTAGAGGATTTGTCCAATAATTTCAAGTAACCCTGGCCATTACAGCTGCACATGAATCACCAGGGCTCCCTCCTACCTGGGGGAAAATAAGAGAGCTTCAGATTTCTATGTGGGAAAATTAGTGTCTCATTAAAGCTGGACAAGTTTGACATTTGCTCTCTGCCTGTGGTTTCAGGGCTTTTTGTCCCTCCAACAAAATAAGAAACTGCTCCAATACATGTGATAGCAGCAACTGGAATGCAACTTTAGGAGGATCTTTGACCTTACCAGACAGAATGTGTTTGATTCATTCTGCAGATGTTAAAATACTGCCAGAAGTTTGTGGGAGATGACCTTAGAAATGATTCCTAGTTCTGACTTTTGTGCTCCAATAAAAAATGTGGTTGTACAAGTTAAATATCTTGCCCTTCTGTATTTTAGTTTTCCAACCTAATGGCAGAAATAAATGTCTTGCTCTTTATTCCTTTGTGCATTGATTTCTCGGTGCCTCGGTGGTTAGGTGACATAACTACTATAATTGTTTTAATACATTAGCAGCAAATTATATATCAGTGTTCTTTTTTTTCATTGACCTTTCTTTCTCAACATCATTTTCATTTTTTTGCTTCATGCTGTGTCCATGGTGGCATAGCACTATTAGAGGATTCGATTTTGAATTAAGGGCTAATCCTTCAAGGTCCTGAGCACCGTTGCCATCGCCTGAATGCAAGGGAGGTCTGGGACCTCTCAGCAGCCTCTCAGACATGAGCAATATCTTCCTAGATCAGATAGCAATTTGCATTTGCTATTTGTACTCAGAAACATCCTGGCATTTTTAGTAAATTGCTGTGGAATTACAGATTACTGAGAAACTTCTGTCTTTGAAGGAGTTGGCTGCCATCAAATCGTTTTTCCGTTTCTGCAGAACAAGCAATTTTCTGATTACAACTCAATTCTCAGGACCTGTGCTTGCATTGCTGAAAGGTTTCAGTGCATTGCATAGTATTATGTGAACTAAACCACACAAAAAACTTACATGTAGCATTGTCTGCCTTGAGGTGTGTTACAATTTTGTCATTTTGCAGAAGGGAGGAAGAAGTGTGACAAGAATTTATCAAGGCTGCGAGCTTTCAGCACCAAGAGGCTGAAAAAACTTGAACATGCTTTGCTGTAGCCCTCATTTTGTTTAATTTGAACTAAGTGACTGAATATTTAAAATAGAAAAAAGTATTTATTCCCTATGGAATAGTAAGTAATCAGCATCCATTTTACTCAGGCACAGGGCTCATCTGTCTGTTTGCCCAGCTGTAACCCCATCTCACAGGGCTGCTTTTCTTGATGATTTTGAGAGATGAAAGTCTTAACTATTTCTCATCAGATTGGTGTTGCTAACCCCATCAGTGAATATTTTCTTTTAAAAAAATTATTTCCAACATGTGCTATGAGGTCAGAAGGTGCATTAGTGTTATTGATCCCAGGTTTTCAGTCACAGACAGGAGGATAAAAATTCCAAAGAATTCAGCTGGACTAGCTGTTGACTTTTTTTTCCCAAATACACTCTGGGGGATGAGCCTCACAAAACATAAGAGAAAAATGTCTGGTCCTGCAAGGTAGGGATGCTGCACTGAATGTACATGAGAGCAGAGTTGTTGATGATTATTAAATTTGTAATTCTGGCTAATACTGGTAAGTGTATTAACATAAGGGGATGTCAGGAGCTGACCATATGGTCATCTTACCATCTTTGCCATAGTCACAATTGCGAGATGGCATAGCTAAAGGGTTTTAGAATTTGTTCTGTGTTGTCTAAAATATATTTATTATTCTCTTCATCTTTGTCCTTCTCGAAAATATCCCCCCTCTTCAAGCACCAAAGAGATTTCATTATCACACAAAAAAACCCTCAGTTTGCATTGATGTTTGAAAAATGCATGTGAAGCCCCCATTTGTATTTTGTGCTGCTGGAGTTCCTACATGCTGACGACCAATGCATTATACTGAAGTTCTAACATGCTGAGGTTGAAGAAGATATTATGACCTCTTTTTATTTGTTACATTTCTGAAAGCTAAGTTGAGCAGGAAGGACACTTAGTGATTTCCTCTGCTTGGAAAGCAGAGAGTTTGGAGTGTTATATTTTTGGTTTGGTGCATGAGTTTTCATTCTCTCAGTTTAATTCTCTCATACACATGTAGTGACAACCACAAATGCTCTGTAGCATGACTAAGGCTTTCCACTACAATGGCAAGAGTAGTTTTAACCTATGAGTTACTCAATTCCAGTGGCTTGTTCATTCAGGCAATTTTTTTCCTCTTTGTTGTTGTTGTTGTTTGGTTTTTCCTTCAGTCTCCATACAGGTTTAGCCTCCACCAGCAAATCCTTGGACAAAGCTGAATCACTACTTTGCATAAAGTGGAAAAAAACTTGCATTCCAGTGCTTTATCTATATTTTCTTATAATCCGATTTAGTGTGGAATACAAGCCTGAAAAACCCTTAAATCTTTCTGTAATTCTTGCACAGCCATTCACAATGGATTTGTACAGTGAAAAGTCGAAGAGATTTGGGTTTAGAATAGTGATAAGTTTAAAAAAAAAACCAACCCCCCCCAAAAAAAAGAAAAGGAGATTACTTGTTTTTCTTTGCAGTTTAACAGATTTCACTATCAGTACCCTCTTTCCAGCTAACAGTACATGACATATACATTCTGCAGAGAAAAGAATATAGAGTCTATATGCTTATATTCTTCTGTGTAGAGGAATTTACCTTTTGTAAGCCATGCAGTTATAAGAAAAAAGCTCCATGCATTGGATGTTTTAAATCCTGTTGTTGCCTTGTTTTGCATAGCTTTATTTTTTTCATAATATTTAAATAAGCATATAATGAAAAGGATAGAACATGGAAAAAGAAATGCTACAGAGTGGAAAAAAAAGAGTCTGAAAAGTTGCTCTGTAAAGTCTGATATGAAAAAGAGAATGGTTCTTGTCATCTCAAAAGTCAGTTTGTCACTGAAAGTGGGAGGACTTGTTTGGCTTATTTTTCTGCTTCTGTTTGTTTTTTCTTTTTTGTTTGGTTTTTTTTTTGTTGTTTTGGTTTTTTTTGTTGGTAGCCATTGAGAAGTAACAAACCAAAATCTTTTCAGGATGTAGTAGTGTGATCCAAAATCCAGGACAAACTGGAATTTGTTATCAAGTTATCTCTTCTTGTGGATATAAAGGGATTAATGACTCAGGCATTAGGAATAATTGTATCTGGCTTAGTTGGACAGTGTGTCTAATATTAGCAGTAGGGCAGTAGGTGTATTCTAAATGCAGCCTGAGCTATTGGACATGTTTGTAATGTACATGTATGTGCAGTATTGGTTTAGCTGTGGGGTCTAAAGATGCTGGTTGGTGCACGTGCATGTTAGTAAATAATGTGTGAACATATAAATTGCTAGGTGGGTAGTTAGAGATGTGTAGCTGTCTGTGACACTTGAATGTTTCCCTTGCTTTTCCTTCTTTACTCATTCTATGAGATAGCTTTTTTAGTATTTGCATTTTAGAGCTGTCCTCAAATATATCTAATTTAATCAAATGAATTTAACTATTACTCCCTTTGACAAAGGCATTTCCTTTAGATTAAGTCTCTTTGAATGTTTATGTTACAAGTTGTTAGTGTGAGACTGCTCCACTGATGCCTCGTACCCCTGCAGTAGTTTAAGAAAATGCTCCAATTTGAGAAGAGGGTACAGATGTTTGACATGGCAACACCATGAAGTGTACTGCCTGTCCTGATTTGTTAAATATCTGTCACAGATGATTTTTCTCTACAGATATGTATTAATTTTTGTCCTAAGCCTTAGTGATTGATAGAGAAGAGGGTGGAGAAAGGAGAAAAGAAAGTACTGGAAAATCATATTTGGTGTGCAAACCCATGTACAAAACCCATTATTTCCTCCTGGCATTTATAATTGTACCATCACCTTGAATTGGTATTTGTAGAATTGTCTTCTCAGAGAGAAAGGGCATCTTCTGTTAGAGAGGTAAGTGGGCACGTGGAAAGCAGCAGGGAATCCTGTCTGGTTTTTAAGTAGGTGGGAATATATGATGTGTTGTTCATCTAGATATTTTATTTCTTTTATTTATTTAAATACCTAATATTTACTGTCTCTGGGACGCTAGGTTCCCCTTCCCACCAAATACACCATGGTTGCTATTGGCTGTCATCACCCTACACACGCAATACGGTTGTAACTTCTTGTGGAGATGTATTGCTGGGTCCTTCAGTAACCAGCTGAAAGCAAATGTTTCACATGGGTGAGAGTGTCTATATGCTGCTCTTTCTATCCCTCGGCCACCCTGAATGTGTCTTGCAGAAGGACTTGTCCATTGCAGAAAAATGGGACGAGCAGTACTAACTGTTCCTGCTAAAGCTGTGTCCATGGTTTATTTCACTTGGGAGAAGAAGAGGGCTCGTAGCCTGGGAGAAACTGTCTCAGCAGAAGCTGGTGCAAATTGATTATTTAATAACAAACAAGCACTGTGCCTGCTTTTTTATTATTTTTATGCCTATGGAACTTGCACGCAATTGGTGTGGTGAGATTACTGCCTAAGGCTGCCCCCAAAGAGCTGCAAGAACAGGAGGCCATGGAACTCATGCTGGTTTTGTTGCATGTCTTAATGAAGCTTTAAAATGCTTGAAATTGTCTTTGAAATGAAATATTCCATAGCTGCAATTTAGCTGCAGACTTTGTAATAATTGCTTAGCCAAATAAAGGAAAACTGTGAGGAACAAAGAAAAGTTAGATGGATGGCTAGAAGAAAAAGATTAAATAAAAAATTCATGAAGAAGAGAAATAAAAAAAAATCATAGCATCACAGGCTTTTGCACCAAGATTTTTCTTCCAATATCTTTTCTTTTCCAACTATTACTGTGCATTTTATTCTCCCTGTTTGCTACAAATGCTAAAAAAACACTTTTTCTATAGGAATAATAGGGAAAATTGTCATGAATTTAAGCAGAAACTGGAACATGGAGTAAAATTTTAAAAGGGGTATGCATTTCACTGCCATTCTGAGTGGGGGTATGGTTAACTGTAAATTATTAGTGATTTGACTTGAATTGCTCTTTTTTAACTCTTAAATCAAATGTGACTAAACAGAAAAAAACCCAGAAAGACTTTTTTTCATATTTGTCAGCCCAAATTGTACACTTACAGCCCTTCCTCATTCAATGCTCTCAGTAGCCATTAGTAGCAGAATGAATAATATGCTGTGAATAAATCCTCCCATGGTTACCCTTTCTCTCCATTTGTAGATTAAGACTAGCAAATCATTTTTTGTGGACACGTATTAATATCCAGAAGTGTCTGACAAGTGTGCAGTGGTTTGTTTTGAGCAAATTATTTTTGAAGTATCAGTACACCCTCAGGTTTTGTGTTCCTGCTATGACATGGAAAACCACTCTGGAATGAGTTTAAATTACAGGGCATTTAGGAAGAAAATACAGAAGATAGTTACAGTGAACAATAGGACTTCAGGGAAATACCTACAAGCTAGTTGAGGCATTTTAAAATACGAATATTACTGTAAAGTCTTTAGGTGATGTATGGTAATAGATATTTAATCTTGCAAAAGCACTTTCATTGCTTACTTGTTACAGTAATTTAACGGATGAGTGATGCTATTAATGGACCACATGTATAATCCAGACTTTTTTTTGTTCAAAACATTCCTCTAGGGTTTAAATTTCTAAACATGTTCAGAGGTAAGTTGAAGAAATTTAGCCTATACACAAGCTGTGGGAAACACAATTTATTAAGGTTTTTTATAGCATTTCTTCTCCATTTAGGGGATAAAAGAAATCACTGTGTATACCAATGTGCAACTTTAAGTGGGCTGAGTGATATACCTTATTTTGATGGGGTTGTTAGAAACCAGAGACTGTGAATGGAAGGACATGGAGACAGAGGGAGATGCACAGAGGGCTTAAAACTAATTGTAAGTTATATGAACAAACATACAGACTTTCCATCGCTGTTTGGTTTGTTGTGTTTTGTTTTGGGTTTTTTTGAGAGAGAATTGCCTTAGTAGTAACATAGTTCTTGCAAGAAAATAAAAAAGCAAAAAACTGTCATTATAGTAAAACCAGCCTTTCTTCCCATCCCAACATTTTGGGATGCTGGGAGAATTGAAGATAGACATCTGGAAAACAGATTATTATGATATAATAAAAATAAACCTGTAAATTGTTTTTTAAACACCAGTTATTGTGATAAATTCACACTATTTTGAACAATTAGAGAAGTTCATTGACAAGTATTGCAGTTTTTCTTCAGCTAGGACTTAATTTCTTTTCTGCACACATGGCTTTGTTTTGCTGAAGCTCAGATAGCCCCTACACAGAGCAGGAAATTAGGGAAATAATCTGTTGTAAATGTCTCTTTCACTTTGTGAGGAATCACTGCACAGTCACATAGTTCAATAAAGAACTAAGATGTGTTTGTTGATGCCAAGCTTAGCTGTTTCCAAATAAATGTTTGTGAAACCTCCAACTTTAATAGCCTCATGGTACCATCCAAAAGACGTGCAAGAGAATGAATAGATGACCTTTCAGATAGAGAACAAGCTGTTCGCCGTGCCTTTTCATTTACTGAGACAAAATACTCTTTTTATGCAGAGATAATACTTTCCACTGTTTTTAACAATGTTGGGTAGCATAAAGAATTTAATTGTTTTGCTTCTGGGTGCAAGGGTTTTAACCTATGTGTCCTTAGACCAGGACTCTTTCTAGATCAGCAGTGTTAAATTCATTGAGCTAGATAGACTTACTTGAATTTTTTTAAAAGACACTGGAGGTATTTTGAATCTCATGCTCACGGAGTGCGATGTCATTAGCGATCCATCCATGTTTATCTGCATGACATCTGTCTGTGGGTGATGTATGGATGAATCCTCATTGCCATCGTGCACCGCAGGTATGGGATCAATAATCTACTGATAAGGTCCAAAGCAGCTGTAAAGGAAATTGGTCTAAATTATTGTGAAATTGCAGCCTTGCTGTGAAAAGCTGCTGGGATGCTCTCAGTTGCACATTCATACACAAGCACTAGCTTGGACTGGAACAGATCACAAACAAATAGTGAGAAAATTGGGTACAGAAATCAGGGCTCAGCCTTGTCTTTCTCATGTGAAGTATGGTTTGGCCCTTAGTCTTTGCAGCTGTAAATCCACCACTTAAATCACAACTTAGTATAATTGGGGTAACTATTGCCAGCTAGTTATACTGGTAAAATACTTTTGCTCTACCATATAACTGGAATAATTTCTGTTATTGTTCAGCCTCTGTCCATGTTTCTGTGCTTATCTGAAAAAAACAGAGTTGTTCTCTTGTTAAAGGGAACACAGAGTATTTGCTGAAATTAAAAGAAATACAGTCCACAGGAATCCCTCAAAACTTGAGGAAATCTTACCATTTGGGGAAAGAAAACGAAACCAGAAAAACAAACAGAAACATTTTTATTTTGTTGTTAAAATGACTGATAAAATTGTCTGTTTGCATAAAAGAAAAGATTTTGTTGTGTGAACCAAATACAGATTCACTCCTAGGTCATGCATCATGTATGAGTAGTTTACTAAAATTGGAATCAAATTTGTTTAAGAGTTTTATAATGATTTCATTTGGAAGGGAGCTGTGAAACCATCAGGTCCAACCCATGCTGGAAGCAGGTTCAGTAAGACCAGTCAGAGCTTTGCACAGGCAAGCCCTGAATATAGTGACGTTGGAGATTCTGCAGGTAACCTGTCACAATGGTCGGGCATCCTCACAGGAGGAAAAAATAAGTATCTTGATCTAGACAGATTTTCTTTGGTTGCCATCTCTGATGGTTGCCCTGTATCATTTAGTAGCATACCTTCAGGAAAAGTCTGGCTTGCTCTTATCTCCATTCTGCCACTGGGTTTTTGAAGACCACCATGAGATTACCTTGAGCCCTTTCATCCAAGAGCAAACCCACTGCTTTCAGCCCAGTGATGTGTGCAGTAAAGGTTTGAGAAAATCCTAAAAATAGTGTGACATGGGAATGAAAAAAAAGTTACACTGAGATCCAAACTGGTCTTCATCCTGACAACCTGAGGTGCTACAACTGCAGTGTGTAGGGATGGGCTGTTAGCAAGTAGTACCTTCGGCCTGGTTTTGTAACACAGAAACCAGGTGGAGAAAAAAGCCTTCATTAATACAGTTGAACAAACCTTAGAGAAAACATCTCAACACTTATAGTGATGCCCACAAGACTAACCAACCAGCTAAAGATTTGAATATATTTATGTCATGGTTCTCAACTACTGTGCCTAGATGTTAATCACAGTTCATGGCAATCCTAGTTTTCTCTCCTATTACTGAAATCCAAATCTTCTGAATTTCCAGAACAAGCTAACGTGTGGAAAGGCTGCTTTGTGTGCAGCTGAGCTAACCAGGATGGCAGTGTTTGCTACAAAGACTCTTTCTTACTGATTCCTGAACTATTATGATTTTGTGCGTGCTTGTGCCTGTTGGTGTTTTGGGAGCTGAGGATGTGCTTGTTAAAAAAAGGGGCTGATCTCTGCAGTGGCAACACATTGCTAACTTTTTGAAACTTAAAGGTTTATGTATTCTGTATTCTTTGAACCTTTTTTTTAAGGGTGGGGGTCTTGTTCCTGCCATAACCAGTAACAGGAGTAGATACTCTCTTCCTGCTCTTACTAATGTATTGTACCTTGGGCTCTTTTTGTCTTCCTCTGCAGAAACTCTCCTGGATGACTTCCTTCTCACATACACAGTTTTCATGACGACCGATGACTTGTGCCAGGCACTTCTGAGGCAATATCCTTTTATTGAGTGTTGTATTCATGGGGGTCACACACTTACTCGTAGTTTTATCTATTGTTGAGCCTTATGTCAAAGTTACATGCCTGGATTTGAAACAGATGCCTAACTTATAACAACAATGCAATTTTATGTGAGTTTTTGTTTAAAGATAAATAAACCCTTATAACTGTGACAAGGTAGAATTTAAAGTGGATTTAAAACCTTCCCAGGTTATGTTAATTCATCAAATACCTACATGTGCATAACACACTTCAGAATACACAAGGAGAAAAAGTAAAGAATTTTACAGTCTCTGCTCCTTTTATCATGTGATACAGGATGTATGTCTTAACTCATTTTAGATAAAAGAATTATTTTCATGTATTTCCAATAACTTCCATTGGAAATTTGAATAAACTTGTGGCTATAAAATGAACTTCCTTTTTTTAGTTTTTTTTTAAATATTTTTCCAGTCTTTAACTTCTGTGGTGAAAACATCATTTTTTTACCTTATAAAAGAAAGAACCATGAAGGGACAGGAATAATGTACAAAGTGGGTATCATGTGACATTTGGTCTTTCTACCTTATGAATAGAGAACAATGGTAGAAATAGTATTTCAGGGTTTTTAAAATTTTATTTTAATAGTGTTACTTCTGCAGGTAATGTAATTTGTGCAGGCGAAAAGAAACTGACTTCCTTTGCCTTTTTTTTGTGTTATTGTTAATGATGCTTTCCCCTCCTTCCCACAGACATTCACATTGGCATCTGTGTGCAGGACAAAGCTTCATTCTCAGTTCTGCAGAAAAGATATGACTGAACATTGTATAATTCCTTTTGAATTGATTTTACTTTTATAGACTCACCTCTCTGATCTGTGAGGGAAAAAACTCCTGTTGGCACAGAGGATGAATTACCATTCCTATTACTGACAATTTCATTCCCAAAAGTTATGAAACTCCTAAAGCTCCAGACAGGATAAAACATTTAAAACTGAGCAGTGCCGTGAAAAAAATCTTTCATTAGCAAATGAGATTATTGCAAAGTTTTTGCCAGTAATTTTAAAGTTTCTGCGAGATCTTATTGTATGTTCCTTAACCTACTGCACCTATTGTGCTAAGAACCACCAAGGGAAAGAAGACGACTCTGATGTGTCCTGTAGGAAAAGAAAAGTCTTGCATTTGGTGTCTCAGTGGACTTCTCTCTACAAAGACTGGTTACATGAGGATGAGCATTTGAAACAATTTTTAAAGGTATTGAAACAGTTTCTGTGATGCGTTTCAGCACTGTTTAATTACATACTGTGTCTAAAAAGCCCCAACAGCAAAATCTATAAAACATATTTTTTCATACTTACTTTCTTCTCTATGAAGTCTATAATACGAAATGATTTACATGTGTCTTCTTTAAATGCCTTAGATATAGTCAGTTTAAACAGAAATCCTGTGTTCTCAATATAGTCAACATCAAAAGTTTTCCTTTAACATATGAAACTTACGGAACTCCTGTGGTTTCTAGAAAATGGGAAAAGTTGGGAAGGTAAGAAATAAAACTACAAAGATGTGGAGGTTCCTTGGATACACCGATCATATCTGTCAGAACAGGGCCTGCAGTTGGTATCCAGAGGATTATAGACATAGAGAGTTTTGAGATGTCTGTGAGAGATGCTACTTTGACTGAGGAGTGAAATCCTATTCCACAGTGTTTGCTGGGTGCACATGGAGAACAACATAGCTTTATGTATTTTAATAAATAAAATTTTGTTCCTTACTTGTTAGCAAAGTTCTTCTGATATTTCTGTAGGAGTTCCAAAAGCTCTTAAAATTCCCTTGTAAATTTGCAAACAGTGCTGTTGTTGCTAACCTAAAATCGATCTGGTTACTGATTTTTTTTCAATATATTTCTTTTCCCTGCTGGTTGAAAAATGAGCGTATTTTAGGAGACTTTGCAGTATCTTTCACTTTTCCTGATGAGACTCTTTGCGACTGGAGATCTTCTTAAGGGTCTTTTATCTCTTCAGTCACTCGCTCAAGACAAAGGCATGAAATGTTGAATGAAATGTGTAAAAAGTCTTGAGATTCCTTTTTTTTTTTATGGTTTTGGTTTTTTTTGAAGTAGGACACGTTGCATATGGAAGCAGGGACCCTAGGATTTTTGCTATTTGGTACTAGATGTGTGTTGATGTTCTGGAAGGGGGGTTTCATTTCAGGCATCAGTTACATCACACTGAGTTGCACCTGTCTGGATGCAGGGCTTTCTGGCCATGGTGGTGTGTGACTGTGCACTGTCTCACAATTCCTCTTCTGGAAGCTTGTATGCAATATTAAACAGCAATAATATTAATGATAGTTGTAGTTATATGTGAAAAACCAACATACAGGGTTGTAGGCTAAAATCATTCGTGCAGAAGCCTGTGAATGTAGGGCTAAAGCAAACCTGGTGACTCAGCTCAGCCATATGATCCTCATCTTCTTAGAAGGGAAAGAGAAGGCTCTACATGCAGAATCAGAAAAAGTGTAGAGAAAATATTTCCTAGAATTTCAATGATGACAATGTCTTCCCCCAAAATTAGAAGTAAGGTTTATTTATGTACTAGTTTACAACTAGGGAGAGTTGTGGGAGTTTGTGGGAGACATCAACTCAGTTTAAAATGCATGCAAGTGTGAGGAAAGGTAAAGTAGAATATTTGCCATTTTAAAAGTCTTAATCTAATGAACCTCCTTGTTGTCATTTTGGATAAGTGATGATGATGTGGTGTGTTGTCATGCTTCAGAATCTGACCTAACCCAGATGGTTAATTTAAACACCACAAATGGTGTTTAAATTTTCCTGCTTATAGACAAAATAGTACAAGCATTTTGCCCTCTCACTTGGTAGACAGTACTAAGAGTGTTTCTCCAAAGGCAAGCTGAATATTGACCAGTCTGGAAATTTAAACAGGAACATTCTCTCCTTACAGGTTTTCCATAAATATAATGATAAAACTTGTTTTAGTAGGTTAGTGCCTGAATTGACCTCGACCACTGATATGATGCCTTAGATTTATGTTTGAGTTGTCAGATGTTTGCAGATACTGCTTTATTTTGTAGACTATATACAGAAATGTGTTAGATGATGTGTATGAGTATCCCGTTCTTGAGAAGGACCTGAAAGAATTTCAGAAGATACTTGGGATGCATCGCCGTCAGTAAGTATTGATTATATTTGTGATCAAGTCGTCTTTTATTCAGAGTGTAATTTATTTTGTTTGCCATCTTTCTGTAATTCAGTAAAGTGATGAGTGATACAAGTGGCATATTCATTTTTACAAATCATCCCTTCTTTAATGCTAGATTATTCAATATTTGCTGATGTTTGTTGGGCAGTGTTTGTGATTCAGCATTCACTCCCTTCAATTTCATTTGGGATTACTTACAAGCAAAGCAATAGTTTGTGGAGAAGCTGGCAAAAATTCTCTCAGAAGTTGCAATCTGTGACTTCAGATGGTACCTTCATTCCCTTCACAGTACTGAGAAGCAAATCACTTGGAATAGTCATCTCAGAGTTATTATTTTACTAATAATTATGGCATCTATGAAAGATATTTAATTGGCATGTTTTTCAACAAACTGAGGTTGTTTCCATGGTTTGGCTGCTGGGGAAGTGGAAGGAGCGGTGCCCTTGAGGGTGACCCTGACTGCTGTGTTTGCCTACTCCAACAGCTCATGGGCTGGCAGCGTTGCTTTTCACTACATCGACTATACAAGTCAAAGGAAAGTTCTCTGGCTGAGCCAGATGGTTTTAGTTTTTCCTGAAGAACCTCTGCAGCCTTTCTGCAGTGACCATTTAGTGTTAAAAACTTTCTGATGTTGTAAACTTTGTAATAGCTAAAACTTCCTTTTCCTAAGCTTTGGCTGGAAAGAATAATTGAGATTTTCCTTTTTGTTTCAGCACTGTAGATGAGTATTCACCTCATCGAAAGGTAATGCCAACGTCATTGTTGCTGATTGCTAGATAACTTACCATCTCACTTCTTCCCCCTCTGCCCACTTCCCTCTCTTTTCTTGGCTTCTTAACCGAAAGTGACTGGTGACCAAAAACATGACAGGACATATCAGTGACCTGCAATGCTGCTTAAGGAACTTTTTTTTTCCTTTGAGTGCATCCTGGATATCAGGATGTGAGCTAACCTGCAGTGGCTGTGACAGTATTAGCATCTTAACAAGATGCTTTGAGATGTCAAAATTCAGGAGAGGCCTTGGAGTGTGTCCCCACCGAGCTAGAGGGATGTAGCAAGCTGGGCAAACCAGGCTGAACACAGGCATTGACATGGATGTCAAGTAAACAGAGCAAAGGGTGGATTTGTTGTGACAGGGACAGACAAAAAGAGAGGAACATGAATCTGTCTATTTAATTGGAGGGAGAAGTTGGAGCCAGAGAAAAGTTGGTGTACAGACTGCTCAGAGGTGAATTGCTGTGCTCGTCAGTTTTACTGGACTGAAGCTGAAGTGTGTAATAAGCTTAAAATGTTACTGCAAAAATGTGGAAGGCAGAACATGAGATTGTAGTGAAATTGCTAAATAGGCTGATTGGTACATGGGAAATGTCTGTAAGAATAAATGTATAAGAAATGGGCTCTGAACATGACTACAGAAAACTTCGAATTGTGCAGGCTCCTTAGCCTTGGCATGTCCTACTTCCTCTAAAATCCCCACCTTGGCCATAATTCAGTAAGGCAACTCCCAGTTTACCGCTCCAAGAAAGGGTGGGTGTACTTCCTATACAGAAACCTTTTGGCCAGATGTATGGATTGAATGCTGTATTCTGTGAATTACTGCTTTGTAAACAGCAGGGATGCAAAAAATCACTGTTGTCTTTTTTTTTTCTTTCTTTCTTTTCCACTCCCTCACAGAATAAAACCTTTTTCCACCAGTTCAGTGTGAAGGAGAACTGGCTGCAGCAAAGAGGAACCATGAATGAAACAGAAGAAAGTGAGTATAAATGAAAGAGTGGAGGAAAAGCTCAAAAACTGTAAAATTGTTTCTCAAGGACTTCAGTGTAAATATTCTTTAACTGACATACAGTTTTTGAATAGGACCTTGGGGACACAAAAGAAGAAATATTTGGCTGTGCAAGTTTACCTTCCTTCCTCCTGGCTTACAGGGGTCAACAGTGCCATGGTATCCCAAGGGGTTTTTGCCCTGTCTGGTTCCTCCAGCACCCCTGTCACAGTCCTGTGTGCCTCCCAGGTGTGCCAGCAGCCCCTCCACCAGGCATTACTTGTGCTCCATTTCGTGCTCTCGGTCTCTTGACCTATATCTTGGTTGTGAAAGGTGAACGAATAAGCCTGTCACATGAAATGGTCCAGGATCTGCTAACTCTGGGAATGAGCCTTAGTTCCTTCTCTGCTTAAAAACATCTCTGCATGGAGTGCAGCTGCCACTTCACTTTAATGTCAGCCATTTCAAAAGCGATCTCCCTCCATTACTACCAGTACAGTAACGTAGTGAGGCTGTCACCTTCCTGTAATGCCTGTACGAGGAAGGAGGCAGAGAGGACAACACTGTGTACGCGAGCAGGGGTCGGCAGAAGGACCTCCTACCTGGCAGCCTCACTTCTTGACAGTGTATCTTCATTTCTTACTGGGAACAAAAGTCCGGAAGTTCACTTGAAGTCAGTGTATTTTTAGTGCTCATTTGTGACAGAATAAAAACTGAGCTCGTTTGATGCCAAGTGGAAAGATTTGCACAGTACGTGCTGCTGATAGATAATCCTCTTTTTGCCCTTCAAATGTAGGGGGTTTTGAGGTTTATGTTTCCAAGGCTTCTTCTAAAAATGGTATTTCTGGATGAGAACCCCCACACTCATTCTTCTTTCAAAGTTGGACACAGCTTGTGAGTGACTGGAAAGGAAAGAGTACTGGCACGAGAGGGGGGACAGACCATATAACCGTGGTGGGACAGTCACCAGGACAGAACCCAGCAAGGCCAGTCCTGACTGAGTTAAATTGCTTTTGTCTCACTCCTTGAGAGCAGGAGCCATGGACTATGATGGAATGAAATAGCCTAAGTGACTTTGGGGAAGGGAGAGACAGATGCAGAGGGTGACATCTAATCCTGTGTGGTGGAGTGCTGTCTGACTGATGGTGCTTGTGGAGGATGAGTCTGACTGAGATTCACCATGCCACTTGACCAGAGGTCTTTTATCCTCTATTGCAATCATTACCAGGACAGCTTGCAGCCCATGGCTACTTCCTCCCCCTGGCATTCCCTCCTTCTCACAGAGGAGCAGTGCAGGCTCCTGGAAGAGATGACATGGTCCATCCCAAAGATGGGATACCACAGATGGAACGTTGGAGAGGTGTGAGGGGGAGGGTCACTATGGTGGTTGTGCTTGAGCACCTGACCTGTGGGTTGATTTAGTTCAGTGTTAAAGAAAGGATAGATCAATAGCCCGTTTATAAATTGACATTGCTGTCATTGTCCCTTTGCAAATGACAGAGAGGACATTTCAAACAAATTCACTCTAAGCAAGGTATGTCACTCTGCATTTGGAGTCCAGATATTCCTGTCAGATTTTTTTAAAATTTATTTTTCTTCCTATTAATTTAAAGTGCAATTGGATGTCTCTGTTTTCATGATGTGTATCCATTTTGATGAGAGATTCTGCCCTGAGCATCTCATTTACTCTCTGTCAGCAGAGACAGGTTAAAAAGGAATTTTAAAATCAAATGACTTTTTTTCCCCAATACTCAATGTTAAGTTCCTCCTTCATTCTCATATTCATTTTTTCTTTACTACAACAGGAAAAAAAATCCCTATTCTAAAGGATAGAGTTCTTAGCTGCTTCTGGCATAATCTTCACTAATGAAAGTGCCCCGAAGCCATGAAGATCCGTAGGACAAGCAAAGAGCTATTGCTACATACATCTGTCAGTAAAGATAATAAAAAAAAAATACAACCATTCTGGAGAAGAAAAGTTGTCCTGTATTGGCATGGTAGCAGCCTGTCTATAATAAGCAGTGCCAGAGTAGAAAGAAATGGAAAGTTTAATTAAGCACTGAAGTGAGTGTGAAACCAAGAGCTGTGACAATTCTGATTAGCAAATGTAATTTTAAAAATATTTATGCAAGTCTGCAGCTCAGTTTCTTCCGCTTTAAGTGTGGCAGCTGTATTTCAAAGAACTAGCTAGGGCAAACTCGGCAAAAGATGTAAACCTAAAATTCTGGCAGGCAGAGAGAGTGTACATCCCTTTTTGTAGCAGAAAAAGGTAATCGCTGAGCTGACCACAGCATTCCCAGAGCTGAACCAACTCATGGACCTCAGCAGAGGTAGTGAGCCCGGGGAATTTCCCCAAACCAGTCCCATTTATATGTGCTGCTTGTGATTCAGGATATGAGTTGTCAGAACTGATTGTATGGCTGTTTGGGCAGTCTCTGCTGGTGCTAAAATACTCTGGCAATGCAAGTAGTTTAGATGTCTAGACAGATAAGCTATCAGGAGTGGCTGAAAATCTGGGAGCACTGTTCTTGCAAAGCTTCCTGTTCCAGGTGGAAGTGGAGGTTCAAAATAATTTCTGCAGCAGATATGAAATATACTGAAAGGACAGTGATTTATCTGAACCTAAAATTGAGGGAGAAAAGATGGCAACAGCTGAGTTTGCAGAGAAGACAGGCAGTGAAGGAGGTTGTCGGTGTCAAATCCTCAGGGTAGGCAGTCTTAAGTAGATACTGCTGTGGGAGTCTATGTTTCCATTTGCTTGCCTCTCTCATTCCCAGGAACAGGAGGTGGGGAGGGGGGAAATGGTGATGTTTATGGTTAGTTTCGTGTCCTTTGTGTCAGGGTGCAGTGACTGCCCTTCCTGCAGTAGCCAGGCAGCTGAGGCATTGCTGTGGTGGGGTCTGCAGGTTTGTTCCTTGCACTGTTCGGGTATTTCTGCCTACAGCTGAGCATGTCTTTCTTCCTTTGTGCAGTTTTCTGCCGCGTGTATATAACAGAGCACTCCTATGTCAGTGTGAAAGCTCAAGTGTCTACTTCAGCTCAGGAGATACTGAAGATCGTGGCAGAAAAGATCCAGTACCCCGAGGAGGAGTTGGCGCTGGTGACAGTCTCATTCTCTGGTGGTAAATAACTTCCCTTCATCTGATTATTTACCTTTTATTGCATCAGGTAAGGGAGGGCTGACATTTTCTGATGCAAGGATACAGCTGTTCCTCTATGGGCCCACAGCTGGATGACCAGGGGAACAATGAGGAGCTGCTTCCCAGAGACTTGTTTCCATGGTAACAGCTCTTTCTTGGGTACTGTGGGATGTAGCATCTCCTGGCTGGGAAGGGAGTGTAAAGAACTCTCAGTCTCCAGCAGTATTGCACGGTTTTATTTCTTTTCCACAGATGAATCTGCTACTTTGGAATTTAAATTAATTTTGAAGGCAATGAGGCATGGTTTGCTTTAAAAATATAGAAGGGAATAGCAAATACTCTATGCATGGCTGTTTCCTCATCTATGGCAGGGGTAACAAAAATTCTTGAGGAGAAAGGAAGAAGATGTGTTTGCACAATTGAGATACTGAGAGCAATCTCGGCAATATTTTGTAAGCACTCTTCCTTACAACTGACACCTTTTGCCTATTGTTTTAGTGTAGAATATCTTGGCAGTATTCTCAGATAACATTAGTTGTTGTTGATCCCCTAAGACAAAGGATGAACTCATTGCTACTTGTTTGTCAGTCTAGTTAAATGAAATACATACAAGTGCTGGCTTGTTCCGTTTATGTCTTTGATTCAGAACTGGAAGGTCACATTTTTTTCCCCCATGCTGGGCTCAGTTAAAGAAACATACTTTTGAGTGCACTGGTGTGGGTGAGAGGGAGATGGTGCCCTGCTCTGGCTATGGAAAGCCTGGGCACAGAGCAGCCATTGGGAGCATTACACATGGGTGTCCTGGCCATCCAGGCTACATCATTTTCAGGCATATTCTTTTTACCCTCGTGTGTGCCCAAACTCACCTCCTGTGCATTTCACAGCACTGCAAAATCACTGTGCTGCTGTTTTTCAGGTCTTTCTCTCCTATTCAAGAGCAGGGCAAGTTTTGATCTAATAAATCTGGTTCTAACTGCCTGCTTAGCTAAAGAAGACCAACCATTCATAAATAATGAAATATACTATATTGGTTCCCAGGAAAGCCACAAAATAGAAGTGGTTGCCACTTGGTTGTTCAATGAGAAACAGTAAATAAAATGCAGGTATAGTAGGAAAGCCATTTGTATGTGACCTTTGTAACCCCTAAAATGTTATGTTGCCTAAGTGGAAATACAAGTTCAGTGTCTTCTTATGCATCCTGTACTGCAAGTGATAAACACCAACCTGCTATGCTTTTTTTTCTGCTTTGTGTTTTTGCTATTTGTGTGACTTAGAACTCATGTCTTTCATCCACTTGCAGGGCAGCAGTATGAGCACTGGAGAATCTGTTGTACTCCAGTAATGGACAAGCAAGCTCTTTACTCAAAATTACCTTGAAAAAACATAATGATAGTTCAGCATAATGTATCTGTGTATCAATGGATAAGTGAGCATGGATAAAAGGGAAAACTGTCTGAAATTATGTCTGGCTCTTAGACGCCTCCTAGTCCTACTCCTCATGGGCAATGCAGAGTCCAGGGTAGCTCTCAGTGGTCTTGCAGTAGTTTTGGGTCTCCCATGTATCAGGTCTCCAGAGGATTACTTGGAGCTTGCAGGAAGTGAACGTTTTCGCAGGGCAGTTTTTAAGCTGGTTTTGGGGTTTTGCTTTATTTTTCCCCCCATCTTTCTCTAGTTCATTCAAGATTCCACAGAACTGAACCAGTACTCTGGAGTGGAGGAAAAAAAAGTCCTTTCTCTTTGCTACCTGTGTCCTGCTCTTTTACCCAGATATTTCCTAAATTAATTACTCTAGGTCTAGAAGAATTAGTGCAAATACTGTGTAATAAAGTACTCCTGAGCGTTGCTCTGTGGGGTGAATTTCATGGTGTTGGGATCCTTTAAACTTCTTTTCCTGTTGAATGGCTGTGGCTGCTGATTTCATCTCCACACCCGGTTTTGTCTCCAGTGACACACAACAGCTCAGCCTCTGGAGGCTGAGACACGCTGCTCTAACAAAAGTCACTACATTTATACTAGATACACTGGGTTGAAATGAAATGTTCTATAAGGCATAGGAGGCTAGACTAGATGATTTCAGGGCTTCTATCTATTCTATGTGAAGTGCAGTTTGAAAGCAAAAGCAGGAAGCTTCTGTGCTCTAGTGCTTCAGAGATCTCTTGCCTTTATCTTGCCTGAACAGGATGGAGATAATGGGTCCCCACAGAGACTGAATTTGGTGCTTAGTTACTTTCTAAGGAGTCGATGTGGCATCACAGATACAACTGTACCTTTATTTCTCATATGCAGCTTTTATTCCTGTTCTGAAACTTGTGTGTTTTGTTTGCTGTTTTTACAGAAAAACATGAACTACAACCAAATGACTTGGCCATCTCAAAATCTTTGGAGTCATCCAGTCGTATGTTTGTATACCGAAAAGATCTGACTGATTCTTTGGTAAGGATCAGGATTGTATGTTTCCCATTTTTTGTTTGTCTGACTCCAAATCAAAACATTAGTATTCCTCTCAGAGGGCTTTTCCAATGCAGAATTTACTTTTTGCTTCCTTAGTAAAGCTTACTACTGAGCTGCTCTATTCCTAAAAAAAAAAATCTTTCATTAACAGCAGTTATTTGACTGAACAGTAATGGAATTTGTTCATCAATTTTAAATAAACCAAAGCTTCTGTACAGCTTAAATCTTTCAATCTACATCAGCCTGGAAAAGCTGACCTGTGTGTGTAGCAGAATGGATGGGATGAGGATTATTCAGGGCTCTTGTGACTCTTTCCTCCCCACCCTGCCTTGTGCCTCTGTAGCACTTAGAGTGGCTGGTACATAATTATACAAAGGGGTGGACAAATTCCGTGGAATTACGACATGTAGAAATAGATGTTGTGTGAGTTCCACCAGACCCATCAGTGCAACCCCAGTGTTGTGGCAGCCACGTGGTTAGCTGGTGTATATCACTGGTGGTGTGTCCTCCCTTACTTCTGCCTGTCTGTCTCTCCATCCTCTCGCTGGGGCTGGGAAGGTGAGCGGATTGAGAGGCAGCAGATCTCTCTCATCCTTCCCTCTGTCTTCAGAAACCAGGATTGCGAACTCCCTCCCTCCATGTTTTCCCAAAATCTCAGTGAGGCAGGCACAGTCAGACACTTTGCTGTTTCAGTAGTTTTCTGCTAATTGTGCAGATGTTTCCAGGAAGGAGCAGGGACTGTATCACAACTGACTTCTGCATGGTGTCAGTACCTCCAGGATCTGTGCATTCATCCTCAGGATGAGAAATGTCTATTTACGTTTTGTTGGATCAATGTGCCCTGAAGAGCTGACATGTCACTATCATTGTAATCTGTCATCTCCATTATCTCCAGCATTAGAGCCACCTCTAAAAATGTGAATATTAAGGGAAGGTTTCCAGAGCAGACAGGTGACAGCCAACCTAGTTTCATTAGTTACGTAATAAAAATTGCAAAACTTGCTGTAACTGTCAGAAATATAGCACCAAAGTAATGGCTTAACTGGTAAGAATAATCTTTCATCTTGGCAGATGGTTCATGTACCAAGTTTCAGACTGATGAGGTTAAAAAAGCTGAGAGAAATGCAAAACTTTGAAAATCCAAGCTAAAAATGGAAATGCCAAATGACCCTGAACACCAGCAATACCACAGCACTCCACATAATATACTAAGTAACTTTTATGAATCAGAACCCACAACATTTTACTCTTTGTTGATTACATTTGGGGTAGATTAATCATAAAATGTATGGATTTATGTTATTTGTAAAAGCGGACTGGATGGCAAGTTATGTGTATTTATTCTAAATCCAATGTGTTTTCAGAATGATTCTTTTATATCAGAAAATTACTGATGTCTTAATTTAGATTTTATTTTCTGATAGTTTCAGGGATTTTATTTTCATTATGCTGTCTGCTTGGCTGGTGTTTTATATTCAAGGTTGAGAGAGGGAGAGAGAAGGAGAGAGGGAGAAGGCCTCACTCTCCAAAGCAAATCATTGATCCTATTGACCCATTTCCCATTTCAGGCTATTTATTAGATAGGTTATAGCTCCTTCATTTTGATTAGTGGGGAAAAAAGCCCTCAGAGTGCACTTAGAGAAGATTACTTACTCAGCTCTGTTTGTAACTTAGTCCAGTAACTATTTCATTGCAGAATCTTTGGCATTTCTTGAGGAATATTTTTTGCTCTTGTCTATTCATTTAGAACCCATTTTCTGAAAATGAGGAATTGCAGCAGAGATCTGTGAGGATTTTGGGAATTAACACCTGGGATCTTGCCTTAGAACTAACAAACTTTGACTGGAGCCTCTTCAATGCAATTCATGAGGTAAGAAGCACCACATCCACTTCCAGGTATATTAATGTATTGCAGTGTTGTGCCATGGTGATGCATTTTGGAGCACTGGTGTTCCTGGGTGCTTGGTTCCCTGTCATGACAGCATGATTTGGCAGCTCTCAGTAGGGTGACAGGTCCAAGAGTTATCTTGCAGTCCTTGAGACTGAAAGGAATTGTCAAGGGTTTGTAACTTTCCTGTGTTCGGGCATCTCATACGTTCCCCGTATACCTGATGAGTTTTATTGAGATTTGCCTCAAGAGGGTAAAAGACCATGAACATTTTCTAAAAACCCTCTCTGTGAATATGTTACATATGCAAAATGTCTTATGCACTTGATAATGTTTCAGTAAATACAGGATTCCACAAATAGCTGTCTTTCATACCACTTTAGCCACAAAAGAATTCACTGTTTCAGCAATTTAGATGGTCACATTACTGTTCGTGTTAGGCTTCAGTGGGATGAAAAATACTGGGCAGGCTTTATTAAATGGGAAAATGGTGCACTTCAAGGCCCATTGGGTTGTTTCAATGACTTTGATAGGTTCTGGTTTGAGTTGCTGAGTAAAACACACAGTTAACAGCAGAAAATCTCTCTTGAAAATACCATTCACTGAAAAGCACATTGGCTTTCAGAGAAAATGAATGTGAAATTCCCTTGCTTTTCATCAGATGCTTTCCTTTTCTTTCATTTTGAGTTCTTTTAGTCAGTTTAGACACTGTGAATTTGGAACTGGCCAAGCTTGGGGTTGTTTTTTTGAACAGAAATCAAGACCCACACCTCTCTTGATTAAAAATTTGCTAATATAGAAGCAAGTTTGAATAGAGATTTTCAGATTCTGCAGTGGTTTGGTATGATGGTTACTTTTTCATACTGGAACCGAAGTGATGAAATACAGAAGTAGACTGTTTATGTCTTTTACCTGGCTATAGCCAGAAGTGGAACTGCAGGAATTCTCACAAAAAGGGCGTATCTTGCAGGACTCCCAGTCCACCTGCCTTCTGTAATAAGTCTCTGGATTTTTCTGAGCCAAACCTGAAGCTTTTGAGATTGGCTCATGGATAATGAAAAAATAACCATTTGTGACCAGACCTTGTTTCAAAGCCATACTTATAAATAATTTATAGTTCATTTATATTTAAATTGTTTTTATATCCCTAATGATGTTGTCAATGTCTTCCAGCAAGAGCTGATATACTTCACGTTCAGCAGACAGGGCAGTGCTGAAAACACAGAGAATCTCAGTCTTCTGCTTCAAAGATGCAACGAGGTCCAGCTTTGGGTTGCCACTGAGATACTGCTCTGTAGCCAGCTCTGCAAACGTGTGCAGCTAGTGAAAAAGTTCATCAAGATTGCTGCCCAGTAAGTTACTAGCTTTGCAACAGAAATCCTTGAATTCACATGGTTTGTTTGGCAAAAAGTAGGTGGAGAGGCAAGGAAAGAAAATTGTCATCCTGTGTTTTGATAGTGTAGTAAGCATACCTAAATAAAACAGTCCATAGATAACAATAGCAGGCCCTGGTCAAAACTAGACATGGTGGAGTATATGCTGCTCAAATCTCCCCTGGAAGCTTAGCTGTTGTGTCTGCAGTGTCAGCTGCAACATCCCTGATGGTGCAGAGGTAGCTCCTTCCTTAGCTGAGATAACCTGAGCACCATTTGACAACTATTTAGGCAGCAGAATGATCACACAAGACTAGATAAAAACCAAAACACTCTGTTATAAATTTGGAAGTCCTACCCCTAGAGAGGAACCTAACTGCAGTAAGCTGTTGCCCCATGTCATCCTCTCTGGAGTACTTTTGCTTATAGGAGGGGTAGGTATCTTCATGTATTAGATTTGACAGTCTACTCTTCCACTGTTACTAAATAGTACTGGCATTTGTTCTGTGCCTTGCAGAATACAAATATATACTATACACAGAGATTTCTTTTCTCTGTAATGACTCTCTGTCTTAGTAACCAAGGAAATGGAGCAATTTAAATATGTGCAATCATCCTCCTCACCTCTCTCTCCACTTGTTGGTCTTCTGCAATATTTGAATATGCATGTTCATGGAAACTGTATAATTTGTTCCCTTCATTGACTGGGCTGATTTAATTTGCAGGGCACTTACATACAAAGGACTGTTCTCTGCTGAAGCGCTGCCTTTAGAGAAATTAATTCTTCTAATCTAATCTAGTGTAACTCATAAATGTGATCTGAGGGAGTTTGTAAGTTGTGTGGTTTCCAGTAATATGTTAATTTTCTGCCATATCAGTGGCCAAAGAATGGCTGGTTCTATGTGACTTGCTTGCACCACTGTAGCATTAATTTGCTCCCAAGAAGAGTTTTGTGTCTGTCCCACATGAATAAGAATGTATTTGTTACCAGACTAAAATGTTGCCCTATTTTTGTTGATTCCATTAAGTGAAAAGCCAAGGTTATGGAGACTGAATACAGTTGTCCCTAAAGAGTAGACAGGCTCTCCCAGTGCGTTGCAGAAGCTCCTGCACTGGAGAATGTAAGTGATGAAATGTGAGTGTGTAGTTTCCACAGGATTTTTTTTTTAGTCATAAAAGCTGCTTTCTAAATGAACACACCACTGTATCTCATCAGTTCTGGAAGAGTTGATGACAGGGGAACATTTAGGGTGGAAAGATGGTGTGCTAAGCACAGGGCTCTCATCATGAGATGCAAACCAAGCAACCCTCCTGTTTTGTTTATGGCTAAGGCAGAGAGGTAGGGAGCTATGAACAGCTCTGGCTATTCCCTGTTCTCTGCTCACAGATTCAGCCAGGAATCTTTGTCTGTGATTTTCCTCTGGCCAGGAAAGCACCAGGACTAAGATTTCATGTTCATCATCTGTGTGCTTTGCTGTTGAGGAACACCTGAAGAAAATAAAAGCATTTTACACAAGAGTGTCAATACATAAAAAGGAGACAGAGTTTTTGAAAAACAAATCCATATGCTTCTGTTGATGATTAGTCTAAAAGAGAAAACAAGGGGTTCAATAAAGCAAATTAATTAGCATGTTATTAGGAATTAACATCCTGGGGAGTTAAAGAAACAAGTCAATGTAAGGTTAGAATAAATAAATTATAACAGCAGCCTTTTTGCTCCTCAGGCAGGCAGTGGCTGACTGTAAGAGACATTCCTTCTCCCTACAGCTTGCTGTGAGGAGTGGGCCCACCCAACAGACAGTTTATGCAGGCTGCATTGGACACCTTCCTTGTTTTGAAATGAGTTGCCTTTGGGAGCTGCCTGGCTTTAATGATAAAAAGAATCTAAGCAACAAAGTTAGGATTAACTTTAAGACAGCTGAAGTGAGAAATACACTGTCTCAAGATAGTACACAGTGATAAGGGCAGGCTTTATAAAACTTGTAACAAGCTCTGGCCATTTTCCAGGCCAAGGCCTTGGCATGTACTTTTCCCTGATGATAAATCCCAGTGAAGCCAGTGGGTTCATTCGTACTTAAAATTATCTTAAAAGAGGATTCTCACTCTCACACACAAATGCACCCATATAGTTGTATGATCTTCAAAAATCTGCAAGAGACAGGGCAATATTTTTGTTTGAAAAGAACTCAGTATTTCAGGATTTCAAGTTTCCTAATGGACTAGAAAATGGACTAGAAATAAGCATACTGTGACTGTATATGGTAAAATGTCAAAAAATAGAGGTATTGAGCAAATTCCATCAGGACCTGTACTAGAACCAGTACTAGCTGCAACTGTTTTATAGGCCTATGTAAATTGAACACTAACCAGATTTTCAGACAATAAAAATGATGAGGGATTGCAAATGCATTGGAGGATAGATAGGAAAAAAAAGAATTATCTAAGGAGTCTAGTGGCATGTGCAAACAACAGTAGGATAAGATTTAATTTAGATAGATGTCGAGTAATTCAGCTACAGAATGCTAATACGGAGCTGAAGAAATAAATGCATGATTGTAAAGAACAGTGCTGTGACAGAGGTCCTTGGGTGATAATAGATGACAAATTAAAAGAAAGGACAAAATGTGGTGCTGTTCCAAATAAATAATTTGCTGTTTGTTTTATGCTTGCATAAGAACTTAGAACAGTAATTATATTTCTTCTTCCCTCCCCACTGTCTCATTACTTGAGAAAGGTGTGAAGGAAAGAAGAAAACACAAGTTAAAATAAATTACAAATAATTCAAGGAAGGATAATAATAATATGGAAAAGCAGATCGCAGGCTGCAACCACAAAGAGAAATTGAAGGATCCTATGTTGTACAATTTACAGAAAAGATGAAAAAGGGGATGAAAATATTTATTATACAACAGAACAGAGGTCAAGGAATTATTCTGTATGGTAAAGGACAGCTGGGAGTAACTTGAACATTGAAAAGGGAAAATTACTTTTGACAGCAAAGGGAAAAAAAATAACCTGCCAACAACAGGGTTGATGAGACAGTAGAACGTTTTCTAAAAAACTTCTTAGAGACCCCATCACCTAGACTGCAGGTGGTTATGAGAGGACACTTAATGAGTTCATTATGTGGAAGATGATTGTATGTTAGTGCTGAGGGTTGAAATGAGACTCAGTAACCCAGGATACCTGTGCATTCCATTTATCTCTGATTCTGAGTACAAAAAAATCATATTTTTATTCCTCAGCTGTAAAGCCCAAAGAAATCTGAATTCATTCTTTGCAATTGTTATGGGTCTCAACACTGCATCTGTCAGCCGGCTGTCTCAGACCTGGGAGGTAAGACACATCTTTATATCTTTTAGATGCTGTCAAAACCATTTTGCACAAAGGTTGTATACTGGTGAATTACCTTTGCTTTCTAATTATTGGTTTTTCATGCTGAAATCAAACATGGAGGGAGTGTTGGTGGAGAAAATTCTTTGTGACCTGAAACCTTAGATACACAGCTATTAAAAAAACCCCCTAAATGTGTCCTTCCAGAGTTTTAAATAAGAACAGAATATGGAGACCTTATCTCCTAAAACAAAATAAATTATTCTAGCATTTTAAGTAGATGTTAGAACAAAAAGTCATACAAAGGTGGCTCCAAGCAAGCAGTACCTTATTATGGAATAATTTAATTAAAAAGGCAAAACAACAAAGTAGAAAGAAACCTTCTCTAGTTGTCTTTCATCAGGTTTTTTTTTTAGCTGCTCATCTTGAACAACAAAGTTAGGAAATGAACCATGAATAAGGAGTATACTGGAGAACAGAGATTATTTGCTGAAGAAGCTACTGGTTGCTACACAGAACATGAGTGTGTTTAAAGGAGGGTCCCACTGGGATCTGTGTTTATGTTGTGGATTTTTTGTTTCCATCCAAGTGGTGTCCATATTGAATCATAGTATCCGTACTGAGTGATAGCATCTTCAAGTTTACTGTATCTGCTGAGGAACCAAATACTGGAGAAGGAGTAATTGAGTGGGATGGGTTGAAGCCTTATCCTTCCTTCATGCCCTTAACACCACAAGTGGGCAGTACTCCAGAAGTACCAATCTGTAATATAGAGTGACAGAGGAGAGCTGTGATCTGCCTTGGAGATACTCTTGAGCACCAACAGCTGAGACCAAAGGGCCATTAGAGACTTACAAACCTACCTGACACTGTCCGGAGCAAAGTCTTCCCCCTTAGCTGAAACCATGCATATGGAAACATCACTCGTGTGTCTGCAGCTTTGACACACAGAGAAACAACAACAGTGACTGCAGGGACTTGGGCAAGGAAGAGCTGACTTAAATAAGAGATAAAGTAAAAGTTTTAGAGAAAAATACATACCTGAGGATGATGATACAGAAACCCCTTGCCTCTGCTATCTCTAAAACACCTCTCTAGGGAACATTTGCCCTGGGCTCCTCCTCAGAGCTGCCTTCATTCCATTTCTCTTGGCTTTGGTAGGAGAGTGAAAGAGACCAAGTATGGTCTCAAAGGCAATGATACAGATCTCTCCTGCACAGAAACATGCAGAACTCTGCTCTGTGCTGAGGCCTCTGGTGATCATGCACTGCTGGTGGACTTCTCTCAGGAAGAGCAGAATATGTTGCTTGTTGGAACAAAGAGTGCATCTGCATATGTACCGCTGTAAATATGTCATGTTTCTGTGTGTAAAATATTTATCAAGTCACATCCTTTCTTTTCTTTATTTGTAAAACTTCATTGCACTGGAAGTTTCAAAAGCAGAAGGTTATTTGCATTAGTAATGTGACTTTTAGAAAGTAGAGCAATGTTTTTAAATTAATTATAATTACTTACACATGTAAATGAAACAACCTAAATTTAAGCAGCCATTTAGACACTGAATCATATTGGCTTAGCACTTGATTTCTCAAACAAGTAGTATGTTCCCAAGCATATTCTACTTTTTTTTCTACAGTATCCAGTGTTTTAATGAGCCTCACTTTCCCTGATTTAAGATAAAAAAAACATGCAATTGCACTTCCATGTTCAGTCATTTTAGCATTTTAATCATACACATCCACTTAATCTAATTGTTCTAAATCTCTTTTCTCTTGGTAGTGTCACTGTGGCTGTCAGCATCTAAGGACAAAGACAAGACAGGATTTGTACTAAGAGGGGATCTCTTTTACTAGACTAACTACTATGGTTGGAATAAATAGACAGGCTTTAAGGTCCACACACCATTCTTCAAGTCTGAAATACAAGCATGAAAATTTAAATTGCAAAACAATTGCTTTAAGTGTAGTGATGTGAATCCATTAAACCATCTGAGAGACAAAGGAAGTGGATGCTTGTGGAGTAGAGCAGGTGTTGGCAGGGGAGGCAAGACAGCAGTTTGTGCCTGGGCTCCCTTAGAAAGTGCTTTATGCACCTCTCTGTGGGATTAGGGTCAGATACCAGAGACAGAGTAATCAGTTTATGAAGGAAATGTCTCACTTTGGCACCAGATTGTGCCAGTGTTAACCCTGATCAGCACTGGCATGATGTATGAAACAGCACTGAGTGTGGCACCTGTTAATTTCTAGAACCCATGTTCAGGGAAGATTGATTACAACAAATTATTTAACCTGGATGTGATTAGTTTCTGAATTCTCAGCCTGTGTTACTGCTTCTAGCTCGATATGGATATTTAGGTAAATGCACAGTCATGGAAGCTGAGGAAGAAAATAAAAACCAGCTGCTAACCAGCAGCTTCCATAAAAGAAGGATGCAGGTCCCCAAGATGAGGCTGTGGGACTGGGTGCCTTGCTGGCATTGCACTGAACATGGTCTGTAATTAGGGCTCTGGGAGCTGAGGAGCAGAGGTTAACTGCATGTTGGTGCTTTCACCAGGCACTTCACCCAGAGCAGTCTCATGGAAAAAAAGGCCTCAGCATTTTTCTGCCTAAATCAAATTCTCTCTTCTTTTTTTTTTTTTTCTTTCCCTCTCCATTTTCCACGCTTCAGAAAATTCCTGGGAAGTTCAAGAAACTTTTCACTGAACTTGAAAGTTTGACGGTAAGTATGGTGTTGACAGCAGAAGAACATTGCTTGCTTTACCTGCCTTCCTTCTTCCTAATTTATTTGGAGTCTGCCTGTTATTGTCTGCAGCTGAACTTGTCATGTCAGATCCATGATTTGCTGAAGGCCATGTGGCTCTCCAGAGCTCCGAGATGGTCTGCAAACATGAAAAGGAAAGAAGCTGTGTTCCTGACAGAGGGAGGAAGGGCAGAGAGAGCCAAATCTACTATCGGTTCACCAGCATCAATTTGGGAGCTGTTCTTTTGCTCTGGTAGTTAATCAGCCTTTATCTGAAACAATGTGCTGCAGATCAGGGAGAAAAGAGACCAGCTCAAGTTTTAAAAAACAAATGTCAGAATCTGAGGCTTGAGGGTCTTTGTCAGCATGATCAAAGCAGAATAAACAAATGTTTCCTCTGGCTGTCATGGAAGTGGGTGCATGGTAAGATCACTGCCTGGCGTGTGGAGCAGAAGATCCAGCCTTTACTGGCTGTCACGCTTCTGTACTTGGAGTTCTTAATAAATGAACATGTTTTAGTGATACTGTGTGAGCTGGGTTACAAAAATGTTTATTTACATTGGAAATTGAGATGACTTTCTGAATTGCCTGCACAATGCCACTGAAACCTACTACTTTATTTTCTTTGAAAGTCTCCAGTGTGCTCCATGGATCTTAAAGCAGTTTTTGTTGGGATTTTTTTGTTGCTGTTTGGTGATGTTGGTTTTGTTTTTTTTTAAAAAGAAATTAATTAGCAATATATTCTGAGACATATTTTGCGCTATATAGTAAGAGATTTTACTAATAGAAATTTGTGGAGAAATTACAGAGCAGTCCAAGTGAATCTATTCTGCAGCTTCCTCTCAATTTAGCACTGCTTCATCTAGAGGAACATAATTGCTTTTGTTCCTTTCACTGCTTATTTTTCCTGTTCAGTTTGGCATGTCAGCTAGCTTAGAAAACCTTTAGCTACCTTGTATCCCAAAGAAACCCTTTATATATAAATCATGTTCAGATCATAAGTCTGTAATGGATTTAGAATTGCTCTTTTTATAGCCTATTGATTTTTCTGTCTATTACTCAAATTGTTTTGTAGGATCCTTCTCTGAATCACAAAGCTTACAGAGATGCATTCAAGAAAATGAAATCTCCGAAAATCCCCTTCATGCCCTTACTTCTGAAAGGTAACGTTAAAGCTTGGCTGCTCTTCACTGTTGTTAATTAAAATAAGTGTAAGGTGATTTTTTTTCTTCAGGTGCTCTTAAAATGAGTATGTGACAGATACAGTGGTATCTACAAGATAGCACTTGGTCTGGATAATAAACAACTTCCTTTTAAGACAGGGGGAAGATGCCAATTTTCACACAGGTCTTAAAACTTCATACTGTCCTGTCAGGTATGGATAGAGCTGTGATAGAGCTTTTGCTTTGACCACATCCTCTTCAGTACAGAAGTGTGACCCTGCAAGCCCCTGAACCCGTGGCCATGGCCATACTGCTGCTCTGAGATGCCTGTTGGGAGATGCCTCCCTGCTTTGCTGGGATGAACCTCCCTGGTGCCACCCTGAAAGCAGAACCTGCCCAGTCTCTCTGTCCTGAGAGGAGGGGATTTCCAGGTCTCTTATAAGTCTGAAAGAGATAAAATCTTACTATCTAAAATAATTTTTTAAAGAAATCTCTTAAAGTACAACTACTTGCTAATGCAGTGAGCTGGGCAGCTAATTAAGTGGCAAGTATTTCAAATATTGCATTGTCTTGGAGTCATTAATTATTAATTGCCTAGTCTTTGAACATGGCAAATTTGTTTGTTTATTCCTGTATTCTGAAAGTGTTCTCTTTAGGCTGTTTATTCCAACCTGCTGCTGCTGCTGTGAAATGTTTGAAGGCAGTTCTCCAGATCAGTTGGTGACAGTTTGGGAGCCACCAGACACTTCCCTTCTTTGCATACATCAAAGGAGTTTGCATTAATTCAGATGGATACAATTATCAAGGCTTCAAAATCAATATTTTTAAAGTGTTCTGGAGCACATTGTGCCTGCAAACAAAGGCAGCAAACATAAGTCACTTGTAGCAATGATGTTTGCACAGCACTACAATGTGGTGTATAAGAACATGCACCTAGACAGCATTTGTGTCTTTAACTTGTACTGGAGATAGCAAGAAGACTATGAAATTAATGCAGTAATGTCCTTCAATACAGTGGTCCATAAAGAGATGCTGCCAAGGTTGATAATTCCAAAAGTATTTCACGGTGCGAAGGAATTTATTCCATAACAGGCATATTTGTATTAAGGTCATTTCCAAGACCAGTAAAATAGGCATGGGTAGCATAGAAATCATTAATAACTCAGAAAATTGCTGTATTTCATCACAATAGGAACAAAAGTAGTTTCAATTAAAAAAATGAAAATTCTTAAATTATGAAAAATAACTTCAGACTGTCCTTTTAAAAGTTAATTAAATTTAAATGCAGAGCTCTCAGCACACAGGCACAGCTTTTGAAAATCAGGCAGATTTTTCAAATGTGTAATAAAATACTGTGATATACCCTTATAACCTAGTTCAGATGCAATTTTCTGCTCCACTGAATTTATCTAGACTCTTAGTTGTTGGCTGCAAAGCAAATTTCTGTTCCTTCTGCCCTCAGAGATATACACATTGCTGTCAATGACTTAAAAAGCTGTGCGGAAATTTCTGCTTCCAGTATAGGTTTTTCATTAGAAGTGATGGACAGTTTTTAACTGCATTGATACAGACACAAGTACTGCCTGTGTCCTGAAGTCGTGTCTTTTCTGTGTCCCTTTCCCTGGGTGCCCCAAAGCAGCCCAGCAGAGGAGGTGTAGTGGGTCCTGCTCCCTCCTTTCCCTCTGGTTTTTAGGATGCATCCCAGGGTTAGGAGAGGTGCTGGAGGTATCAGCAGCATATGCTGTGCTTTCTGCATGTCCAGGCTGGCATCCTGCCTGCCGCAGCCCGGCCATCCTAGGGGCACAGGAGCTCTCCATCACCCCCCCATAAGAGTCCCAGCCCCGGGTTTCCTGCGGCATTTGAAGCCATTTAGCATTTCAATTCCAAGCAATTACAAAATTCCCCTCAGGCACAGAGCGAGCCTTTGAAACCCAAGGAAATAAATCAGGTTGGCTGTTTTGAGGGAGGGTGAAGGTGAAGGTGAATGGGGGTGGGGGTGTGTGTGACAAAGCATCTCTGCAGGTTTCCAGTCCTAAAATCCCCAAAACCATGGGGTCCATGTGAGTATCAGAGGGAGTCCTAGAGGTGAGCACAGGAGAAATGCTGAGGTGCACAGTGGGACTGGTGGGCTGGAGGCTGGCACCTCTGCTGAGAGGGAGGCTTGTCCCATTTACTGTGTGCCATTCTCCTGCTGGCATACACAGCTGTGACCTTTAAGGAGTAAAGGTGTTGGAGTGCCGACTCATTCTGTTAGCGTTTTCTCCTCATGGATCTCCTGGCTACCCTCATATCCAGGAGAGAGCTGATGGGGGCATGGTCATGGTGCTCCTGCCAGTATTTTCAGTAACCTGGAGGGTGCACTATTGAAGTCAGAGCTTCCACTCCCACAGGGAATCTATTCATATTCTTTGTGCTTCATGTCCAAGATAGGTCTCACTTCTGACCTAATACTCAGTCACCCTAAACTGGGCCAGGAAACACTTCAGAGACAGAGTCAGAGAAGCAGGTATTTGCTTTATTCAGTGCCAGGTGTGGGGGATCTCTCCTCCTAACACACACACACTCCATACCTTCCAGTATTACGTGTAAAATTTATGAATATTCATCACATTCCTTGGGATAGGAGTGGTTATATAAATTAGTTCTCAGAAGTCATTAGTATCATTAGCGTATGTGTCACACATGCACGGTGTGTCCTGGTGGTCGAACTGAGGAAGGCTCCTCTTCTTCCTCAGGGTCTTTCTGATGAAGGCTAGCAGTCTTCATCACAATGCACTTTTCGCCTTTTTTTCCGGAGCACTCACAGTCCTTTGTGGGGTGACCCAGCAGTTTCTGTTGGTTTCAAGTAAATTCTTGTTCCTCTTATCTTGGCAAGATTAAGGTGAATCCTGCTTCTTAGGTTTTGTAATCAACATTTGCTGTCTCCCAATAGTTAACTGTGCTTACATGAGTTAACTATTGATCAATTTTATCAATACGCAAAAAAACCCTAGAGCAAATGGCCTTGAGCTACTGTTTTAATTGTAATCTTAACTTGGCAACATTTATTTTGCCTGATATTCCCTCCCTCCAGTTCATTACACTGTGTTCAGTTCTCTTCCTGGAGCCAAATATAGACCTTTCCCTTTTCCTCTGACCTTTTTGTTGCCTTTGCAAACTCCCTCCGACAACACTGCATAAAAGTGTTTTTCCCTAGCCATGATGCTTATTTCAAAGCTTTCAAACTGACTTTGGTCAGTCTCGTGTTTAACCTCTCTGGCTGTCCACTGCTGTAGCCCATGTCTTTGGGAGGACTTCAGAGCCATTGTGTCCCACAGAGGGAGATGAAGGGGTGCCAGAGCCAGCTCCAGCATCTGGTAGCTCTGCCCCTGTGGAGCTCTGGGCTCAGGGACAGACATGTCCCAGCCTGGGCACAGCCATGGGCAGAATGTCTGGATGGGTGTGGAGAGCAGATATGACATGCAGGGCCATCCCTCTGAATGCCCTGCCCTACTCCCAGCCATCCTCTGTATATTATGCATCCCAGAAGTAGCACAGACCAGGTTTAATAAGAAATCCTTGCTCCCATTTGAAAACACTCTTCTTAACCATTTGTAAATATTGTTGTTATCTAATAATCTCTGCATGTCATCATTAGGCCAGGCTTTTGTTTCATTGTTACAAGGTATTGTGTCAGTCCTTAATGAGATGCTTCCCTTTTTCCTTTTTTTTTTTTTTTTGGTTGCTGTTTAGTAATTTTATTTATTTGCATTAAAACACGAAGTTGTGAATAGTAATTGTTTTTCTTTTTTTTTTTCTTTCCAGATGTAACATTCATCCATGAAGGAAATAAAACATTTCTGGATAACCTTGTTAATTTTGAAAAGCTGGTAAGCTAATTTTGTCCTTCCTGTTTTTCAAAACATTCATGTTCTCTTCTTCCCTTTGCCTTCCTTATCTTGTAAGACTAAAACGTTTTCTTCTGGCTGAACCAGGAAGAAATAATTGGGGGTAAAAAAGAGCAAGCAGGATAAAACAGCCAAGTCACTCTCCCCTGCCCTTTTCCTCTGCTCCTCTCTCTTCTCATTCCTTCCTCCTCTACTTCTGTGTAAAATGGCTAAGCCAGTAATGGCCATCATCACTGCCACACAGTCCACTCTTCATTTACATCCAGTGAGATCAATTCCTTTGTACCACCATGTGGGCTGTTTTTTATTACTTAAGTTCTCCTGCTTCAGCTTTCTCTGAATTATGTTCCCCTTTTTTTTTTTTTTTTTCCTCAAGGCTTCTCTTCTTTATCACTTAAGGAAAGATTCCTCTAGTTTATCACCTGCCAGTGGTATTGTAATTTTGGGGATCTTAAATGAAAGGGAAACTTTTTGATCTAGGTTAAATGAGAAAGAAAATAATGCCTAAAATATGAATTAAATTGACTGTACATATCACTATTGTAGCTTTTATGCATAAGGGCACTTGATGATGTATTTTTGGCCACATTCACTGTAGATGTCATATGACATCTACTCTGGCATGATATTACTGAGAGAAGTTTGAGTTGCCTAATTTGCGTTGGCTTTTGGTGGTTTGTTTGGTTTTTATTGTTGTTTGTTGGTTGGTTGGCTTGATTTTGGGTTTATTTTTGATAGCATTTTCATGAGGTCACTTGGTGTGTTCAGCCTGGAGGAGACCTCATTGCAGTTACAACTTGCTCTTGAGGTGAAGGGGAGGGGCAGGCACTGATCTCTTCTGTGTGGTGATCAGTGATAGGACCTGAGGGAATGGCCTGAAGTTGTGTCAGGGGAGGTTGAGGTTTAGGTATCAGGAAAAGGTTCTTCACCCAGGGGGTGGTTGGGCACTGGAACAGGCTCCTCAGGGAAGTGTTCACAGCACCAGCCTGACAGAGCTCAAGCAGTGTTTGGACAATGCTCTCAGGCACATGGTGTGACTCTTGGGGATGGTGCTGTGCAGGACCAGGAGCTGGACTCGATGATCCTTGTGGGTGCCTTCCTGCTTGGCTTATTCTGTGATTCAATGGCACTGAAAGGTAAAGTCTATATATCTCAACAGTGGTGGAGTAGAGAAACCTGGAATTTTTTTTTGTTGGCCTGTAGTATTTGACCAAGAAACCAAAATGTTCTTTGCAATTGCTCCAGGTATGCCATGGGACTGTTAGTCCAGATGGCTGTGGTTGGTGAATTGCACCCAAGTATTTTCTCCATGTGTTTACACTTGTTTGGGAATGAACACACAACCATGGAGTTATTCGTGAACCAGATGTTGAACTTATTTTCACATTTTATCATAATGTATGTTGTCTTTCAACTTGCAAGCAGACGTAGACTCTGACTTTTGAACCTGAGCTCCTTTTTTTCCTGTTTTCTATTTGACTTCTGTACCTTTTATTGTTGCAGAGTTTACAAGAACACTGATTTGCATTTAATGAAAGATTTTCTTGTCCCAAGTCCATTAACTGTTTGACCTTTAGGTGTTTGCATAAAACTCATTAGCATGTTCTTCTTCATTGCCCCTTGGAAGTATATCCAATTAACATGTAAATTAAACTAGCCCTTGATGTACCATAATTGTTACTAAAATCCCCCCACTGGCCCATATATTTATTTAGTGAATATACAGCATCTAATTCTTGTCCAGTCTTAGCAGTGTTCATTTGTTTGTTTGTTGTGTAATCATGTATATGTTTAATGTATGCTGGGCTTCCTGGGTAAGAATCCCTTTCCTTTCTGTCTCCGTTGTGTCTCCAGAGGCAGGGGAGCTTTGCTAATTGACTTCAGTGAGCTGGGATCTCACCTTTTCCATTCAAATGGATAATGGGCATTTTAAATGGCAGGGGGGGAGAGGCTGAGGTGATGGTTGTGGGGTGAGGGTTGTTCAGATTGACACTTCCTCCAAATTATCATTCAGATCACAGCTCTCAGAAACATGCTGTCTCATGCAGCCCTGTACATGTGAATGCAGGCAATAGTGCAAGCTTAGGAAGTGGGGGCTTAGGAGAGATTTAAATACCAGTGTAGTGGAAACTCAGGCTGCACACTGGTATTACACTGGCTCAGTTGGACCTTAAGGGATTTAGTCAATGGCCATGAGCTAACAAGATGCATCACATGTGATCACGTATTCATCAGTCCACGTTTCTTTTCTAATTATAAGGGCTTTGTCCCAAAGAACAATGTCCTTCTTGGTGTTCTGTACAGAACACTGAAGTGCTCAGCACTTTTTGGCCTTTGCTGAGAAAAATTAGGATTGACATTGACTCCTGCTCAATTTGGATCAAGCCACTGAACCTCACCTGCAAATTTGCTGTTGCAGAAAAAGAAGAAAAGAATTATTCTACCATAGCAGATTACTGCTTTGGGGAAGGAACTTACTTGCTGTCATAAATGAGTAGAATTTCCACTCATGAATTTCAAAGCAAAGATGGTTTCTTGTGTCTCCGTCTGGATCAGTATTTTGAAATATTTCATTTCTGCATTAAACATCTCACCTGAAGGAGGACTTGTCAGTTTGAACCATTAACTTTTCCAACTATATTAGTTGGTTTAATAAAAGATCTTCTTTCTCCCTACAGTCCCTGCTTCTTTTATATTCTTAGACCTCAGCAATCCTACCATGACTGAATTTGATTTGACATGACATGATTGCAGTGGATACTAAGTTAATTCAAAATGTAAAGAAGGAAATTTGCGAAGAGAAGAAAAAGAAGTGATCTTTTGTCTCAGGAATGTTACCTAGCTTTAGCAAAGGTGAAGGGGTTGCAGTGGTTTATTTAACTGCATTTTGGGTAAAGTCTAGTCTATAATAGTGTTAGATCAATATTTAGTACCATACCTACTTCTTCAACTAAATCTGAAGGAATAAATTAAGATATACATGGTCACATCTCAAAGTATTTCCGTGAAATTTTCTGAGCTGCTTCATTGAAATGTGGCTTCTTCAGGTTTTTCTCTCCAGCCATCAGCTATGTGTTAGCAATGACAGGTCTTAGCCACACTCCAGCAAACTCTATTACAGGTCAGTGGCCATTGCCATTTTCAATAACACCTGCTCACCTAGAGCCTTCAGCTGTAAGGACTGTGTACCTGCAGCTGTAGGTTCTCAGCCCCAAATGTCTGTTCATCCCCAAGCCTGAGGCTTTGCTTTCCTCAGTGAAAAGAGTGCTAATGATCCTGGGTAGCTAGTAGGCTGAAAAGCCACAGGAAATGTGTGTTACTCATCACACTAACAAGTGTGCAAGCACCTCTTTAAGCAGTCAGGAGATAGGATTTGCTTTGCAGGTACATTGACTGGCTTTCTGCATTACTTTTGGATCCCAGAGAGTTGTAACCAGAGAGAAATGCCTGATTAGGATACTAAAGCCAGAGGATTTGGGATTCTGCTTTAAATGTTACACAGAGGTTCTTCCCTTACCAGAGCATCACTGCCAGAAGCCAGTCTTGGGATGGACCCTCACAGTGACTGACTACAAAGGAGAGACAGCAAAGAGTTACAGTTTGTGTGATAGTTGGGTCTCTCTGACTTCTAAAATCCAAATGCAAAGGGTGTTGGCTGGAAAACATCACAGTAGCAGCACTGGTGGAAGTTGTAGTACTGCCAGTATTCACATTATTGATCGTGAAATCTAGATCATCTCATTAGAACTTCATTATAATCAGTGCAAGGACATCAGCAAAAGAGATTGTGTAATTTCATGGCAAATGAAGCACAGCAGGTAATGAGAAAAATTATTTTGATTTACTGATGAAAGAAATATGAAATTTCCATTAAACATGCTCTTGTGATAAGCTTTTCTGTGGAGGAACATTGTAAGCCACTCCCAGGATGCTGAGAGATGAGCTTTGCTGCATCATCCTGGTCTTAAATATACTCTGCTCAAGACAGTTAATCCTTTCCACCTCTGATAATTTTTAAAGGAGATGTGAAAGGAGCATCAGCTGTTTGCATGAGCTGTCACATCATTCCTACTAACTGCAATTTGCTTCTGTTACTAGATTTGGGGAGGAGTTGCCTGAGAAAAAGTCAAATTTTGAAAAAGTAGTGGCTTAAGAACTGTATGGGTAGTATCTAGTGAAGTAAGTTCCCTCTACTGATTTGTAGTGAATAATCCCAATTTTTGTAAATGGACGACCTGAGCCTGAATGCGAAAATGAATTTAAACCTTTCGTTTCCTCTGCTTAATATAAGTGAACATCCAGTATCCCTATGAGCACCAGCTTTTGTTAAAATACTCTACCTCCAGGACAGTTTTATTTGGTACATACCTGTGGAGATGTCAGGGTGCTTGCTCTGCAGCATTTAGATTATGGACTCCTTTTTTTTGTGCTGGTTAGGCTGCAGAGAACTGCCTAGCTGATACTGGTGCCTGAGTGTGGTAGGCATTACACAAGTATGCGCTAAGGGGTGTAGTCTGTGCCACAAAGAGGCTTACAGTCCAATTATACAACCTGTGGAGACAGAAGGAGAGGCTGCAGACTACACAGTACCTTAGGTAATGCACTAAAGCTGGGGTTGAACTCCAAAGCATTCACCCAGGCCACAGGACTTCCTTGCTGTAGGCTTTCAGTTTAATAAAAGTCACTGGAACCAAAATGAGCAATTGTTTGGTTATTTTTCATTACCACTTTCCATTGAGTTCCTAGGAAGTTGTTCTCATTTAATCTGTGTGATATCAGTAAGACATCTAGACTAACCCTGTTTCATCAAATGGTATCACTAAGATAAAGAGCAAAGTTTCTCCTGCTGTCTTCATTTTCTACCTTACCACAGTTGCTTTTTGCTGTACAGTGTAGGGCAAGGAGATTTTTCAGGCTTTTCTAATGATAGAATCTGTCTCAGGTCTTTGCACTGATGTTTTTCATTTTGTCTTTGCAGCACATGATTGCAGATACTGTTCGGTCATTGAGACATTGCAGAAATAACCAATTTGGTGAGTAGACAGAATTTCTGACTTATTTTGCCTTTGTACATCCTTGAGGGTTTGTTGGGTTTTTGGTTTGTTTTTTTTTCCCGTTTTCTTTCCAGTTGCTTAGGTTTACTACAGCAGCAGAATATGGTCAAAAATTATTTCACCGAAGGGCAAGAGAGGGCATCATTATTGGAAGTTCAACATAGCAAAAACTGCAGTTGGAGGAAGCTTTAGTTTACAAAATGTTTCTAGGAACAGCTTCCAAATTTTAATAAATTACTTTCCTGCAAAAATTGCCATCTCTTCAAAACCCTTTGTAAGATCTGTGCCAGCTGCATTTAGTAATGGAGGCCTCTGGTACATGCTGCTGTTCCTGCCTTTCCCAGCTATAACCGAGTTAGCTCAGTCTCCTGCCAGTCTGAGTGTTTTGGTAAGGAATTCACAGCTGCCTTGGCTTCCAGTAGCTGAAAGATGGTACTCATCCCCACAGCTTTTCACTCAGCTCTTCACCAAGAGCAATTGTTTGCTTATTTGGGGTTCTTAAGGACATTTCACGAAACTGTAGAAGTCTTGAAGGTATGAAGATCCTGTGGGTTTCATGAAAGTGGTTGAGTAGGAAGAAAGAGGGGGTTGTTTCCTCTTTTAGGGGAGGCTGCAAATATAGCTGTGCCTGCTCTGGACACAGGAGGATCTGTGCTAAAGGCAATGATCGCGAGTGCCTCAGCTGCACAGAGGACTTCTTTTTGTTTGCTTTTTAAAATTTTTGTTGTTGTTGTTTCCGCCTTATTAGCCACCAGAGAATCCAACCCTAAGGGACCATGCCAGAAAACTTCAGCTGTCTTTGTTCTGCTGCTTACACAGGAGAAACCTTGTTTTTCTCCTTCTCAGTGTTCTTATTCTCTGCAGAGATGTTAGATACAGGAAGGGGACACAAGAACTACTTTAGGAAGCAGTCAGTTTTTAAGCCAAACCCACTAAACATGTCATTTATTGAGGCCACTAAAACCTGTTTTTCAAAGAGAAGTTCAGAACTGTGCTGCAGCCTTGGGGGAAACAGACTTGAACAATATCTTTTTTCACTGATTTTTCAGCAGCTGTCAGCATTGAATCCAACAAAAAGAATAATAATCATAAATTTAATTATAAATACAGGTACCTTGGAGAATAATAGGTACTTTTAAGAGTTTTGTTAAACATTTGTTCTGTAGAATTACCACATGTATATACATTATTACTTTGAAACAAAGACTGCTCAGTATTATGGTTCTTGACTAAGTCAAATATATATCTGTAAATGTATGTAAGAGAGGAAGAAGGGGGAAAGGAGCAAGATGTGCCTTTTTAAAATTTCAGATACTGAAGGAAATACTGATTAATCCAAACCATGCCTCTGTAAGTTAAAATGTCTCCTATTTGACATTAGGAAAAGTAGCACTGGTTCCTTTCAGTGAGATGAGGGTTTTTTGCATCTTCCCTGCACACCTTTCATCTCGTTTTTGCCTTTTTATTTTTCCAAGTGATTTTGTAAGTCTTACAGCATAAATCCAAGGTTAATACCTGAGATTTATCGTACAATCTGTTAGTTTGAAGTAGGCAATTGTTATTTTGTTTTATCATAGACTTGATTTATTGTGAAGCTGGCATTTAAAAAGCAGCTTATACAGACATCCCTGTAGGCACTTTTTTTTCCTAAAATTCGTTTAGGCATGAAATGAATTCACTGAATATTTATTGAGACTTTATGGACAGTTTCCTTTTTTAGTGGGCTTATTTTGCTCTCAGGAATGTGAATCTTTCTACTGCATCAATTCCCAGATTGGCCTAAGAGCAGCAGGCATCTCACTGTAGGAAGGAATTCAAACAAAACTAAGCAAGGAATATTATTATTGTTTATGAACTGTATCATGTGTATTAAGCTTGCAGGCCAAAGGGTTTCTGGATTAGAAACTGGTTAGCTTCCAAGTAAGACTGAAATGCCTTTTTAATGGAAATAACATTTATATCCTAAATCCTGAAAACAAATAATAGCATTTCCAAAGCGAGGAAAAGCAGCCTGAGAAAATAACATAATTCAAGCTTTTGTCATTTGAGGTGTTAATGAGAAATACAAATGTTTTTCAGTACATTCAGCACAGCTGCTGGGATCCTATTCCCTCAGAACAAAAAGGTCAGCTCTGTATCCTGGCACAAATTTATCACATTATCCTGTTCTCTCCAACATTGCTCAAGTTAGATGGCTGCTGTGCAAGAGCTCTTTAAAACAGCTGCCCAGGAGCCCCTTAGCCAACCACATGCAGAGCTGGCTGCATTCACATCCCATGTTACCCACACAGCATCATGCAGCAGTCTTCAGAAACAAGTGGGATTGGTGATTCCTGGAAACTTTCTTGTATAGCTGGAGAGTGTGGAGAAAAGGATGATAATGAAACAAAGGAGAGGGGAAAAGTGTGTGAGTTAAGCTGATTGATTCAGGCAATTTTGAAGGGTTTTCTTTTTCAATTTATGGTGATATTATTAAAAAGTCCTTGAGGACATGGACATGAATTGAGCTTTCCAACCTTTGCTTGTTTGCCAGCAGTCAGCAATGTTGCTTTCTCTGCCTGTCTTGATGGATCTTGGGTTCGGCTTTCTTTTTTCATTTTCTGCTAGTACCAGCCATGCTGGAGGGTTTCACAGGCAGCAAGTTCCCACAAGCCCATTTTGAGCATAAGTCTTGTAACAGAGACAACTGCTATTCAGGCCACCCTTCAGGTTGCCTGTTACACAGCTAATTCCTCTTGCTGCGTAAACTCCCATGAAATGACAGCATGACTCCTGTCTCTGTTACTAGATCAGAAATCAAAAGCATAACAGATCAAAACACAGGGGCCTGTCAGAGCAGCTTTGAAGAGCTTTTGTATCCATCTGCTGTGCTGTCACCTTTCACCGGCTCTGAAGACAATCATCCAGGGCCTGCTTGTGGACTTGTGTTAAAATTCTTAAAAAGTTGCAGGCTGGGTTGCCCACCCCTGCTCAAGGTCCCATTGTGCTGCCAGAGCAGCACAAAGGAAACCTTGAACCACCCTTACAGGGGATGGACTGCCTGTACTGCCAGCAGAAGTAAATCTTCCTCTTCCCAAGAGTCAACTTCTTGCTGTCCTCATGTCCCCCCTCCTTTAATGCATGCTGGCTGCCCAGAATTGCCTATTTCTTTTTTTCTTCTCCCTTTTTGTCTATCTAGCTGTTACCTCATGCATTGCACTTAAACAGCAAGTCCTTTGGATTACTGGCTGTCTTTTCTTTGGCTGTCTAGCACCTGACAGGTGGCACAGCAGTGACTCTGTGACACAGGACAGAAAAGCAGGCAAGGCACAGCTTTCTGATCCATCCCCTTTCTCCTGTCTTGCAGGCAATGAAGTTCCTTCGAAAGAGCATCACGAGCTGAAGCCATACGTCCACCACCTGCATGTCATCGACAACCAGCAAGCTCTGTTTGAGCTCTCTCACAGGATAGAGCCGCGAGTGTGAGCGTACACAGCTTCATGTAACCTTGTAACTGCAGCACTTTGAATTAAGTGAATGTTTATGCCAAGCATGTTGCTTCCCTATATGAGAACAGTTTACTGAGTTTTATCAGTAGCTCACACAACATGCGCAGGAAAATCAGGCAAGAGCCAGCAAAGGAGCTGCTCACAGAGTTGCAGGGCAAGCTTGGTGCCATTCCCGCTGGTCACTGGGACCTGAGGGAGTGGAGCAGTTTCCTTTGAGCTCAGGAGCTTGGTTTCTCTGAAAATATTGTTTGGTCCAGTGTAGCTTTCAATGCAGATTCTGCCAGTATTAGAAAGAAAGGAATCATCATGTCACAGCAACAAAACATTTCAGCAAGCAACATGCCGCAAGGGGGTTGATTCCCAGTTCACCACAGTATGTACCTCACTAATTCAAGGCTGCCAAAGTATTATTGCCAAAAATAATGTGCAATCTGTGCAGCTGCCATGAGTCCACTGGAGCATCATATTTGAGATGTGTGAGCAACCTAGAACGGGAATATAACAACCAGATGAAACTCAAGAGTGTGTTGTGATGTGGAGGTCAGCAGTAAACCGTTCACTCTGTTATGGCTCCTTTAAGAATATGCTTTATAAAACACACTGTAAGAGCCAATCCACTTCTGTTGCAATTTATGGACATAATTGTTTGTATTTTCTTCCTTTTCAGTTATCTCAGATTTAGCACTGGCTCCTGCAGTTAATGTGTTATAAATTATTATAGCAGGAGTTTTGTTTTCTGTTTGGATTACAGCCTCCTTGGTATCTATTCAGAGGCAAATGCCTAGATCCATCTACATTTCTAATTCCCCTGACTGGAAATACCATTTCACCAAGTAAAACTCACCTAACTTGCACATGCTTCTAGTTTTTAAAGAACAGAAGGGTGCACCTTACAGGGTACCAGTGTAATTACCTGTATAGACACCAGGCTCTCACCATCAGGATCCCTTTACTGCTTTTGTCCCTTTCACAGCCCTTCCCTAGACAATTCTCATGCAGCTAAAAGTACTGCACCTGGACCTGTACTGAGGCAGCATTTCTAAAGTCTTGTCTAAGCTGACCTACATCTCGAGCACCACCATCACCTGGTTTCCAGTGCTAAGAAGTTGCCCTGGAATGATCTAGTGAATGCCTCAGGCAATGTGCAGAGTGCTCTTTGGCCTGTGTTTGTGCACTGACTCACCGTGATGGTCCTTTTGCAGAGCAGGGAGGATACAATGCATTGCTTGCCCATCTCTGTTGTATGTTTTCCACATGAGGAAGACCTCCAAGAAAATGCTCTTTTACTAAAATGTGGGAATACTGAAGTAGCATGCTCTTCATCGTGTTATCTCTGGTTTAAAGGGATTAAAAAAAAAACAGCTTTAACAGGTAGTCTGTGGGGGAATCTGTAGAATGCATTCAGTTTTCCCATCTGTGAAATATTGTATAGATCTATTGTAAAGGAAACAGATGTTTCAGAAATGTATTTGCTTGTACTTTGTTATTATCAAATATTATATGTTTTTTTTTTTTAAGAAAACAAAAATCTTCTTTTTACCCAGTAAAAAGAAAAAAAATAAACTCTTGCTGGCCATGGAGTAAAAATTTCCTATGTTCTTCTGTAGATGTGACTGCACATATTGTAAATAACTCTTTTGTGCAAACAGACCAAAACTGTTCAAATGAAGTTACTAGCTGTGGTGGGCTCCTTTTCGCAGTGTAAGAACAAAAACCAGATACAATTTGTTGCTTGTGTTTTTGCAGTTCTTCCTAGGGCTACAGCACTTGGAATTCCCACCCTAGCTGAATTACCTGGATGGTTTCCTGGGTTTTGAGCTCCCTCTTGTGAATTTTTTTTTTTTGCTGTGGCATTATTTTTAGGAGCCTGTATGTAGACCAGCCTGCATGCTTCAGCTCATGTGGTGTAACACTCTAGTCCACAAAGTTGTTCTGGAAATCTGTGGGAGAGGAAACATTCAAAGGCATTCAGGGTGAGAAGGTGGGGCTGTTTATGATTTCACTGCATTTGGCTCTGTGATAGTTTTGGTAGCTACTGTGGATGAAGCAGCAGCTCTGTTGGAGAAGAATAAAAAACAAGGAAATGAAAGAAGGGGAAAAAAAAAAAAGAAGAAAGATGACTCTGTGCTGAGGCTTTGATTTGAAAGCCTGATAGAACTATGTGGAATACTCCTCACTCTGCCAACTCAAAATGAAGTAAAGGGATGAGTTAACTAATACTAATAGACTTCGAGGCAGCTGAGGTGTTGGCTTTCTGCATCACTGTAATTTCACAGTAAATCAGGTGTTGTCTACCCCTTGAAGCTGGCATAAAAACAGTCTGAAGGCACACAGCCAAGCATTAACCTTGTTATCTGTGCTGTGACTAATTGGACAACTAGTCACAGCTTTACAGACTAGTTTTTATAGTGACATGTATAACTTGGATTTAAGTTTCAGGTGGGAGGGTCCAACATGGCTGCATGAATTTAATGTTGAAAATAGGGCCTTAGAACTGTTACTATAAAGGAAAAGTAAATAGCCCAAACCTGTAGCTAATATGTCTAATTTTAAAAAAGGCCCTTCAGAGTCTTCATTTCACAGGTGAAGTATTGCAGAGCTTTGCTGCAGACTGGCAAGCAGTTTGAAGGTATGGAGGTTGTGAGAAGAAGCAGAAGTAAACCCTGTGTTAGGGAAGGGCAACACTACAGCCTTCTGCCAGGGTCCAGCACTGGTGATATCGTGTGATTTTTTTTACATCCTTTAATAGTGCAGTGAGGTTACATGGTATGAAATCTATAAATCTTGTAAATTCCATTTATTGCAATCACACCTGGGGTTAAATACTCTGCATACTCTTTTATTTTAGTACGTAGGAGGAGTAATTAGACAGAACAAAGGAAGGAGCTGTGTCACTTTATACCTCTTTGATGTGGGATTTTGTGACAACAAATTTAGATGTTTCTCTGACACAGCTTTTTGATTGCAGCATCATCTTGGATAGCAATAAATTTCATTTGCATAGCAGTGGTAAAAGAAAGGGTGTTATCAGAAATAAGATGTGTGCTGCTGTAAAATTACAAAGAAAGATGTAAATACTAAACATTTTAGCAGAGTAATATTTATTTGCATAGCCTATTTATTGTCATCTTATACACTGTTAAACACTGGGTGAAGTCAATGAGCTGAGGTAAGAACACCTGCCTGTTCTCTCTTGAGTGCCATAATGGTGTCAGCTTGCATTAAAAGTAATAAAATAGAAACCCCCAAATCAAGGTATTTACCTAACTTCTCAGGGACTACAGCTAGTAGTTATCCACCATCATGAGACCTGGTATGTATGAAATAATCTGATTTACCAGAATCAATGTTGCCAATATTTTCCTTTGCATATTTCATGCTTGTTTGCCTCTGTACATATTATTGTGTTGTGTATTTATGAGAGCTAGTAAGCAATAATTTATATGTCAAAATGGCCAAGCAATACAAGGTTAAAACTTGTAGAAGCAACTGTTACGTTTATCTTGCATTTTCCAGTGTTTTTTAATATTGCTTTTCAAAATATAAAAACTACCTTAGTGAAATCTGGTTTCTGTGTCTTTATGCCTATCACACGTACTTATTGTTCCTATACGGAGTATTTTACTACCAGTCATTCAGTTCCACAGACCCTCACTGCATTTGTGAGATGCATGCAGACTCACACAGAGGCTCACAAGCCTGACCCCTTTCAGAGCTGCTCATCTGTCTCTGGTCAGTGGGATGTGCTGGTACCAATGTTTCAAAGCATGAGTGATGTTAATGGGGCCTCAGCTGTGCCCTGTCATCACAGCACAGCCAAAGAGGGGCCTCGAGCTACCATGAGAAGTCTCTGTGGGAGAGGGGAGGAGTAAATCTGTCTTCATATCCTCTGGAGTCTGCTTATTGGCACTTGATCCTCTTACTGAGGACAGCAAATGCTTTCCCCTGTCATCAGTCATCCCTGATGGTGCTGTTTCCTCTCCCTCCTCTGGGCAGGTCTGCAGCAGGAAGGCAGAGCTCAGGATGCACTGTAAAGCAGCTGAGGCTTGCCCTGTCCGTCCTTCCTTTCCTCTTGCAAACCCCAGGAACCAGCAAGCCAAATCTGGCAATTTCAAACAGATGTAACTCTTGGTACTTACTCTCTGTTCAGAGAGCTTTACAAATAGGCAGTGCTTAGTCCTCTGAGTGCCTGCACCTCAAGTAATCTTAAGCCTGACCTTAAAAGTGTTTGTGCTAGTGTTAGTGTACAGACAAGGTGGATTCCAACCTTAATATTTAAAATAAGCCTGAATTGTTGATACTCCTCCGTAATGATGTTTGAAGATACATTACAGACAGACCTACTTTTCCAGACCCAGTTGCACAATCAGAAGAATTTATGGTCTCAGCTGTTTATCACTGCCCCTTCATTGAATATCCCTGCTCCCCACAGTGTAGCCCAGAAGACTGGGAGAGAACCTCCAAACCTGTTGCGGTTGTTAAGCCACACGTGGCTATGTGCAAGCAGCTAACTTCGAAGAAAGGGCTCTCCTTCCCTCTGTTGCCCTTGCTGGGAGACTTTCACAAGAAGAGTGATGATACCTTTCAGGTGATATGCAAATGGCAGGGTGTGGAGCTGAGGACAGCTGCCTTACAACTCCAGTTGTGCTAGAGAGCCATGAGAAGAGGCTGCTGTGCTGTGGATGCTGCCCCTTGAGACCATCTTGCTAAACTGTTGACACAAGGGTTCCTCTATCCCTCTCCACTAAAAAGAGCTTGACTGGCAAAGGCCTGCAATTTCAGCTGCTCAAGGGACTCTGTGAAGTTTAACTGAAGTAAGCAGAGGGGTCTGTGATAAACCATTCCTGCAGGAGCTGTGTGACCCCAGAGGCAGCAGGTGGGGGTAGTTTGCTGTGGGCCAGCACAGCCCCCTGTGCAGAGCAGCACTGACCTGCATGGGGACAACTGCTCTACCCCATGGAGAGGTGATTTCCTCTTCTCAGGAGGAAAAAGCTGCTCAACCTGAAAATTAAACCTCCTGAATATTTGCTGTGTTTCATGTCCCAGCAGATTTCATGCCACCCAGAGCACCTGCTGTGGAGTCCTGCTCACTTCTGCCCTGGGAGTGGCAACTGAGTTACACAAAAAACCCCAAAGAAAGTAAATATTCCACTCCTACAATGTCACACCGTTTCACATGGGAGACTGGAGATGTGTGGGATGGCACCTTACATTCACAGGTGTAGGGCATGAAATGCTGTGATAATGCTGTGAAATGCTTGTAGTGGTATCAGAGTTACAAGAATTGAGCAGCGTAGTTAAAGTCTGGAGAACTGAGGAGGCCTGCAATGGTGGGCCAAACAAACAATTGTTGAAGCAAGGAGAGACGTGTTCTGCATTTCCTCTTGTCTGGAGGAAGGTCTGGTGATTAACTCAGTTGGTTAGAGCATGGTGCTGTTAATGCTGGGGCTGTGGGTTTGATCCCAGTAGGGGCCATTCACTTGAGAGTTAAACTTTGATGAACCTTCTGAGTCCCTTCCAAGTCAGAATATTCTGTGATTCCATAAGACCCCTGTAAACACCCTTGAGCAGCATCTGCCTCAGAGCCTTTAAAAGTATGACAGTCTGCATAATTTTAATTTTCACTGCCCATTGCCGGGGTAAGCAGTTGCTGCTGGTGGTCTCCTCAGGTTTGTACAATCACTTATTTGCAGAGATGCAAATCCATGCATTTTGGGAACTGTCCGGACTTCAGCATGGCTTTCTCATCTGTTTCTTTTGCCAGGCAGGGAAGTGGCATTATCAGGAAAATCCACAAATGCCAGAGGTTTATGTCCAAAAAGGAGACAGAAGAATGCTGTAACTTTATTCGAATAAAGGGAGAGAGTCCACTGGAGCACACACTCATGGGGTTTTCTCTCTCGAGGTTTTAGAGGGCGCAGCCTCCTTTTATCCTAAACTCCCGGCCACGTTGCCCTCTTCCTTTCCCCATTGGCTAAAGTACTAGGAAGATACAGCCTTCCTGAACCGCCTACCACATATTCCGCCCTTGAACCTTCTATTTTACCCCAAAGTCGAGAAGTTCGGGCTTGTGCAGACCCACTTGTTTGCTTCAGGAGCCAAATTGTCTAGGCTCTGTAAGGCATCTGCTGCCCAGAGTTAGTAGAGACATTAAGGCCCATTTCACAGATGTTGACACCCAAACCTTCACCTATAGAATTGTTTGTAAAGACATTCTCTTTCCTCTCATCATGATCCTGAAAGCCTTGGAAAACTTCCTTTACTCTGAACAGTGCTCCTGACCTTTTCCAGGTCCGATTTCCCCAGGGGAAATCTCAGGGTAGAAGCAATCCTCCCCATTAAGAAAAACACAACCATCCTAGAGAAACCAGGCAGCTAAAACCCAGGGAAAAACTCATTTTAGGGTTAGGAAAGAGAAGAGCTATTTGGGAGGTCACCCAAATGCAGAAGATGAGAAGGAAGCTCTTCCTTTGTATTCTCTGCATGGGTCTGATTGCTTGCACCTGGATTTCTGGCTGGTGAAGTTGTTGCTTTGCAAGGAGAGGTGGATAGCGCTCGGTTTGCATTTCAGGGCTGATTCTTAAGAGGTCTTTGTGGGCTGCCTTTAGTGCTCTTTACAGTCCTAGTTCCTACTCCTAAGGTTTCACCTTTCATCTCTGTGGTAAGGAGTCGGAGGAGACCTGGGGGTGCTAAGGAATAGTGAATCAACATCATTTAGAATAAAATTTGATTGGAAAACCAAACGTCACCCTTTTTAGCTGAAAATGTGATTCAGTTGTATAAGTTTACAGAAGTACCTGAGCAAGACATGAAGATGCCTTTAAGCAGAATCAGATTAGCTAAACCCCACTGAAGGACAGTCACCGGGGTGGGCAGCCTGCCTTGAGTAGATAGGTCTTAAAAGATGGTTTGTGCAAGATGAGCTATAAATTTCTTGGTCTTTCTGACAGATTTTCTTGAAGAAAGTTGTCAGGGCTTCTAAAACTTGCAGCTTTTTGTTCTGCTCTCCTGCTGTTGCTGACACCAATTCAAGTCCTTTGCTGTCTGCAGCAGAGAAAGGGCTGGTTCAGAGTGACTGCTAGTGCTCCAGATAAGGTTATAAAGAAAAATAAAGGAAAGGAAAAATCTTGCCATTGTCCCAGCTGAATGTGGGGCTGCCTCAGTAGGAAATGAGTTAGATGGGAGTGCTACTTAGCAGGGAGAAATGGCACTGGTAGAACTCGTCTATTTAACCTAAGTGGTGAAGTGTCCCTTGAGAGAGGTACTGCCAGCTGTGACAGATGGCTTGAAAGCAACAAGCTGGGGTTTGCTGGAGGGGAATTTACTAGCAAATGTAAACAGGGATGTTTCAGACCTAGAAATGACAAAGGATGGTGAGGATCAAGCCCCTCCTTGGGAAGTTATGGAGGCTCCTGAAAAATGTTTGTGAGAGCTCTCTATAACTCTAGTCAAAGGTTTTGTTGCTTCATGAGCAATGAAGCTGTTACTGAGGTCACTGTGGGCTTGCCCCCAGCCAAGCGTGGCTGTCAGTGGGGGTGACCGTGGTACACTCAAGTGTCTGCTGAGAAAGTCAGCTCAGCAGCTCCAGGTGGCAATTCTTAGGCCATAAAGCCCTCAAAAGCTTGAAGTCTTCAGGTTATGTCGAGCAGCTTGGAAAACCTTCCATCAAAACAAGGCCAGCTGCTGTCATAAGTCTGTCTCCCTTTCATTCAGAAAGACTGTGTGAAATCAAGTTCAACTTCTATTGATTTCCCCTGGGTTTTAAAACCCAGGATCCCCAAATGTCTGCTGTCAGACTGAATCTTTGGCTACACTACAAAACAGAATATAATCTCTCTATCCAATTTGAAATACTTTAAAGCAGCAAATAACCCTGAACTGCTTTATCTGCTACTGGTGCTGGACTTCATACTCCTGTCATGGTGCAGTGCCAGAAGAGGACCAGGCAGGGCTGCTTGGTGTTGGGTGCCCTGTCACACTCACAGTGATGAAAATTGTTGTGGCTGACACCAGCTGCCAGCACTGAACTTGGCTCAAGGCAACAGCTACGTGCTCCAGCTTCAGGGCACATTGTTGGTTGGAGACCACTTTTTCAGTCCAAGTAAGTAATGATGTGATAGTAGGAGCTAGAAGAGAGACATAAGACAGGATGGAGAAAGAACTGAACAGGTCCAGCACAGCAGAGGTAGAACAGGGGAGTACTGCTAAGGGAAAACAACATGCAAATCTGAAGAAAACTCAAACGTCTGAAATTAATTTAGACCCTTGTTAACTGCTTAGTTGATAAGGTTTACTTATCTTTAAGTGAGGTAATTCACTTTGCTTTTAAATTGGAGTTTCTGCTGAAGGGTATAATGCATTTTAGTCAATCAGATTTAATTCTGTGCATTTTGTAAATTTGATTGATTACTCAGAGCAATTTGAGTGACTCCAGGGAACCTGGTCCAGCTTTGTACAAATGCAAAAGAGGAAAAACTTCAGCTAAGTGTTAAAGTTTCCAGCGGACATTGAGAGATTTCCCAGAAACAGCTGGACAAAAACGTACTGGAGCCACACGTTACTGTAAGACAGACAGGGTTCTTATTGGGGGCATCTCTGCAAAGAGTACATCAGCATCCTCACCAAGCAAAGTGTTTGGTTGACTTGGAGTTGGCTGGTGTCAGCTAGAACAAACTTTTCCCATAGTTAGCCTTCTTTTAGCAGTATCTTCCCTTTCAAAAGCTCAGAATACCATTGACATCTAGTGGTGAAATCCTGTGCCCAGAGAGCCAGTTTATTACATCAAAACTGCCGGCCTGACCTCGAGGGACTGCAGGACATAATGTAGCAGTAAGAGGCTCCTCTGTCATCTGTGTGGTCCATTGACCCCATTTTATTAGATTTGTTGACTCAGATTCCTGTTTAAGTGGACTGATGGGATTATCTGTTCAGCTTTTTTTGTGCATGTTCTACCCTGGATTTAACTTTCAGACTTTACAATGAGAATGCACATTCACTTAGGACAGATGCTAATGGGAATAAAGACTGCTGCCTTCTCATCTGTCTCTAGTCCCTGGAGTCAGCATCTCATCCAAAGCTGTTGGCTGTAGTGTGAGCATTTGGTCTGAGGCATCTTCTTGAAACATTCTGCAAAGTTGTCTGGGTGTGCTTGACAAAAGCAAGCAAATCCCCAGCCTGCTGGGTTAATGGCGTGAGGCTGAATTCACTGTTTAGCCAAAGGACAGGTTTTGTGAGCTCAAGAAGCGAGTTTTCTTCTGAAGGCGCTGTTGTACAAGTGCTCCTGGCAGGCTGGTGATAGCGTGTGGCTCTGTTCTCTGTATCAGTGGTACCCCCAGGAGCACAGCTGCAGCCAGCCAGCTGCAGCTGCCACATGGTGTCACAGGAAAGCTGCAAATAGATAAGACTGGGAGCATTTTGTAGTCATATACAAGGCAAGCCTCCTCTGCATAGTAAACCTCGCATTTCAGCTACACACGCAGCATGGGTATTTGTGCTTTACCCTACCATTTGTGCAGCTCACCAGAGGTTTCCCCAGACTCACTGTGATATTGCAACTCTGGTTGCAGTGACAGCCTGGGGACCATAACAGGGACTTCTGACACTTGGTCTTTTGTGGACGGGGCAGGAATAGTGCTCCTGGACAGCACCAAAAAGTACTGTCAATAGAACTTATTAATTTAGTGCCACTCAGAGAGCTTTGAAGGCAGATAGAAAATGCTCACCTGTTTAAGGCAGAAGGAGGCAGAGAGGAGTTGCTGTTTCAAGGAGAAGAAACTTCAGAAAGAGAGAGGCAGAGAGACATGGCCAAAATCACACGGCACTACAGCACCATCCAGATGGAGCCTCACTCATCCTTGGGCACTTCCAAACCATTGATGCTTCCCCTGTGCCTGCTCACCAAACCAGTTATACACTGTAAAAGAGTCAGTGAAGGGGAAAGAGGCAAGAGCCTGATGGAGACAAGTGGAAGCTGAAGGGTGGCAGGGCACAGCCTCCTCCTGGATGGCTGCCCACAGCCTGTCTGTCTCCAGAGAAGTGCCCAATTATCTGCTTGGTGGAGCAGCTGTGGTGTTGCTTACACAGGCTCTCTATTCTGTGGACTTTGAGGCATGTCCTACTTTTGAGGAAATCAGTGTGACTTGGAAAATCTTCCTCTTAAGCAGGGTCCCCATCCCAGATGGTGAACTTTCTAGAGCTGCTCCTCCTCGGCTGCCTTGTCTGTTCCCTGTGCTGGCTGACAGTGGCTGGATAGGCGTACTCTGGGGAAATGAGGTGGTTTTATGGGTTTGGAAGGTCACTTGCACAGAGATAGATGATGCAGTCCACAACTGCAAGCATGGAGGAGGCATTTTGGAAGCTGGAGAAAGGTGCTGCACCTTTCTTAGGCTGCTTGGAGCAACCTGTTTCAGAAGACACAGACCCTCCTCTTCCAAGGGGCTGTTCCCACTATGGGGCCTCCTCACTGGCCACAGATAGGCACATTTCCAGTCTGACCCTTTGCATCTTCCTCAATGGCTTGCCACTGACACTGGTTTATTCCCAGGGTCTCTTATTCTGCCAAAATGCCAACCAGCTATTAATAGTTTGGGCTTTAGCACCATCTGGGTTTAGTTTCTTCTATGAATCACTTTACTGAAAGAAGGGGGCTACTTTTTATTCCTAGTTTGCAGAATCTCTGGCTGAATGCCAGAAAATGCATACTGTGGCCAAAAACAGGGAACTTGACCTAGAGAATTGTGTTCTGTCTTGTGCACAGGGCTGCACCATCAGTTGATTGACAGATTAAGGAATCATGCCACTAAATTTTGCTTTTGAGCTGTGTTCTCCTTTATGCCAGCAGTCACTTCTGGAGTCATAGACAGTATTTGTGGGAGAAAGAACTTAAAAATTAAACAATTGAGGGGAAATAAGGGGTTTTAACCTCGTTTCTAAAGAAAAATGACTGATTTTTTTTGCCCTTTCTGTCGATGATTGAATGACAGGCCCAGACCGGCAGGGAATCTGAATCGTTTATTCAAAGGGGTGAGTTGGTTTTATACACTTTTCTAAGGCACAGCATTTCCTTATATGGCGTGACCTATCCTGTGTTGCTACATCAGCAACACACTTTCTCAATGTCCTTTTATGGGATGATGACTCACTGTTCACTCATCAGCTCCCAGCAGGCTCCTCTACGTAGGGCTCTGCCGTGTGACACTGCCTCCCCCCATGGTCTGGTGGAGACAAGCCTCTGTGTGCCACCGTGTGCTCCTTTGTGCTGCCATGTGCCTCTGCAGGCAGGTTTTACAGCTCACAACCCAATTCTCTCTTATAATTCCCCATAATTCCCTTTTTCTGTTTTATACAAATAAGAATTATGAAACAAAACAATTCTAACATTAGAACGTTTGACTCACTGTCTAAACTAAATAAGCTCCGTTCTTCACAAGACATGAAAACACTTAATATCTAAACAGATTGAACTTTGAGAAACAACATAAAATTGTCTAAAACTCAGAGTCTGCAACTGCTGGAAGGTCCTGTTTCACAGTAAGGATTTAGAAAGTCTTTCCTAGGCAAGACTTTCAAGTTTACTTTGGAAGAGGGCCTAGCTTTTTTAAGATCAAATTAGCAAGTCAACATGACTTGATTACACTTTTAGGGCAGAAACACCTGGGTCTGATGGTGTAATCTCCAGTCAGCCAGGGCTATGGCTTGGCCAGAGCCTCAAGCCTTGACTGAGAGAGTTTCTCTAAAATACTTATGAAATTGCTTAAAAACTTTACTAATATCATTCTGAATGCGACTGAAAAATTAAGAACATATAAACTTCTTCACAGTCTTTCCTGGGGGGCACACCTCATCTCTGCATTCCCCCTTTTCTGTTCTAACAATACTTAACACAAACATTTTTCAGCTTACTAAATTCAGGAACATAACATGCAGTTATCTTACTATGAACAGTGAAATAATATATCTACAACAACAAGTGCTCACCAAGTAAAAATAAGCAAGGTAATATCATTAACTGCTTAATATTATCAACTGTGTAAATACTTCACTGTTTCACAGAGAATATATATAAATCTAGGCTTTGGAAAATTACAATTATAATAACATTAACTTTTTAAGTGGTTTCAAAAGGTTTCAAAAGGTAACAAGCTTAATTTTTGCTTTAAAAAATAGCTTACAAATTATAATTATTATCCGTCACAAAAAGCAAATAAAACAATGCAGGGTATTACAAGGTGGTGTGGTAAAAAAAAGCAGTAGCTTGCAGCTGCTCTCGCACAAGCTGGTGCAAATGCTGAATGCTGCAGCTCCCCCACCCCCGAGGAAGGGGCAGGAGACGGAAGCCTGGCTGTAGTGGATTGAGTCCGGCCGTTCGCGTGGGTCCCGTGGCTGTGCAGGTCCCGCTGGCCCATCTCTTCACATGCAGAGAGCCGCCCGTGGCCCCCGCCATGCGCTGAGCAGAGCCGCAGCCACGCCAGCCTCCAGCGCCACCGGTCTCACCCGTCCGCAGTGTGGGGGTGGTCACCGAGCGCGGCCGCGGCACAACTTTGCCATGTGCTCACCGCCATGTGCTCGCTGCCATGCGCTCACCGCCATGCGCTCACCGCCACGCGCTCACCGCCATGCGCTTACCGCCATGCGCTCACTGCCACGGCGCAGCTCTGCCATGTGCCACGCTGCCATGTGCTTGCCGGCATGTGCTCCCTGGCACCACTATGCACTAGCGACCGTGGTGCAGCTCTGCCATGTACTTGCTGGCACGGCTGCTCACCAGCGCTGCTAGGGTGCGGCGCCACACGCTCTCCCCTTGCCGCTGCACTCTTGCAGAAGGCAAATGGAGAGGGAACATGCTCCTCCCCAGCTCCAGCTGATGCCACATGGTGCAGGGCGGTGCGTGCTTTTCTACAGTACCATCCGGCTTCTCTCCAAGGTCAAACAGGTCAGGGGACCAGGGGCCATCTTCTGGTTCTCCTCCCACAGCCCTGACAGACTTATGGTCACTCACTGGCGGTGCAGAGGGGCTCGGCATGGCTGCTGCAGTGGCACAAGCAGCTTTCTTTGTCCGATCTCTGGGTGCCGCATGCGCTATGAGTGCCTTAGACGCTGTCCTCCAGGGATACAAAAGCTTTGTCAGCGCTGCGTCGCCGCATGTAGCTCAGCTCCACAACGCATCTGAAGCATCCCATGTCTGAGGATAAAAAAATATTGGTCCTATCTAAAGTTGAATTACTGTCTTTTGCCCAGAACAAGAGTCTGTTCAAATCTGCAGACTCAACTTCCTTTCCATGTTTCTTTAAAAGCTGTTTTAACATCTCTGGGACATTCTGTTCCTGGGATACTCCATCCCCTACATCCCCCATGGCTCACCTACAGCTTGTAGGGATTATAGCTGGCCAGCATTCCTGCTTCTTGCAGCAGCATTTCAAGTCCCATGGGGCTCGCTGATGGATGCACAGAGAGGTGTATAATAAATTCCTCACATGGGGCACCATTTGTCGGTGATTGAATGACGGACCCAGACCGGCAGGGAATCTGAATTGTTTATTCAAAGGAGTGAGTTGGTTTTATACACTTTTCTAAGGCACAGCATTTCCTTATATGGCGTGACCTATCCTGTGTTGCTACATCAGCAACACACTTTCTCAATGTCCTTTTATGGGATGATCACTCGCTGTTCACCCGTCGGTCAGCTCCTGGCAGGCTCCTCTACATAGGGCTCTGCCGTGTGACACTGCCTCCCCCCAGGGTCTGGTGGAGACAAGCCTCTGTGTGCCGCCATGTGCTCCTTTGTGCTGCCATGTGCCTCTGCAGGCAGGTTTTACAGCTCACAACCCAATTCTCTCTTATAATTCCCCCTACTTTCTTATCCGTCATTAGATTTCTAGGTACTTGAAACATATTTGAGCAAATTTGGAAGAGTCAGGAAAGGCTCAGAAATAAATATATGTCTGCGAGGAAACTCAAAAAGCAGCTGGGAGAGATAAGGGGTTACAGGCGGCTGCAGCAGTGCTCCTCATCCCTGTGATGTTCTGTGGCCACTAAGAAGCCAGCTCTTGCCTGATTCATGTCAGTTCTTTCCCAGTAGAAATTTGTGTGGTCATAGGAATCAATGTGTGGGCACATTTGAGCAAGGTACCAATGGTGACCCTTGCTTTTCATCCTGGAGGTTTAGTGGCTGGAGGTGCTAGCCAGGCACTGATCCAGGGCCATAATCTAGTTCCTGCTTTTATCACCCTTGGCAAGTCTTCTGATGTTCCTTTGGTTCACATCATAGTCCTTTCCTCCTGCTTTCTTCCCAGCCCTGCCTTTTTGTACACCCTGCAAAGAGGCTGAAGTGTCTCAGGCAGGAGACTGACCATTTGTGAGGTCTGTACATGACAATGATATCCTAATGTTCCTGCTACCCCATTCCTAGCAGATTACTACTAGCAAAACAACAGTGTATTTTTTTTTTTATATTTAATGAGGAGCAGGAATAATTTTTGCTTTCTTCTCCCATGTTTTTTTAAGTCTTCAGACACAGTATGGAGAAGAGAGCAGTTCAGGGCAACATAAACTGAATATCAGTCCTATTTCTATCCTGAGTATTTTATGGTAGAAAGACTAATGTTTGAGTACCTTACAGCATCTTTTCTGAAGCTCACTTAAGGAGTGTAAGCAAAAGTGCTGTAGGAAGAAAGGAGCCGTCGTCCTAAATGTTGTTTGGCCCAGCAAGACAATTTGAATATGCCATAATGGCACCAGCCTGAGGCAGAACTGCTGTTGCACAAAGCAGATAATAGTACAAGTGGACTTTATAATGAAGACATATTGGCTTGTCTTTTAATCTACAAAGAGGTGTTTCTAGCTGGAGTAAGCTGGGAAGGAATCAAATGGAGCTTCCTGTCTTCATTTCAAATATGTAACATGCAATGAGCTTGAGTAATGTGAACTGAAATTTGTGTAGTGGTTGTTTTGGGGGTTTTTGTTTGTTTGCTGTTGTTTTTTTTTGGGGGGGGGGTGGTTTTTTTTGTTTTGTTTTGTTTTGTTTTGTTTTGTTTTGTTTTGGAGGGTTTGGGGGATGGTTTGGTATAAAAAGGAACAAAAAGGCAGGAAATATCCCATCTCAGCTCAGTGTTGGTGAGTGGAAGAGGAGTCTCACAATGCCATCTAAGGGCTCCCTTGCTTGAGAGAGGACTGTCTATGCTTAAGTCCCACTAGCTGGGAGCTGGCAATGCATTTTAACTGCTCTCACCAGGGCAAGAGCAGTTCCAAACATGGATGATATCTGTTCAGCCCCTTTCGTATGGGAGAGAGCTTTACAATATTATAGAGATATGCTGTCAAAAGTTACAGACACTTATGCCCAATCTCTGGGAGATGTCAGGTAACTCCTGCATTTGAAAACCACGTGGATCAGTATTTACTATTTCATTAATCTGGCTGCAGACAAGGAAAGAGTAATTTTAGTTCTGGCAGGGAACTGGATGAGACTTTTTCTTTCTTCATTCAATAGCAAGGTTTTGAGTGGCCCATTTCTCTTCAATAAAGGTGGTCTTGACCTTGTTCTGCTCTTGTTTCTATAGCATGGCTTCACATTTGTTTTGCTGAAAAGCCTGTGTAGAGTGAAAAATCATTCGTGGGGGAAGTAACTGTCAATGGCAGAATTTGATTTGGGAAAATGGCATCATCATAGCAGGTCAATTGAAGCAAAAGTGCTGGAGCAAAAGTTTATCAAATACAGCCATAGCAACACTAGTAGCAGGGATGATGTGGGTTGTGGTGCTTAAGCTAGAAGTGTGTAACATCACAGTAAGACAGGCATTTGGCATCCCGGGTCATTCCACAGCAACCACAGCAGAAGCTATTTTAGGCTGTCTTTATTTTTATACATCAATGACTTCCCCTGCTTTAATTCTGTGAGTAAGATGTCAGGCAGCCTTCAGAAAGGTATGATATTTGGGGTATTTGTGATAACCAGTGAGACGTTGCTGAGTGGGTGTAACCAGCAGGTTCCTGATGGCTGCCAGGCACCTTCCTGGAACCACGTTGGTTCCTGGGAGCTTCTGTATTCCCTGTGTCACAATCAAAGCATTCCCAAGCACAGGCATGTTGGACATGGCAAAAGAGTGCAGATAGCATTCTATAGCCAGTGTCACACTCTCTCCAACATGCTTTTTATTGACACTTGGTTAAAATGGAGATTTTCCTTTATTGCCAGTGATTTAAGGCTAGATTCCGTGAAATTACATACACACACACACACTTGATTAATCCTCCTTAAAAGGAGATGAAGTGGAGGACCAGCCTGTGATATTTGCCTATATGTATCGTTAAATTCTCTGTCAGGAAATATTTAACCTTGAGCTTAATATGGGATAGACTGTAGCTGAAAGAGAATGAAAAAGATTAATGTTCTGCGGTGACTTGCAGCATGCTGAACACTAGAGAGAAATTTGTCAAATGGAACAGCACAACAATGACACCTTCTGTAAAACACTAGAAATGTCATGTCTTACTGCTTTGGTTTCTTCCCTTGGAAATTCCTGACCTATACATGGCAGAGGCTTGAAACAGGCATCTCTACAGAGAAGTCCTTTCCCTATCAGGCTGTACACTTGCATGTCAAGATATCATGTCTCAAGCTGTAAAGACCATTTTGGCAATCCTATTCTACCTTTGTTTGGGGTTTTTTTCCTGTCCAAAGGCATGCTTGCCCAAATGAGTGAGAAGTTGAGTTCCTCACCTGAATGGCTTCAAGATCATGGCAGCAAACATGGGGGGTCCAGCCCCAGGCTACAAATACTTCTAAGTCACATATTAAAAATATTCCACTGCATTGTATTTCCTAAATGAAATTGTTAAAAGGAGAGAGCACAAGAGGGAGCCAGACTCTGCATCCTGCTAAAGGCTCTTGGCTGTGTGTTGGGAAGAGGTAAGGGGGGCCTGGAGCTTGGTCCCCGTGCTCCGTCTGTATTTGTTCAGTGGCTCTTGCACTGGGTCCTGTGGGCACCAGGTCAAACTTCCAGGACTCCCCAGCCCCAGGTGATGTCCAAGGACTTGGCCTGCAAAGTCAAATCTCGTGTCTTTCTCTCTGACATCAAAAGAAGTAGAAGAAGAACATCCCATTCAGGCCAGGCAGGATGCGAAGAGGTGTAAGATATGATTTTGATCTCCTTCCCAGTGAGGAGGAAACACAACACAAACCTCCTGTTTCATCTCTCCAGTCTCTATGTTCTCATGGTGCAGGTGCTGGGTGAAGAGCACTGGCACTGCTGGAGCAGGTTTATTAACTCTCTTAACAGGAGCCCAGCTGCTGGGGGTGTGTGGGGGGCAATGGCACTCGTTCTGCAGTGGGGTTCCTGAGAGCAGCTGCTGTGGGAGCATGGGAGGCACGAGCCTGAGCCCTCAGCTTCCTGCTCCATGTGTGGTCAGCACCCACATTGCTCAGGAGATGCCCTCCCCAGTGTCTGCTGCTGCACAGGTGTCCTGGCTGACAGCCAGCACTGACTTTGGAAGCAAGCCCTAACTTTAAAGCATCTGGGACTTTTACTGGCACTGATTTTAGCTGAAAATCACTCTTGCAGGGTATGACAGTCAGGAGCTGATTTTCTGCCCCCTGAACCTCAGACCAGGGTCTTTACCACAGGTCAGCCCCTCAGTTGCCATATGCATCCTGAAATAATCTTCTGCGCTTCTACTTTCTGTAAAGGTGTCCTGCAAAGTCCTTAACTACCCTTTTGCTGGGTTACTGACAATGGCATGAAGCTCTGTTTAAGCTCTGTTTAAGAGTAAGAAGTCATCCAGATTACTTCACATTTGGTGCAGCAATTATCAGATATCATGCGGTTAACCCAAGGTTTCAATGTGTGAGCAGCTACCTGTCCTGGGTTGCAGTGTATTCTATTACCATCCTCATGAGCTGTTGAAATCAGGTGGGGCAGTGTTTCCTTGCCTCCTCCCCCCAGACTATCTTGCTGTTAATGGCCCATCATTGTCCTGCTGCATGACTCAGAGATAACTCCCTCTGGACTATCTTCTGTTAATGAGCCTAATCAACACTTGGCCTCATGACTCATTACCCCATTGTGAGATGCTCCACTCAGAGGGAGGAACCAAGCATCCCATCGTGGATATAATCTGGGACTCTGAACACCAGAGATAACCCTTCCACTGGATTTCCAGAGGACAGGAGTTACACAGCCACCACTGGACTTTCTGAGGAAGAGCAGACCCTTTTACTACAGGATCACTGCTTCAGAGGACTGCAGCCACCATTCTACCAGACTGCTACCACCAACCTGACTAACAGGGACTCAGGTTGTATCTTGACTCTGTCAGTTTGAACTAGTGTTTTCTTTTACTTTTTTTTTTCCTTTTCTTTAATTTCCATTAAATTGTTATTCTGACTTGGTGCCTCCCACTGGTTTGTTTTCAAACTAGTACACTACCCACAGGATGTTAAAGGGTGAACACACATCAGGATACAATAGAGGATGGTTGTACGATGGGAATATGGGCTGTATAATTCAGTGTACACAACCTGTACCATGCAGCTCTTCCAGCACACAGGCATCAGAGTGGCAGGGGCAGCTCTGCTCTGTTAGCACCATTTCTTCTATCTGAAACTTGTACAAGGTTTCAGACTAGAGTCCCTAAAACTTCTTGCAAGTCTGTAAGTGCTTCCTTATTTTCAAGAGAGCAAAACTAAGAACATGGGCTCTGCTCCATATCATATATCCACAAGAATTTTTTTTCCAGTGTGATTTGACTGACTACAGCAGTGCTAGTTCAGATTTTTTTTGTGTTTATTTCCCAGATAATATTCCTGAAAGTGGCAGACTGCACAATTAAAATGTAGATTACTTCACAATTTTATTTGTATGTATTAGAATTCTGAAGGCTTTGCACCATTATGCCCCAGGTAAAGAGGTGTCCCCTTGTACATCAAGCAGCATTAGCTGGGTTTTACCTCTATTTCAGTGACCTGCACCCTCTTGAGTGCACCTGGTATGATCAGAATTAAGCTGAAAGAAAATTGAGAAGAAAGTATTGTTTGAATGGTATTTCATGTTAGAGTATCAGATGCAGTGTCAGGAGCAAGTGACTGCCATGGCTGCTACCTGAAACTTTGTATGGTGTTAGCTTTAAGTACCAATCCATACAAATTTGTGCAGGTGACTTAGGTGTTGATCAAGTCTCTGTTGGCATCAGTGACACATTTGTATTTCAGTGCCTTTTGGATTTCACCCTTTCACTGCTGAAATTTAGTGTTTGAAACTTATGGCTCTTCCCACTCCCTGGCTACACAGCTCACACCCTGTTGGCCCATTCCCTCCTCCAAGGTTACTGGTCTCCCACAGCAGGTGGTGGATGCCCAGCCAGCCCTAAGGGCAGGCAAGGGCCTGGGAAGCAGGTCTCACACCTGTTTGGCATCTTCTGTTCATTTTGTTTTGGTGTGGTGGTGGCCTTGGTTGAGAAACATTGACAATGCTTGCACGCCTGCTTGTGGCAAGGATAGCATCCCATTTGGGGTTAGCAACACCTACAACATTCTGAATTTTCCTGAAGATGCACTGTATTTACATCTAGAGATGTATATCTCCTCCCTCTCCTAGTCTGGCACACCCAGGCACTCACACAGCTCTTATCTTCATAAAGAAAGGGTGAGCTATTCACAGGAGCCCAGCTGGGTGGATGCTGGGGATTTTTGTTGGTGCTCCACAGGGTGCCTCATTCCTCAGCAGGGGTAGGCATCCACTCAGCCACACAACCATAGAGCACAGTGTCACCTAAAAAAGAGCAGTAATTAAAGGGTGTCAGGAGAGGCAAAAAAGAAAAGATATTTTTTGTGGGGAGGAGGAAAGCAAGGACAATATATTTTCTTTAAAGAGGAGAAAATAAAGAGATATTTTTCTGCCATCTCTAATTTTTGGAGGGAATTTTCCTTCTAGTATTGCATATCAAACCTTCTGCCCATTTCCATGCAATTTGGCAGGGCAATGTTTGCAGACAACACTGGAAATTGAACTGCTTTGGGTTTATTTTCTACATTTAATACAGCACACAAATCCTGCTATGTGATTTCAAATCCAACCTGCTGCTCTCTAAAAATGTCACACACCAGCAGTAGGGAAATTCTGCAGTATTTAGGTGAAATTATGTTGTTTTTCAGTAGAATTGATGGATTTTTATTCATTAGATGCTATAATGCAAAATCTGTAGGTATGTGCAATATATATACATATATACATCTTTAAGGGGAAAAAAAGAATCAAACTAAACAAGTGCCTCCTTTTTGTGAAGGGTCAGGAACTGGATTGTTACACAGCAGGGCAAGTTTGCTAAAGAATACTGTCAATTCTATAAATGAGATTATCTGCTAGTAAATCAGAAAGTCGAAACTACTTGGGATTAATGACCCCTCTGAACAGTGACAAATACCAATGCTCTCTGCACAAAATGACTTCACTGGGGCTGTGCTCATCTCATCCAAGCAAGCTGAAAGGGCAGCCCTCAGGATGCCCTTCCCCTGCCTTTGGGGAAGTAGGGTAACAGTGAAAGAGTGTTTGTTTTCCTCTTACAAATTATTATTTTCCTTCCCCTTCCCCATTTTTGTGGTGATGCCTCTTATGCCTCCCTGAAGCAGCAGGTTTTTGCAAAGTGGTTTCAAGAGGTTCTGTGGGAGTGCATCAGGATCACAACCGGCTCCGCATTTTTTTCAAAACTTTTCAGATTACTTTGTTGTTCCTGCTTCCAAGACTTTCATTCGAACAAAATGCCTACAGTGCTGACTACTGGGGTTAAAGCTAGGCAGCAGAGCTACCTTTTGCCTGCAGTTTCTGCAGGAGGACATGGTTTCCTTAATAAATGTGGCCGCAAATGCCAGTGATGCCAATAAGGCTAAAGTTAGGTTTCCATTAGCAAAATTCATTTTTTTAAAGTAAATTTCACTTCTTTCAATTTCTCCTCAGCTCACCATTATAAAACCACTAAGTTGCTGAATACTAATTTCTTTGTTAAACACTTTGTTCTGTGAACAGTGAAATTAATGAAAACTGGTTTTCAGTTAATTAAATTGGCAATTTCCATGTTAATTCCTCTATTTTCAATCCTTTCATGTCCACTACAACAGAGCCTGCATCTTTCCCCCATGTCCCATTTTATTCTCAACCTCCCTCTCCTCTGTCCTTGGCCCTGATTCTCCCCACGCCAGCCTTCCCCAGGGCTCAGTACCCTCAGATCATCAGGCTGTGTCCATCATGACTCATCCCTAGGTGGGCACAGGCTGGCCAGGTTGTCTGGTTTGACTCTGGCTAGGAAAAGCCCAATGGAAAACAGATGGATTTCACTCAACAGATTTTCGGGGAAAGAGGGAAGTTGATACCCTGAGACTGTTCCTTCTCTCCAGCTGCAGCTTTTCAGAAAATGTATGGTAAATTTATTTTACATATATGTATTTTTTTTTTCCAAATTTAATTGCAGTTGGCTCTAGAACTCTTGAGATAAAACTGGGGGGTTGAGCAGTAACTGAATGTTACAATTTCATCAGTCTTCCTTCTTTAGAAAAGTAGGCTAAAATGGCTTGGGTTTCCCAAGCCCCACAGATACCTGAGCATGAGAAGAGCATTTTGAGATCTGCTGGTCCCATAATGACCAAAGAAAATAGATGAGTAAATCAGGAGGGATTGCCAATGTGAGACATTGGTAACAAGGAAAACTTAAGGGAAACAGGTATCCTCAAAAAAGCCTGATGAGAGTGAAAAGTAGCACCATAAGTAATGGGAGAGGAACTCACTCTACTGTCATCTGTCCAGAAACTCACATCTTTTCTCCATGCATTTGAAGTTGTGTTTAAGATTGAAATGACCCCCCCCACACTTTAGGCCTTAGTACTTTCCCAGTGGTGCAAACCAGGAGGCAGTTTTTCAAGATAATAAACACACATGTATTTGCAAATTAATTTTTATAGATTTCTAAAAGCTTTCGGAACCTTTAAATGCTACATAGTGCTGTGCAAGGAAACTGTGAAATGATAAAGCTCCACATAACCTTCAGGGAAGTTGGGGTAGTCAGTCTGAAGAAGAGAAGGCTCTGGGTAGACTTTGTAGAAGTTTTTCATTACCTATAGAAAAGTGGAGAGGGATTTTTTTAACAAGGGCATGCAGTGATAGTACAAGGGGTAATGGTTTCAAACTGAAACAGGAAAGGTTTAGACAAGATATTAGGAAGAAGTTGTTCACTGTGAGGGTGGTGAGACACTGAAACAGGTTGCTCAGAGAAGTTGTGAATGCCCCGTCCCTGGCAGTGTTCAAGGCCACATTGGATGGGGCTCTGAGCAACCTGGTTGAGCAGAAGGTTGTCCCTGCCCATGGCAGGGGGTTTGGGACTAGGCAATCATTCAGGTCCCTTCCAACCCAAACAGTTCTAGAATTCTATGATTCTGTATGTGCATTGTGGAGCTATATTTTTCTCCTCAAATGGCAGCCCTCAGGAAAGCATTTCTCTGGGGCATAGCACTGAACTTTTTGTTAGTAGTTTGGAAATATGACAGTGAGACACCTGGCACAGCAAGAGAGTGGAAAAAACGTGTGAGCTGCACATCAGTGACAGTGTCTTCCTAGCATTTATGTCTGTGCTAAAATATTTCTACTTTTCCCTTTTGTTGCCTCTCCTGTGAAGTACTTGGGCTCAGGGGATGCTCCTTGGGTGGGAATTTGGGTCATGATGGCTGGCTGAGCTATGTTCAAACAAACACCTGGCCCTTCTGAGCTCTGGGATATAAAAAATGCACAGCATTTCTGTGGTTTTTTGGTGATATAGCCCCAAATGTGTGAGCAGAGCAGAATTCATGGTACTTTCATGGTGGGAAAAGTAAATGAAAATGGGCTGTGTTGGATAGTGACAGATACATGCAAGTGCCACTTTCCTTGAAAAGTTTCCTTTGTAGGAACCAAGGTTGTTTCCTATGCAGCCTGGGATCAAAGTGGGCAATCAAGTAAAAATAAATTAGGTTTTCACCTCTGTTTCCACTGAAAATTTGAAGGCATTTTTGTAAAATCCTTCTTAGCAATGCTAACAAGTCCTGTCTCTAAAGATTTCGGGGAAGACATCTTTTCATCCAGCAATTTTTTTGGCTGTCTGGAGGAAGCTCATACCATGTTCAACATTCCCTGCGAACCTATCCTCCGTAAGAGGAGGATGTCTTCTGTGTTGATGGACTAACTTTCTTCCTTGGACCTCCTGGCATGGATAGACAGCACACACTGAGAGGGAATCAAATAACCTGTTACTTCCTCTCTTACCTGTTTGCAGGATTAGTGCAGTAGTATCTCAGTGACAAACTGTACCATAGCAGCTCTGCATTCAGACATTCCTAAAAACCTCTGTGAGGACTGAAAGATTTCAGTTAGGAACAAGCACTATGGCATTCCCAGTCACAGGTGTACAGTCTGATTTGTTCCTTTTACAACCTTCTTGCTCAAGACCTCAGTTTTGTGCAGCACACTCCAGGGATGCTTGTACAAAACCAGCCATAAGTAAAGACAGCTGTATGCTTCATTAAAGTAGGTGAAAGGGCTGAAGGTGTAATGCCAAATGGACAGGAGCAGTGGGACTGAAAAGCTGAAAGCTTTTCTACTAAAGCTGCAATTTATCACTTGCTTACACAACTTGATGTTAGTAGGGCTTTTGCAGAAAATATTTCTTTAACTCCTAAACCCCCCAAATGTTTCATATTGTATGTGTTTGTTAGTAATAAAAAAACCCAAGAAAGTGTGGCAGACCTCTTTATGCACTTAATTATGTAGCTAATGTAAGTTTCCTTGATTTCCAAATCTCATCTGCATAGATACAAAGATCACAGAACAATTTGGAGGCTTGTTCTTTAACCAAGGGAAAAATAACAACAAAGGGAGTAATTAAACCACAAAAAGTATTTACAAATAAGATAGCATCTGACAGAAAGCCATGGGGGGCATCTTCCATTGTAATTCTTCTTTTTAATGGCAGTATTTAAAAGAAAATAGAGAAAGAAACAAAAGGCACAAGGAAATATCTGAGTATTTTTTAGTTTGCAATGCTGGTTTTAAAGGTTTTTAAAATTATTTTTACCTCCTGTTGTCCCATTTTATCATTCTCTATTCTAGAAAAGATTTAAAAGGTTCTTCAGACATGCAAGATGTGTAAAAGGTACATCATTATGTCCTGCAACATTCTGTTGCAATCTGTACTATATATCAATAAATATGTGATAAACACATATGCAGATAAGCACTAAATTATATTGAATGGCATGTGGACCTCTATGAAATCCCATATTTTTTGGAATTGGGGTATTCATGCCTTTATTTCTCTGAAGGAAAAGGATCTGAATGAGACATCCTGTGTCAGAAGCTTCTGGGCATGATAAAGAAAAATGCATTCGAAACAGGCAATAGGTATTAATCTTCCCTCTTGCAATGTCTTAAACAATTGATGCCTTTTCCTGGTCTTAAAATCAAGAATCAAATACAGTTAGAAGGGAAAAAGGGGTTTTACCTCTGTATTTATTTTAAGGATCCTTAGGTGCACCATGTCCAGGTGGAATGCACCCCAATGCACCCCACAATGCACACCCACAATAGATTTGGTTTAACATTATAGGTGTTAGTAATTAGCATATCTATCAAAGATTCCTCAATGAGAGGCTTGAGTGAGCTCCCCTCCCCAAGGAACCTTCCCCTGGATGATTCTATCTTAGTTTACAGAATGTGTTCTGGAGAGGACCTTGGTGTCTGGTGCTTTCTGATCCCTAACTAAGAGGCTTTAAAGATATTTAGTCTCCTAGCTTGACAAATAAGTCTAAGAATGTAGGCTGAAAAACACTAAGAATACAAAATCTATAAAAGGGATATAAAAGAAAAGGCAAAAAATCATCATGGCATCACAGTGAACAGCAACCCTGGGAAAACAAATAAACAAAAACCAAAAACAACTGTTGCAGAAATGTTTGATTCCTGAAAGACACCTTTACAAACTGTAGCACTATCTGGATACCATGTGGAAACTGTAGAGCTAGAGCGACATCAATTAATAGAACCAAGGCAGTATGTCTTCAGGTCATGTGGAGACTTCTGAGGTTATAAAGGCTGGTTGCTTAAATAGCCCTTTGAAGCAGAGTAAGTTTTTGCAGATACTTGTTAAATTGATTTAAGATTCCTTAGTCCAAAAACCTCATGACCACATTGCAATTTTTAGTTATTCCAACTGCAAAATCCATACCCTGAATATGTTGAGCTTCCATTTACAGCTTTTAGATTTATTGTTGTCTTTGCTACTTTGTTGTTACTATTCTACAGGGCATTGGGCATATTCATGAGAGAGAAATCTATGGCTGATTGTTAAATGCATAGAAACATGAGACACTAAAAAGTCCCTGAACTAAAAATGGGTTTAGGGCAGGAGATTATAGAGAGAAGTATAAATTTGCTCTGTCCTCACAACCTCTTTTCCAGATGCCCATGTCTGGTACTTTTGGAGAGATGATATTTGTCTGAAGTGATGTTTGTTTTGATCTGTTCTGGATGTCCTTATAGTTCTCCTGTAGATATTTACACAGCTTGTTAAGTAACACATTAGGTTTTTATCTGCTCTGTGAATATGTAGACTGTGCTCTCTGGCAGATTCAACTGCAGAGCGCTTGTTTGATCATTATGAATGCATCAACATGGGTCTGAAATTGTAAAAGAGTTGTAGGTGGTGTGTCAGTAAGAAAAAAATCTAACTTCTCTACAGCTCTGTGACAGCTCTTTCTTGGAATACACACAGGTCACATTAGCCTTTTGCCACTGGTAGTATGCTGAGAAGAATTCTACATTTTCACTGTCCACCAGGACTCCAAGGTTTTACTCTAAGACAGTGTTTTGCTGGACCATATCCCTATTCATAAAGACATGCTGCATATCTAGTTTCCAGATTTATAAATACAAATGGGTATTTTCCTTGCTTGTGCCTGTTTCTCAAACCACCCAAAGTGCTCTGTCTTCATGAGCACAGCTTTGTACTCTCTTTGTCTCAGAAGAATGCTGTGGAAGGTGGTCATCCACTGTGATGTGCAGAAAGTGCCACCTGCTCCTGCTGTGTATTTTTACTGTTGGAGGATGGATCTGTGAGCATTCCTCATCTTCAGCCTCTGAATTGTCAATGACTCGGAAACCCAAAAATCTACTTTGACAAAGAAGGTCAAAAGGAGGGTACCCTTTGACTGTTTGATCCTCATTAAGAATTGGTTTTGCATTCTAATTACGCAAATATTTCCATGAGGTTTGAGAAATACCTGTGGGGTGACATACTGGAAGATGAATGAGTCCAGTTCTTTCTTATCTGGGCTCCTGTCAATGGTACATGACCTACTTAAGAAATTTGTCTTGTGTCTTTCATTAACTATGGTTGTAACTGCACAAAGGCTTGATTTGGGTTAAGTGAATGTGTCTATATTCTACTTTTTACCGTGCTCTTGGATTTTCTAGGTTTATTTGCCTTAAAAAAAAAAATAAATAAGGTTGGTTTGAGTTCTTTTTATTCTTGGGTTTTTTCAGCTCCGAAAAGTAGTTTTGAGTAAAGGATGGGAAGAAAATATTTTGGATAGTCAGCTCTTCATGTTCATGCTGAAGAAGTTAATATAAGAAGCTCAAACTTATTTTTTTGTTACCTTCTTAGTGAGATATGGGTAGCATGTAACTCTGAACTAGCATATAACCACAACAAAAAAACCCCCAGTCCATCTAGCCATTTATGAAAAGGCTTTAGCTACTTCATTTAGTATTAGCAAAATTTTAATGATGGCAGATGGCATTATTTTTGTACATTTGACTTTACTGGGGTTAATTTCTATACTTTTTTTTTTTTTTTTAATGTAAGTGTTAAATACATTCAATATTAAATATTTTAATGCTGGTGTTGCTGGGGAAAGTATCTCATTAAAATCAGTGAAAGGCATTTTGGGCACAGAGAAAAAAATATAAAAGTTCTACTTTTGCATCCGTATGTCTTCCCACTATAGCTATCAGAGATAATTTTGCTTAGATCTGCATAAAATATGCATCTTTGGGGAACTTTTAGTTAAAGAGCTGTGTATTCTGTCTTGATAAGCACTGGGCATATTATGTATGTTTTGGGTTTGGTAATCCAGTAGTCATTTCTGTGATCCATACAAACAAAATACCCAAACCAATAAGGTAAGTAAACCTTTAATTACTATAATGTATGTACAGAGCATTTCTCCTCCTCCCTACTTCCCTTCGCCCAAACCATCCCTCTTTCCCCTGGGCATCGTCTGGTTGCTAAAGCATTGAATCCGTCACAGTGCGCTTAAACGGCTGCGGGAAATTTGTTTTACAAGGCTGGTTTTAACTGAACTACCTGCTGTGCACCACATTGCTACTGTTTGTGAAATGAATGATGGGAAAAGCAAGTCTGTGATTTCATTTGTTGAGACCGATTAGTCACACGTTGCATATGGTATCATTTGCTTGTCACTTAATGACTGACCAGCCTGCCTGAATCATTAGTGCGGCAGTGCAATGAAAGGAAGATATAAACATAATGATGAGCTCAAGGAAGTGGAGTGCTGTTTTACCTAAAAGAAATGGTGCGCAGAAATCCAGCACAGCTGCAGGTGCTCCGACGACAATGTGGGAAGCAGTTAGCTTCCAATTTAGCAGAAAATTAAGAGGGAAAAAACTGTTATTTGTGAGAGAAGATACTCATGGCAAGCAATCATCCATGCTCTATACCCACAAGATGAGCATTCAGCTGTCTTTGTCGTGACTTAGAACAATTGGTATCTTGGGCAGCATTCAACACCAGATTGGTGCTTATTATCTGCAGTTTATTCTTTCTTGGGATATTTTGTAAAACACCCCCCCTTTATTTTATGGTTAATTTGCTTGCTTGAATGTAAAGCCATTTAAGCTGAAAAATCTGGATTGGGGTTCATCATTGTGCCAGTGCTCTGAGCTGTGTGATGCAACATAATTGGCAATTTTCAAATTCATAATCCATTTTGTTTCATGCATACACACACACACACACACACACACACACACACCCTGACACTCCCTCTCTGCAAACCAGTAAAAAGCATGATTGGAGCATGTGGATTCCTTCAGTCAAATAACAGGAATCGACAAGAGGCGAGTTTTTATAAAGTTAAATAATGGATTTCCACTAGTCAGGAGAATATAATTCCCAAAGAAGAACTATGGAAGTATTAACGGACCTGAAATACCCTCATTCTTAGCTAGGCAAGGCTTCTACCAGCTTTAGCAGAGCTTCACATTGCACAAAAATACTGGAAAATCTGAAATTTTTATTTATGCCATCTTTAGTGATTTTGGTAGCAGGCTACTGAGAGAAAACATTGCAGTGCAGGAGGGGCTGGAACTTGGCATTGAAAACAAAAATGCAATAAATTCTTACATGTATGGCTGTTTATACCAATGCACATTGCTATTTGTTCAGAAAAGGTTAAAATTTAGTTTATCTAATGATAAAAGGCAAAGCAGGGAAAATTCAGGCCCTGAATCTTTCTGTAAAAGCATTTTGGTTTTTCTCTCCTGTTTTATGTCTGGTCTTTGTTCCTGGAAAAAGCTTTCACTTCTCTGCACTTGCCTACAGGCCTTGTAGGCCAAGGGATTTTCTACGTCTCACCCACTTGCCATTATGTATGGCGCTGTCAGGGTTGGTTATTTTTTTTTTTAAATTTATTGCTTCAAGAGTAACTTGAGTTTCTACATCAAATTCTGTCCTGCCCGAGCTTGTGATTTTAGTACTTCCTTGTGCTCCCTTTTTGTTTTCACCAGCTGGCCACAGACAACACTCAGCTCCACTCTATTTCCCTCTGGCTAATGGCCAGCCGCCTTTCCTGCCAACTCTGCCTGCAATCCACTGGTTCCTCTCCACCCATTTCCAACATTCCTGTCAGCTTGCATCCTCTACTTCATTAAGCATATCCTCTGGTTTTTCAGAAATGAAGGATTCTTTATGACGCTGAGACAGAAATGGTCTGAGTTCACCAACCCCAAAATACCCGATCTGCAGGATTTGCCACGTTGCACCTACCTGGGAGGAGACCACGCTGAACTGTTCTCCTAGCAGGACTGTTCACCCTAGAGTGAAAACCTTTATATCTGAGGAAGTTAATTTCATCTGCAATTGATAATGGCATTATAAACTTTGAGTGAAAATTTTTCACTGGGTATTGTATAACCCTTTTTGAAGACTTAAAGGACTTCTCTGTTCTATTCAGTTCAAATTCACTAGGCCTATATGCTCTGAATGTCTCTGTTTTCTGGCAATCCACCCATCTGCTCTTCAATGGGAGGGTGCTGCAGCCTTTAGACAAGTGACCTCCTGTGAAACACAGCTACAGTGTTCATAGAAACACAGAATCATGCAATAAGCTGAGTTGGAAAGGACTCACAAGGATCACCAAGTCCAACTCCTGGCCCTGCACAGCACCATCTCCAAGAGTCACACCATGTGGAGTGTTGTCCAAACACTTCTTGAACTCTGTCAGGCTTGGTGCTGTGACCACTTCTCTGGGGACCCTGTTTCAGTGCCCAGCCACCCTCTGGGTGAAGAACCTTTTCCTGATATCCAACCTAAACTTTCTCTGACTCAGCTTCATGCTATTTCCTTGAGTCCTGTCACTGGTCACAAGAGTGAAGATACCAGTACTTGCCCCTCTGTTTCCCCTCACAAGGAAGTTGTAGACTACAATGAGGTGTCCCCTCAGTCTCCTCCAGACTGAACAGACCAAGTGACCTCAGCTGCTCCTCATACGGCTTCCCCTCAAGGCCCTTTACCATCCTCGTGGCCCTCCTTTGGATACTCTCTAACAGCTCCATGTCTTTTTTATATTGTGGCACCCAGAACTTTAGGTGAGGCCGCCCCAGTGCAGAGCAGAGCAGTTCAATCCCCTCCCTTGCCTGGCTGGTGATGCTGTGCCTGCTGCCCCCAGGACACGCTTGGCCCTCCTGGCTGCCAGGGCACTGCTGACTCATATTCAATTTGCCATCAACCAGGACCCCCAGGGCCCTTTCCATGACACTGCTCTCCAGCTTCTCCTTCCCCAGTCCATACACACATCCAGGGTTGCCCCATCCCAGGTGCAGAATCCAGAACTTTCCCTTGCTGAACTTCACATGATTGGCGATTGCCCAGGCCTCTCATTTGTCAAGGTCTCTGCAGGGCCTCCCTGCCTTCAAGGGAGTGAACAGATCCTCCCAGTTTTGTATCAGCTGTGAACTTGCTGAGTATCCCTTCCAGTCCTGTGTCCAAGTCATTTATGAAGATGTTGAAGAGCAGAGGGCTGAGGATGGGGCCCAGTGGAACCCCACTAGTGGCAAGTCACCAGTCTGATGTCACCCCATTGCCTATAATTCTTTGTGCCCGACCATGAGCCAGTTGCTCACCCGTCTCCTGATGTGTTTATCCAGCTGTGTGCTGGACATTTTGTCCAGAAGGATCCTGTGAGAGACAGTATGGAAAGTTTTACTGAAGTCCAAAAGAGATTGCATATCTTTCAACAGCTCAGAAGGTAAACAGTTGGCAATTTCTAGGAAAGGAGCTATAAACAAGACAGAAACCATCATTTTGCTCCTCTGTAAACTGTATATGTGCTCATACCTTGGACACCATTTGTCTTCCTAATTGGTCTACCATAGACAGGGCACCAGAAGGTGTAGAGAAGGGCAGCAGAAATACCAGAGACCAGGATTTCCATATGGAAAAGTGACACCAGGGTGGAAAACAAGAGAGTCATACATGATCATAAACTGCAATTATTCTGAATTTCTCACCACACAGGAGCAGTGTCAGACAGCACTTTTGAAACAAATAAAAGGTGATAGTACATTTTCACCTGGCACATGGAATTCTTCTCCAGTAGTTGCTGTGGAATTCAAAACAGGAATATTGATGAAAAAGGGGATTCTTTTTTTCTTGTATGTACATTTGGATTTGGAGAACAGGAAGGATGTGGGTAATTGCAGCCCTCCTTGAGAATTTCAGCCTGTTGCTTTCAGAAGTTCTGTATAACCTTTCACATATGCTTATGATTGGTTTTGTCACCAACTGGCAGTGGAGCAGCATCTCATCAGAACAGCAATGAGACAAGAAAAGTTCAGCTATCCAAATTTAATGAAAAATATACAACAATGCTGAAAGTCTGTCTTTCAGACAGGCATTCATAAGTACTGCAAGGTGAACTCTATAACTGAACAGTTGTTTAACCCAAATGTTAAAATTGTGGAAGTTATAAAATATTTAATAGATGCTGGCTCCTGTTGAGTTTGTGAGTTTCATGCATTCAGATGGTGAGGTGCAGTCTCTGCATCCTAACTGATGGCAACAGCCTCACACTGACAGCTGCCAATGTATAATGACTCATATTTAAGAAATGTGTTTATAGTTGATTTATTTACTCATTGAAATGAGAATATCTTTAGTGGCAGAGTTCCTTAAAAAAAAATCAAACAGTTTCTTTTAAAAAGTAAAGGAAAAGAAACATTGGAGAATTTACAGAGCATCATTGAAATCCTCATGAAAGATCTGTCTGGCTTGCTCCATCACGTTTTCTGGTCACTAAAATTAATGTAGGAATCAACCAAAGCTACCTGCTTACCTCCCCCAGGCAAAAAATTAAAAAAAAAAAAAAAAGAAAAAAAAGAAGTTGTGGAGAAAAAAAAGTTCAAGGAAAATTATTTTTATAATCTTTCAAGCTTTATTCACAAATAAATCGGAATTTAATTCAAAGTCAGTCAGTGCACCATCTCCATCTTTCAAGTTTAATGTTATTAAATGCTCAACAGATTTCAAAATATTTCTGTTAAACTTCTTTTTACTTTTCTAGCCAAGGAACTATGAATGACATTATTTTCCCCTAACACCAAGTAGAAGCAAAATAGCTTCAGACCAACTTTAAGTGTATTACATATCACCCCATAATCCATCCTACTCTTGCATTTACACAAGTAAAACCGGTGTGTACATTCAGAGCCTTGTTTTTCTTTTATTTACTTGATTTCACAAACAAAAAAGTCATATGGAGATTAACACTATGAGCCAGCATGGGAACCAAACAAAAACTAGAAAAAAAGCTATTATGCTGCTGCTGCTGCTGCTGCCGCCACTCCCATACAATGCTCAAATTGCAAGGCTGCCAGTGCTTCCTGCCACATTTTGGTTCTTTATAAGCCACTTTTGTCTTCAGCTAAAAGCATTAGAGTATTTTGCATCTATTCCATATTCTGTACCCTTGTAATTCAAATATTTAGGGAAAAAAAATCAGGTATTTGAATAAACCTCTTGACCTTTGAAAGTATTATACAATATGAAATCATTACTGACATTATTTCTATATCCAGCACGGTTTTATAGCTACATGGATATATCCTACTGTGGGTAACTCAGGGAGTCCACCAGACACTGGATGAATGTCAGCATTGCTGAAGCTACTCCCTCCACAACTCCGTAAGATTGCCCAGAGAAGTTGTGTATGCCCCATTCCTGGCAGTGTTCAAGCCCAGCCTGGATAGGGCTCTGAGCAACCTGGTCTAGTGGAAGGTGTCCCTGCCCATGTCAGGGCATTGGAACTAATGATCCTTAAGGTCTCTCCCAACCCAAAGAGTTCTGTGATTCTGTGATAACATGGGAAGGTCCTTATTAATTGTGCAGTCTGGTCAGTAAGCAGTTCACTGGAGAACTTGTATTGCACAAACCACTTGTGATCAAGGTGTTGGGAGGCAGTTGAGTGACCCTGCTCTTGGAGCCCAGATGTCCACACAGTACCATCCAATAGGACCAAGGCAGTCAACAAGGCCATAGTGGCCATTAATTGTGTCTCTTATTAGTTCAGAAAGCTAAAGGGAAACTAAGAAAAAGCTGGGAGATGAAGAAGGGTTGTTTAGCAGAGTGTGGCTGTCCATCCATATGGCTGGAACCACAACAGGAAGAAATGCCAGACTTGTCTGGTACACTGGAATACTTTCTTAGATACCTGAAGGAACATTAAATCTGATAAAACACTCATTATTGATGTTCTTCCTTTGACCACACCAGCATAAAGGTCACAGCCACTCTCTCATTTCTTTTGAGAATCCCATCTTTCTTTTCTTTTAGGAGCACACAGGGAATTCTGTGAAGAGCTGAAAGGAATGTTCATGGTCAGATGAATTTTTGGTTTATTTAAGTGAGAGGAAAATAAAAAGTTTGATCCAAGCTAAGGTAAGCTATTTTCACAGCCCAGTCCTGCATTTTTTCAGCTGAATTAGTTTCCATTTCTTCTCATGTTTCCAGGACTTCCCCTATACATCCTCCGTGGTGAAAGCTAAATTGGAGTAGTGGCAGAAAAGTAAGGATGGCAATCCTCTCTGTGCTACAGTGAGAGCATCCACAGCCTCCTCTGCTGCCAGTCTCTCCATTCTTACAGGCAGAGTTTCAGTGGAGGAACTGAGAGGAAAAAAGTTACTCCTGCTGTGGCAATGAAAAGTCAAGCGAGTCTCTGGGAAAGAATACTAGTTCCAAGAGGGGATTTTCCAACAGAGTAAATTGTTTGTAGGAATCCCATGGTTTCATTGTAATGGTCCCTGAGGCAGCAGTCTTCCTGGTGGATTGCTGTTGTGAGTCAGCCTAGCAGGGAAGTAAGCCTTGTAGGGAGGCAAGCAGTCATTAAACTCCTTAACTCTCGCTCATAATTCAGAATTATGCTGATTTAACAAGACCTTCTTCTGTAGCTGTCTAAATTCTCACCTTTAAGAGTTTATTGAAAGAAAATGTCTCTCCCTCCTCCTCCGTAAGGTAATTTTTAAGTCACCAAATATCAGAGAAACAAGCCTTTATTCTGCTCTCATGTGGCTGATTTGTGCACTTGATCGTGATTGAGAAAGTATATTATGCAGGTGTTGGTAAAATGTTTGAAATTAGGTGGATAATGTAAATTTTGTTAGTGAGAAATTCAATGTAAATTCTGATTTTCTCTCTGTTTTTAACTTTCATGTCAGATGCCAAAGTGGAAGAAAGAAAGCAAATTAACTGATCTCTTACATGAACTTAATTTACTTTACCTACTTGTTTAGATATAGTGACATATTATCCTATATAACCATACTGTGTTATCTTTTGATGAATCAGTCTATCTATCTATCTATCTATCTATCTATCTATCTATCTATCTATCTATGTACTTATATACCTACCATTACAGTAGCTCAGTGGTTGAGCTCTGCAAAAATCAATGCTGTTTCAGCTTGCTGTCAACAGGCAGGCTTCATGGCTTCCTATGGTAAAACAAATCTCACAGCAATTACATGAAAGAAACAATGCAGAGTCCTTACCCAGAGACTTTGGTTACAAAAATGTATACAGCAGAAATATAAAGAATGAGACATGACTGATTAATCAAATAATTGAAAAGTGAGTTGTCTTCCATCTGACTAGATGAAAACACCTGAAAATTGCACTGAATTGAAAGAAGAATTAGTAAAGTTGCTAAAACTTCTGAGAACAGCAAAGGGAGAAAATGCCTGTGAAGTAATAGTGCAAGTGATAATTTGAAATTGATATTGTTACATCAAACACTATATGTGTTGTAACAGATGGCACACCAACTGTATTTGATGTGAATGTAGAGTTAATTACAGTATTTGAAAAAGCATTTGGACATCCATTTTTTGGCATTTCAATGTGACGGGCATCAATAAACACCAAGGATGAAAATAATTGAGCAAAGCTTGAAGAAATGAGAAAATTGCAGCAAAAATAGTAAGCTTCGATATCTCATGTGCACTGAGCAATCGCGATTTCCAAATATGTTGGAAATAATCAATTTATTCTGATTGGTGAAGCATAACAATATATGGCTGTTTAGCTACCGGTGGGCAGCTTGATTTGTTATCTGTTGTTTGGAGAAGAAGAGTTTGCATGTGGCCTCCAAAGACCAGAATAATTCACAACTGACTCATGGCAAAGGCTTGTGACCTAATGCTTTTGTTTCTTTTGATTTGCATTTGAAACAGTCTGAATTTCTCGAGGAAATACTGATTTCTGGGTACAGATGTACTTTCCAATAGCCAACTGTATTTAAGAAGCATGGAGTATTTCAGGACAGTGTTATCATTAAAGAAAAAATTCAAAAGATAGTAAATTGTTTAATTCAGCCTCTTATAATACATTTAATTATTTTTGAAAGAAAATAATCTATCTTACTACAAATCTAAATACAACTGATTCAAAACATTTTAGAGCTCCTTTCTACTGAGCACCTACAAGAAGTGTTCAATTTTAAGTCACATTCAGTTTGGCAAACAAAATAAATTCAGTAAACAAAAACGAGTGATCTGAGAACTTGGTTAAGAATTCTTAAATGTGGAGATACAGCAGTTAAGAGGGTCAATCTTGAAACTAGAATTCAGGGCCCAAAAACACTTGACTACTTGCTCAAAGACAATACGGTGCTATAATTACATATTTCATTATTTGTATAGCAACACATCCCTGAGTTCTTTTCATCTATGCAGTATATGAAATTTGACACAAGAAACTTCTACAACTGAAATGTGTGCTGTATAAGCTGCACCAAAACAAGTCAAGACCAAATGAACAATTGCATTGCTTCCCACACTAATGTGAAATGGAAAAATAATCTCACCCAGGGGGGTATTATTGGTCTCACGGCGTCTCTGGGTGAGTGCACAAACTGCAAAAGTGAAGCAGTTGCCATTTGTCAGGAACAAAACCAGTTGCACCAGTAGGATCTGTAGGTGAACCTGCACTCCTAAAAGACATCCTGAGCCCTGATATGTGGTTCAAAGATGTACTATTGCCATATGTTCTCCATGCTGTCCCTGTTGGCCAGGCTAGGTTGTCCTCCCAGATGATTGGTGGTTGGCTCCAGCCCATGGCCCAGCTCTCAGCCAGTAGTCATGAGGGAGAAAGATCTTTGAACTGAAGCTATGTTCACTGAAGTTCCCTGAAATGAGTCACCCATCTCAGGAAGGATTTCCAGATCCTACAGTGCAGCAGAGAAAGCCAGGGTGCTGCAGAGAACAGACATGGGGAAGTCAACGCCAATTCACCTACACTGTACAGCTGAGCACAGTAATTACAGACGTGGTGTGCAGCATGCTTGTTTATTTGCTGCTTTATATCACACACTGTGTAATAGCCTGCAGGAATTCATTCTGCCCCTAATTCAGTCTTAATTAAGATTATGCCTTTATCTGGGTAAACAGCCAAAAAAGTTGAGAAGGGTGGGTGGAATAAATAAGTAATGCTGTACATTAAGCCATTGCCTCAACTAGTATCAGTCAAACTCCCTCATGCATCTAAAACTTTTGAATGGCAGTGAGAGAAAATTGAATTTAGTATGAGTTTGCTCTGGGTATAGTGTTGAATCAGTCTGACTCTCAGCTTAATTAAACTAATGCTCATGTCAACAGAGTATGGGTAGGCAAAGTTATGAGTGCATGGACCTCTTGGTGTCTTATGACCAAGTCTCACTGCAAGCAATTGGCTGTTTCTGAGAGATGCTACTACTCATTTTTCAGGTCATACAGAAAATGGATTTACAGAAAAAATCAGGCAGTGAAGAAGAATTCACAGATGTTGAACATACCTGCTGATCTTTTCCTGGTGGGTGACAATGAATAAATCAGGTAAAGCAGCCCACTGCTGAGACTGAGAAGCTGGAGCAATCTCAAATGTCACATTCATTCATGGCCCTGAAGTCAACCAAGGCTTTATCTTGGATGGTGTTTCTGTTCTTAAATGACAAAATATATCCAAATTATAGGATTGTTTAGAAAAAAAAAGAGGATAGGTCTTTTATAGCCCCTTTTACAGCCCTTCCACATTAAGGAAAAAAAAAAAGAAAATACCTAGTACATGTTCAAGCAACTGTGTTTACATATTTGGTGGTGCAGGATTGGTTACTTTGTATCTGAGCAGGGAGTTTGGCTTCAGGCAAGGAAATAGATGAAGCCAACACTTGTTTAACTTGGTGGCACAATGATGAAAAGATACTTCTGAGAAACACTTGGCTAGATTATTTTTTTTTCTGGAAAAGTGACTGACTATAAAATATTCTTTCTTATCCTGAAGTCCCTACTTTATTTGGAATGATAGTCTGTAGTTACAAGTAGAAGAAAGTGTTGTATCATGGAAAGAGCACTGTGCCATGCACTCTGCTCTGCAGCTCTTAGGACAATAGTGCAGTTCCAGTCACAGCTATGGGAAAATGCAGCTTTGCTGTAACTGGTGACCATGTACATGTGGCTTTGTGACTCTAACTAATGCTGGGGACAGGGGCAGCACTGGCCAGCTAGATAATTCTGACAATAGAAGCCCACAAAAAGCAAGAGATCTTGGAAAATCTCTATCTCAAAGTATTTTTCTTTTCCAGTGGCCTTTATCTTATTTCCTGTCACTTTTTTCTTTCCAGTAACAGTCAGAGGCACACAGCCTGTCATTATGTTTTGAGGCCATTAAAGCATTTTCAGCAGTAGTAGGTAAATCTACCAATGATCAGTGACTTTAATGACCAGAAAATGGTTTCTACGGAAACCTCTATTCAAAGGAGAGAAGAAAAACATGAAGCTTATTAGAAAGGTTCACAGCATACCTGCAGAAGGTGAGGGTCTCTTGTGCATTTCCCTTACCAGCTTTCTCCTCCTGGGACTGCTGAGGTCAGTCCCTAGCAATGCCACTACTTTTCTGATTATTTTTCACAAGTCCCAGTTCAAGTGCTCAGCTTTGCTGAGCAGGACAGGAATTGCAGCAAATGCTGGGCTTCAGCACAAGGCTTTTCCCAGACCTGCCTCACCAGCAATGGAGAGACAGCCTCCCCAGGCAAAAGCATGACCATAACATCTCCTTTCTTCTGGATTTGAAGATCAAGGAGACCTTCAGCTATGTGAGCAGTGAAGCTCTGGGGCAGCCTCTGGAGGGGCTGTGGTGCTGCACAGCCAGGCCTGGATAAGAGCAGAGCTTGAACCCACCGACAGCCAGTAGGGCTGCAGGTTTTCTAGAAGGTTGCAGAAATCAGTGACCCACCAGTGACCCACAGTGTGTGCCACCCCATTACAGAATGCTGAAAGCCCTGGGATTCTTCAGCAAAGTTTAGATGCCTGAGTTAAGGATTGCTAAGCAAGCTCCACTCTATTTAGCTTGAGAAAGATTAAATTATGTTTCTCACTTTATTTTAATGTATTTAATGTTTGTTTCTATATGAAATATAGTATGAGTACTTAATTTAGCATAATTATTGAGATGAATTGCAGCTAACATTACAAGAAAATTGTAACTTGTCATAAAACAAGTGGGCCATATTATAACAGAGCTGCTACCACACAGAAATGCTCTGCTAGAATAGCTTAATAACACAAATAAATCCACACTCCCCAACATGATACTTCTTTGGGGAGTTGATTAATTATTAGGAAATAAAATGGCTAACAAAGTAGCATATATAAAAATATCCTCTCACATCAATAAGAATGTAAATTTTAACTCTATTGCATGACAGCAAGTGTAAGCAAGAATTACACACAATGCAATGAGCTGAATGAATTAATATGCCTAGGGCTTTTGTTGCTAGAAATACTTTGCTCTGTGTTATAATCAGTCATTGTAACTGATCTCAGCTGCAATTTAGGTTTCTTCTTGCAGTTTATAAGTGACAGACAAGTGTTTGTGCCAAAGAGGCCTTCCAACAGTGTTCATCTTCACAGCCTTTCCTACACATCTGAGGCCTGACCTTCACGATGCAGCATCTTTTCAATACATTAGATAGAGTTGTTGCTTTCACCTCTTTTCCCATTCTTTTCTGCCTGCTGAAACGCAGTCCTTGTTGTCCTTAGCCCCTATGGTCCTCCACATTTTAGCCACCCAGGTACATCTTCTCATGGAGTTGAGAAACCAAGAATGTTGAAGACAGAGGCAAAGGATGCGTTAAACATCTCTGCCTTGTTTGTGTGTCTGTTTGTGAGGTGACCATCCTCATCCTGTAACGCAATATTTACACTGCCTATTGCCATTAATATATTTGAGAAAAATCTTTTTATTGTCCCTCACAGTTATGTCCAGCTTCAACTCCAGTTGAGCTTTGGTCGTATGAATTTTCTCCCTTCAATGGCAAGAAGCATCTCTGTATTCTTTTCATGTCACCTGACTTTGCTTCCACTGGGCACACACCTTCCTTTTTTGCCTTATTTCCAAGAGAAGATTCCTATTCAGCCAAGCCGGCCTTTTGCCTCACCTTCTTGGCTTCTGATGATGCTATGATGATTTTTTGCCTTTTCTTTTATATACCTTTTATAGCTTTTTGTATTCTTAGTGTTTTTAGCCTACATGCTTAGACTTATTTTGTCAAGCTAAGAGACTAAACATTTTAGAAGCTTTGCAGTTAGGGATCAAAATGCCCCCAGACCCCAAGGTCCTCTCCAGAACACATTCTGTAAACTAAGATAGAACCATCCAGGAGAAGGCTCCTTGGGGAGGGTGGCTCACTTGAGCCTCTCATTGGGGAATCTTTGATAGATATGCTAATTAGACAGACCTATAATGTTATACCCGATCTATTGTGGGTGTGCATTGTGGGGTGCATTGGGGTGCATTCCACCTGGACGTGGTGCACCTAAGGATCCTTAAAATAAATACAGAGGTAAAACCCCTTTTTCCCTTCTAACTGGGTTTGACTCTTGATTTTAAGACCAGGAAAAGGCATCACTGACATTTGGGAATTGCCTGCTCCTGTGCCCTTAGGAGGTGATGTTTAAAAAGTGACTGATGGACCAGCACTGATGGACCCCAGCACCTCCAGGGGACTTTACTTACAATTCCCTGAGCAGCCTGAAGTCAGCTGTTCAAGTTCAGAGCTGAGGTTTTTCTGGCACTTTTCGTCTGATCAACAGAGTATCTCTTCATGACTCTGAATACAAGTTTTGTCATCAAATGTTCAAAAAATATTTCTCAGCCACCAAAAATCTTGCACTTGGCTTAAAAGCCATGAATTTAGAAACAAAGTATCTTTTGAGCTTTAGTATTTTCTTTCTGCTTGAAAAATGTGTGTTTAATTTAATCACAGCTTTAACCTTTTCTACCCAGAAAGGAGAGCTGAAGGTTTACTTTTTTGTTTAAATAAGTGTTTTGCAGTGCAATCATAATTAAGCTATTGAGATACTACATGAAGCAGTTTTCTGTTATGGAGTAAATGCTGAAATCTCCACAAAGACAAAATACAAATTAATGGAACACACATAAGTCACATATAACTTCTTTGCTATCACCACTGCAACTGTAGGCATATTGCTCTACTTTTGATTTTTTTTTCTTTTGTGGGCTGATTTTCACCATTGTGAGAGGGACAAGCACACCAAATCTGTGCTTTTTACCAGGATGCTTACAAAAATGTCCAACACTTTCACCAGAAAAAATGGTTTCATGATAATAGAGCAGCCACCCAAATTTGCAACCCGAGGCTTTGCTGCTGGGTGCAGCTCTCTGTCCACTATGATTCGGAACTCTCTGCAGACAGGGCTGCCATGGAGTCATTAGACCTGGACATTTGTCCAAGCTGTGAAGGACGTCAGCGCTCTGCTTTGGCACTCTATTGCATGGGCATCTGGTCCTAGAGCTGCTAAGCGGCTGATTTCAACAAGCCAGTCGTGTCTCCACATCACTCATTTATTCCAGGAGTGGAGAAGGATAAAAAAAGCATTTTATGACAAAAAAAAATACTATTATGGGAAACAATCTTCTCATTCAGATGCCTTTGTGTTAATGTATGAAAGCCAGCAATGCTATTAAAAAAGATATTTAAAATTAGCTACATTTTATTTCCTGCACCTTCAATGTTAGCTTTTTTGTCTCCATGTGTCTAGCCAAAGTTGCTGGAAATCCAATTTTTATGGATGCATCTCCACCCTCATTCCATTACTGCTTGATTTTGTACCCAGGGTAAAAAACCACACTGAGATCTGTACTTAATTTCACCTTTATGTTGTGGATGCATATACAAGCTTAATGCTCTGTGTGTCAATCTTCTAACAGGTTAGATGAAATGGCTGCCTAGGCTGACTACTTCTCCCACAACTGTGCTTTCTGTTCCAGCTAGCCTTGGGACACAGTGATGCCCAGTACAGCAGGACTTGCCCCAAAGTGTTTTCAGGATTAATAGACAAGGCAGGGGGGTAGTAACATGGTCCCTGTTTTCAGTGTCAGGGCCCAGGGCTGATTTTCATTAGGCAAAACTGGAGTTTAAACCACACCTTCTATCTCTAAGGCTGGATCTCTGATTTTGTACTAGCATACTAACTAGATCTCTAAAAATATCAATCCATTGTTGACAGGAAGAAAAGCACATTGTGCCATAAAAGATCAACTCCATCAACCCTACTGGGGATTTGATGCTTCCAAGGCAAACCAAAAGAGACATGAAACAGCAACCCAGCCTAGGCAACTGCACATTGATAAAGATTTCCTCTATATTTAGCCTTTTGGAATCTGAGAACTACTTCATTATGCATTTTACCCTCATGTAATGAGAAAAAAAGGAAAAAAAGGGATCACAGATGACATTGGGATGAATTTGGATTTTTCTTTTTTTTTTCTTTTTTCTTTTTTTTTTTTTTTTTAATTTTTTATTTTTTTGTATTTTTTATTTCTACAGTTTGAGCCCCACTGGATATTTAGGTGCTCATACTGAAACAAAATATGTAGTATATTAAAAGTCTTGCGTTGTAAAACAAAGCTTCACTGATGCTCGTTTTCAAAGCAGGGCTGACCTTCTTGACAACAAGTAAATAGTGACAACTCAGCAAAATTGAAACCAGATGACCCCATGGAAAAATGCAGTGCTCCATGAATTAGGATAGTTCCTCTAGAGTACACAGCACTATAGTGGCTACTGCAACACATCCCAAAATATAGAGAGCCCTCTGCAACATTGTTCCTACCTGAGAAAAAGATTAAGAAAAGGCATTTTAAAAAATAGGTGATCCTCAAGGCAGACAACTCAATGATGCTGCCAGCTTTGCTGGAGCAGTTAACCGGTCCATGTGAAACGTTGCCCTAACACAAAGGACCAGCACCCCCTTGCCAACATCCTACGAGCCCCTGCATCCTCCCATTCTGAAGCGCTCTGCCCAAGTCAAATTCAAAGTCAGGGAGTTTCATCTTCAAGGCACTTACTAGCTCAAATGTCACTCCAAAGTTCAGGACTCTCTTTGGCAACTCCTGAGATCCAAATGACAGTTTTCTATAAGGCTGAAGTCTGCAGAACAGAGATTGGGACAAATCTTTCTCAGCCTCAGGGGTAAAACCATGTAAGGACCTCCTAAGGACCAACCCAAAATGTTAAACTGTAAAGTTGTTGAGTGAGGTTAAAAAAGAACAAGTAAAGGCATATAACAGTCATTTGTCACACTGAGTCTTCAAACTTCATAGAAATGTCCCTGAGTAAGGGGCTAATGGATCTTTGTAAGAACTTGAAAAGCACAGACTTTGGGCACTTGCATGGGCTGAAGCATCATGCAATTCACTGATCACATGTCTCAGGTAACTCATGCTGAAAGAAATGGATTATACTTTTTGGGACATCTGTGGACTTGCAGAAATTTCAGATGAGAATTCAAGCCTGGTAAAATAAGGTACAGTATGGTACAATCTGCTCTGTACCATCAAACATGAAAAAGAATGCAAGTTAAATACAGACAACTGCACTGTGAGAGCATCCAAAGAAAATATTTTGGTCATATTCTCTGAGCTAGAATGATATCAAACCAACTTCTTCTAAAGCAGCAGCTTTGGTTATGATAAGGGACACAGAATTGTCTTAAGCTAAAAGAAAATTTGTGGTAATGTGATGTGATTTGAGAAGTTTATGTTTGAAGACTTATGTAATTTGTGGTAATGTGATGTGATTTGAAGAGAATATATCATACCTATAAACTAGGTAAGCTTTTGCCAGAAAGATCCTGCCCTGGTGAAAATCAACAACTCATTTCTAATGCAATAACACTGGTGTATGCACATAAGTATAGCTTGTGAGGTGAGGTAACCACAAATGTCCACAACTTTTCTGGTGCAAGGAGAGAAGTTTCATGTGCCAGAATTCCCATCCAAGCAAACAGCTCCGGTAATATGCAAGTATGTGGAAGCCAGGCCTGAACTAACTGAACTAATGATTTTGCTGGACAAAACCAAACCCCAAACCTTTAGCTGGCTTTTTGCCTCTGGCTCTCTACACTACTGTTTCCTCCCTGCCATTACACTGAGCTGCCTTTCTCTTGTATCACAACACTGGTATGCACCAAAAAGATGAACTGATTACCCTTCACTGAGTTTCCATAGCTCCAGGTGTCTGTCAGACATACTTTGGCTGCAGCTGAGCAGGGTAAAGAGGCCCAAGCTTAAGAAAAAAACCCCAAAAGTCCTTTGAAGCCCTCTGCTCCTAGAAGCAGTTCAACTGAAACAGGATGTCTGGTTTCAGAGCATGCCTGCAGTAATGACTGCTGTCTGGTTTTTAAAGCTTACCCTAAAACAGTACTGAGATATGCTGGGCCAAAGGCAAGAGAAGACTGTCCTCAGTGAAATGAAGAGCTGAATGGCAGAAAAGCAAGAGAGATGCTTTCCATGGTGAGGAGAGAAGGATAAAAGAAAAGTTCTACCCTGATTTTAAATGCCATTCAGACTCCAAATTATTTTTTATTCATGCAAACCAGTGCATGCCTGACCTACACTTTTATTCCTTTTAGTTGACAATAGCTTACTCATGGGTGCAGAAATGCTTATGATAACTTTAGGAAAATCCAGCCTAGGTCCACCCAGACCCATCAGCTTATGTCTGAAACTGCTGTGCAAATGCCACTACTGATGAAGCCAGTAGTCACCTGCAGCTGTGTGCCATCAAGCCCAAGGTAAGAAACTTTGGCAGTGCCTGAGCCTGGCAAGGCAGCTCAATGTGGCCTCAGCACCAGCTGGGCTGAAGCCACATGTCTGTCACCAATCTGTCACTACTCTTCAGTCCTGCTTCTGAGAATGGCCTTTAGCTTGGGGTCATTGCAGAGGGCATGCAGCTCAGCAGGTCCTGGACTGGTGCTCATGCTGTGCCTCAGTTCTATTGTATTATCCAGGTTACCTGGTTTTTCCCACTCCCACACTTTCCCATAGAAGTAGCAGAATCTATATGCAAGGAAGCTGGAATGCTGCTTTCTGGGATGCCTAGACTGATTCCTGACTTGCCCCAGCTTCCCAGTAATTCTTTTTCCTCCTTCTGCTCATTAGTTGCTCAAAGAACTGAGTCTTTGCTGAAGCCAGGTTTGAAAAGTTAGTGCCACCTGTTTTTGCTTTGAGCATCAATGAACAAATGTATAATATAGTTACTTAAGACTGGCTGGGTGCCATTAGTCACTCACAGTAGCATGGTTTTCTGGCACCCAGCAGAACTGGCAATGGTGACTGGAAAAAATAATAAAGACATTTATATTATTATTAAGGAAAGATCAGCTGAATAACATCCTGGCGATATAACAATGCCTTGACTGTCAGAGAAACTCAGAAAGGTCTAGATTCTAATGAAAAAGAGTTAAAGCACAATAATATTCAGCAACTGCGATGATACTGAAGCAAGGAAACAAAAGCTGTCTAGACCTTTATGATATGACCCTTTCTCTCCCTCTCTTTTTTCAGTATTTCTTCCTTGCTTGTCCCAGCTCTACCTACAGCAATAGTGTAGTATTCCTGGTTTTACTTTGGTCACTTACAGTGCTGAATTCTTCATCACATTCCAGTATCTAATTCAGTATACAGCACACAAAGCACAAAGCTAAGGACTGTTCTGAGCCATGGTATTCTAACTGGAGATAGAGCATTCTGGATCAGGTTTTTTAAAACAATTCTTATTTGAGGTAAAATTAATTCAAAAAGCCACTCAGAGGCTTCATGGAATGGAATGATGTATAGTCTCAGATGAGCTGCAATTACCCTCAGCAGAGTCAAAAGTCAGATTTCATAAATCCCTCATCAGAAAGAGTCTCCTGGGTTTTCCAGGTTGAAGTGTCAGGCTTCAGCTGCTGCTTTCCCCAAAGAGGGCACTACTTGCATCTGGACCCATGTCAGCTGTTGGTTACCTCATCTCTCCCTTCCCACAGAAGAGAGGGATGGTGACACTGGTGGGTTCCACTTTACGCCACTTGAAATTTCATCTTCGTCCCAAAGTGTGTGTGTGTGTCTGTGTGTGTGTGAGCTTTTCTGGCGTCTCTGCCCAAGGAGATGCATGCTGCATTGCACTTTCTTCCTAAAGGCCCCAGTCTTGGTATACACCTTAGTATTCAGAGATCCTATGGTTTTGGCAATGTATGGGCTGGGGCATCACCTCCCTGAATCCATTATTCCTCTTGATAAGGTGGCTGCAAGGCATGTAGTGAGATAAAAGGTCAGGCTGAGGGAATGAAATTAAGGGAGAGGAGGAAATGGTAACCAACAAGCTTTGTACTTTCATTATGTTGCACAGCTGTTCTCTTTGTCTTCCTAATGCTGTTGATCTTTTTAAACTGTAAATTCTTTAATAGCAGGACTTATTTTCATTCTCTGTGTGTAAAGGGGATACATATCGTATCTAAATAGCATGTATGATAGAGGAACATGAAGAGTCTTTAAGAACATATAGTCTTTCCTGACTTGAGATTATCCACATTTATGTAAAACAGGATGATCTCCATTCCTTGTCTTAAGCTGTAGATTTTCCTACATATTTTGTTCCAGTTAGACATCCCTGCATTTGCATGTACAAACATTTTGCAGATTACAAAATGACAACTTCTGCCTTTTTAAAACCTCTAATGGGAAATAAAATTCCCTATGCTACCTATCAGTGCGTTGGACCTCAAAAAATAAAATCAATCTTGATATTTAAAACCTGAAAAGTCCATGAGGAAAACCTAAATCAGAACAGATAGGAAGAAAGGGTTAATTAACATGAAGGCCAGCACAATCCTAACCATATTGATTGTAGTAAGGTTTTCATTAGCAAACAATTAGCAACACCCACACCAAATAAAATGAATTTCTAAACAACAGGTAGTAATAACAAAATACGTTCCTTAGCTGAGAGTCATTAGAAGGTAGAGAAAGATTATCCATAAAGAGAGGATTAGTAAAAACAGAAACCCCCGATGTAGCAGAGGGAGCCCCAGCAGGCCAGCTGGCTAGATTGAGGTAATAATCCTGCATTTTCTTCAAAGAAATAATAGAAGTAAAAAGAAAGATCAGAATCAATGAAAGAACCCCTTTGCATGATACAGTGTGCTAAGGATAAAATCATGTGCCTTTTTAACAATAATTTCTAACAGGCAAACAAAGAACAATCAGCAGTAGGGTTCAGTAATATTTAAAGAGACCCAGGAACTGATAATGCCACTTTTATACCTGTGTAACTCCAGTGGCTTCTTGATTTATACCAATCTAAGTAGGAGGAGAATCTGGATGCACACAGTACAGTACAGTGTGCTAGAGGGCAAATTGTTGTTCACTGTTGTTTTTCTGACTGCTGGGGGGCAAACAGAATGAACTAATAGGTCTCTTCAGGGGTTTTTGTTGTTGTTGTTTGGGTTGTTTTTTTGTTTTTTTTTTTTTTTTTCCTTAGGAATGTTTTAGATCACGGTTATTTTTTTGCCTTAGTATTAATCATTGTTCCATCTGGTTAGTGCAGGGAAGAGCAGAGTGAAAGTTTCCCTAGTCTGAGCACCCCCGGAAGGATTCCCATCCCTTCCGAGCAGCACTGCTATGGCAGCAGGTAACTCGGAGAAGGGGGAGAAGTAGTTCGGGGGCCAGAGTCCAGATACAAGGGACTCTTATCGGTAACAAAGGTGCTCGGTCCCACTGGGATGGCTCAGCCAGGTTTTCAGTGTGATGAATTAGGCTCCAGCAGTCCGTTCTAACAAAGCCCAGGGAGCTACACCAGGACGCAGCAGAGGCGTCCAGTGTGTGCCTTTCACCTGGGCACCTCGGATCCCAGGCTTCCCCATGGAAATTGCAGTGAAGATTCAGGCTGGGTTCTCACCGCTAGGATCTGCCTTGGCTGGCATTTGCCTTGTGCCCCCCGGGCCGCGCTGTGCCCCTCGCAGGCCGGGTCCCGCAGGCCGGGTCCCGCAGGCCGGGCGCTGTGGCGGCGGGGACATGGCGGCTCCCGCGCCGCTCTCCGGCCCCGGGCCGGCCCTGCTGCGCGCACCGGCTCCATCAGGTGGCGCCATTGCCCCGGCCGGGCGGCCTCAGCTGAGGGCGGGAGATCCGCCGTGAACCTGCCTTGTCTGATCCCTCCTCCCGGGACCTTTTGTCCCGGTCAGTCTGAGGACGTAAGCGGTGAAGCAAAAGCTAGCGGCCGGAGCCGGGAAATGGGTGAGGGCACCTTTACTTGGGTGTACCTGAGACTGAAGATTTACAGGGAAAAGTAGTGGAGGTTTGTGCCACGTGGACTTGACCTGGAACAGCAGATTTGCATCTGGCATAGGTCACTCGAAAAGATTATCTCCAGCCCCATGATATCTTCCAGATAACCTCCAGCTCTATCTGCCGGTGTCAACTTTCCATAGTGTCCTCAATCCCACGGTGGTGTCCGAGGCAGCAGCAGCTGCTAATCTGTCCCTGCCCGCTTGTTGCTGCCTTGTTGCTGGAGGTTGTCATCCCTCAGCCACTGCCACAGAGCCTGTGTGTGATTCTGCCCGGGGCCAGGGCAGAGCCATCCCATCGGCTGTGGTGGCTCACAGGAGCTGTCAGGAACTGTAGCTACTGCAGCGTCTCATCTGTGGGGAAACAACTTCTGGGCCAAAGGTGGGAAATGGAGAGCCACCAACAAAGCCTCTCAAAGCTCTCATCTTCATGCCAGTGCTGCACTGCACCCTGTGACTTCTGCTCATAGCACTAACTCTGCACAAGCATATGGTCAGATTTAGTAAAACATAGCCAGATTCCTTCAGCTTCTACCATACCGAAATTGCAGGAGACTTAGAGCTTTACCTGCTCTCACAGCTCTAATTTACAGTGAGGGACTAAATTAACAAAAGGTGCTAGCGAGGAAAAGTCACCTAGATACACTGGGTCAATCCGTGGCATACAGAACTGGAAAACTGTGCTCTAGAAATGGGCAGTTACTAACAATGAAGTCAAAACAGGTCCATGTCCTACCACAGAGCTTTTGCCGTGGCCCTAGAGAATGCACTGCACAGCCATCAACATCCATAGCCCCTCGAAAGAGGAACAGATATTGCTGTGGTAGGGATGCTGTGCTTCAAGACTGTCCTTTCTGCACAACCAGTGAACCACAAACTTGGCATGCCAAAAAGAGCCCAGATCCAGGCCAGCCTGAGATGCTCACCAAAGTCTCCTCCAGGTGAAGTGTCTTTTTGCCCCCCCATTCAAATGCGTGGGAGGAGAGGGCATGAGCAACTCCACCCTCAGGCAAAAGCTTATGCACAAGGAAAAATCTCCTGGAGATTTCCTCCCACTCTGCTCCCTCCTATGGTTCCTCCTGGAGGAGGGGGCAATGAGGCCCATTATTTAACACCAGATTGCTCAAAAAGAGGTTTGAGCTGACTGTATAAAGAAAAGTAGGTTTCATTACCTATAGCGCTTCACATTTCAGAGGAGCTTGTATTGTTACACAGTTTGAATTGTTTGACAATATAATTATTATTATTAGTCCATAATGTACACTAACAGGTCTGGCGGTGAAAGGCTGTATATTAATGCACAGTAACTATGTTTCTCTGGAGGGGGTTAAACAAAACTGTAACTAGGGTCAAAGCTATGCCTTTGCCTCCATCTGCTAGAAACCAGGCATAGTTGCTTAAATTTTAATTACAAATTAATCAAACAAAAATATGGTACATTTTGCACTGGAGGGCTGAATGCTAATTTTGCAGCTAACCATGAAATATCTAATATTGGAAGGCTCTAATGTTAAAGGTTACTGTAGTTTGAAAATATACCTGATAAGATCCTTGAATTGGAACTGAACTGATAGTCAAAAAAGAATGGCATAGCCCAGTGAACTAATTTTTACACCTTCTCTCTTTCCGAATGTTCAGATAATTTCCTGGCACAGGCTGTTAAACCAATATTTTTTTCTTAGTAGACTGACAAGTTTCTGGAGCTCTTTTATAGCCACACTAGTTTCTGGGAAAAAGAGATAAGCCGTTTCCTATTTGCCAAACAATGATGGCAAACAAAGCAGCATTCTACAGGAAGCAAAAGGCTTTTTTAAAAATGTGGTTTATTGGTTTGGCTCAAGGTAGTTGGCTGCTAGACTGAACAAGCAAATACATTTTATTCATATTTCTCTATAACCCATGTTTCAGTACAAAGTACAGACATCAAGGTGCAGGTACAGAACTGGTTTCAGGGTGACTGGTCTGTTTTTTTCCCAGTAAAACATTTGTGTGGTAATAGTGCTGGAGATACAACATGCTAATAAGCACCCTGAAGGTATTCTTCCTACCTAGCCTCCAGTCAGGGAAGCAGCTTACAAAATGTTTAACTCTTGGGATACAAAAAAGCTGTTGGCTGTGACTGCAATGCACCATCCCTTCTTCTGGATATCAGAAGCATATAAAACATGATGATTCCTGGAAGGAAGTTGTACCCTTCAACAAACTAGTGAAACTCAGCGAGAAATGTGCAGAAGGAGGAAGATGATGGCTAGAATATAGGAGCTCAAGAAACGGTGAGTCAGACAGACTCTTGAAGGATCTCTGCCAAAATACTAGTGAAACTTTACTTTTGGCAACACACGTGTGTTTAGGTCAACTCAGATCTTAATTCCTCCTGGTCTGTTCAACGTCCTGCTACAAATAATCTTTTGTTTTCCTACATTTGTCAGGTGCACACACACAACCCGGTTCTGCTCTGGCAGAGCTGGAACTCATGCTGCTTTGGACTGTGCTGAACATCTTAGGCAGCCATGGCATTATTTGCCATTGGAGACCACCTTGTGCCCTCACTGCTGAACAAGTTTTGCTGTAAAAAATGTACCTTAGTTCTGCAAAGGCCAGAGGGAAAATGTATGCAGTAGTGATGTTGCTCCATCACCCAGTTATCTTGAAGAAATCTTCCTTTCTGACAGGCTTTCTTGTGAGCACCGACAACCCTAGCAGACAAATTTGAGTTTCCTCAAATCACAGTTTTGCTGATGCCAAGTCATTTTGAGGAGATATAGGACTTCTGCTGGGGCTATCACCACCTTGTCTTTGCTGGGATGTGAGAACACTTTGCACAAAGTCCTACCTTCCCAGTCCAGCTGTTACATTTCAGATGATGGAAGGAGAATCGCTGCCAAGAACCCATGAGAGAAGAAGGGAAAGGGGCACTGGGCCGACAAGTTACTGCAGGAAAGGAGATGATCAGTGAAGAGAGGAAGGTAAAAACAGTCAGCCACCACTTCCTTCACATTCTACCAAGGGAGAGAGTTAGTGTCCTGCCAGCTGTGCAAAGAAAGCAAGCCAATCTAGAATCAGACCAAAATTGTTTAAGAAAGGAGGGTAAGGCAGAGAGCTACTGCTCATGCAAACCTGTCCCTATGCTTGCATTCTCTATGTGGCTACAGGGAAATTGTCTTTCTTTGTGTTCCTACCTGTTTCCAAGGGAGGTAGTATTTGAGAATAAATATTTAATGTCAGCCAAGAGTTTGAGTTCCACAAAGGCAGTATAAGTGTTTGTTCCTCAGCCTGGGTCCTTGCTTTCTTGGAGCAGAGTAGGTACAGAGCCTGTCCTGGAGATCAGCCAAGCCAGCCATTACCACCCTTTCTGTGGCATGCTTCCCCATGGAAAAAATTCAGGCTCTTGCTGCTGTTTGCTGTGGCATGTGAACAAAGGGCTCGTCTACTGTCCTGAGCGATTTAGTAGATTTGGTGACTGATTTGCCACTTTGTAACAGGAGCTTCCCAAAAGAAATCCAATCACAGTGATCTGTCTCTCTATGTTCTGTCATTTAACCTGGATATATGTTTTTTGACAGTGTTGCCAGTTGCCTTGAGGCTTTATTTTGTGAAGCTCTGTTTAAACATGTAGGAGGTTTTGTCACCATCAGGCAAAGCTCTGTAACTAGCCTGAAATATGTAATGACAGAACATACCATCCACCAAGGGTATGCAAGTGTTCTCTTTGGATTTTTGCTTGTGTTTTACCCTCTCTCCAACTGTCTGAACTTCCAGTCCGTTCCTCTCTATACCAGATTCCACCAGTACCTGCTGCCTTATGTATTGCTCAGAAACAATTACAGTCAGTGTAAAGTGTGTGCATACAGGAGAGCAGTTGCTGGGGACACCTAAGCATTATTAATGCTGCAAAAAGATAGGCAGGATCAAAAGGCTTCTCCTGTTCTGACCAACCAACCTTTGTTCCTATGGGGGCCAACTTTAGGAGCATAACAGAGGTCATGACCTGTCATGAACCTGCAAATCTTGCAGACTGCAGCCCTTACCACATCTCTTCTGGAGAAGGGAATGTGTTCTTTTTGAAAACTCGGTGATAGCTACTTAGCAGGAGACACAAGGACAGGAGGATGCTAGAGCATGCAAAGAGAGTCCTAGGACTGAGATTTTGTCCCTCAGGGGTATGCAGAAGCTTCTGTGTGTTTATGGGAAATGTGGCCTTTCCCTGACCAATTCTTTTGAACTCTACTTTTGGTAAGGGCAAGTAGAGGTGTGTGCAACTCACTTAATTACTACCTTACCCTCCCTGGAAGCATCAAGCAAGCTTTATTGTAATGAGTTCACTCCTGCAACAACAACAGCAATAGAAAAAAAAAAAGAGATCTATCTTAACAAATGACAGAAAGACCTTAGAGTACTTTCTAATTGTATGGTAGCATAAACCTTACTCTCTAATAGATATGCCTGTAAGTCTTTGGAGTAATAGATTACCTTTATTAAAGGTAGGGTCGGATCTGGAGACTCTTTGCACTGATACAATGGAGAGGATAATTCTAGTTATCAGTACTAAAAAATAAAAGAAAAGAAGAGCTATTCCTACACTAGGCTCTATTTTTACATTCTTGACTTCCTTGAACCACAGTGCAACACAACTGACTATGAAAATATTTTTAAAACAGAACTAATTAAAATGAGTTCAGTTTTGTGCTTTGTAAGATCAGGTGGAGAATTCTACTGTGCTCCATTGTTTTGGTAAAAGAATGCACCCACAAATTTTTCAATAGGATTCTGCCTGCCAGTAAAGCCAGCAGCATGAACAGCAGCTGTGCCTCAGGTTAAGTACCTAGGGCTCGACTAAAAGAAAGTCAGATGCAACATGATAGACTCTTCAAATGATTCCCTTTGTGCCACATATCCTCTCCTTGCCCCAAAAAGAAAATCATGGTGATTTGGGAGCACAGATGCAATCAGGACATCTCTTGAAACTGTGACTCTTCCTAGGTTTCCCACTTAGTGAGTATTGCATCTACATATTCCCCTAGAATCCAGCACCAGGTACTGATTAGGTACTATGTGGGCTTTTGCAGAAGTTTGAGCTTATTGCACTCAGTGCTGTTAGTACCTTTTAAAGCTTACTCCTAAAACATTGTTAGAATCACAAAGAACTTTGATGTATTTTTAAAAGAGCTTTTTGATTTCACTTTAAAGTGATTTGAAGGGATCGCTGGAAGCATTAACAGTCCTATGGAGTGGATTTAAGCTGCATTTAAATTAATTTGCATAGTAGACAATATTTCCCAAGTTTTCTGTAGTAGAATATAAATTCTCTTGACCCGTGCAATTTTTAAGTGCAAAGGATAAAATTCTCTAGCATGCTTCTGGGAGGCAGGCAGTCCTTCTCATGAAAGCTATTTTTGAGGTTTTCTGGGAACTATTCTGGGAAGACAATTTTGAAAATCCTTTTGAGGTGGAGTTCATTCAGCATATTACAAGGAGTATGACACAGTTGACTATAAAACAGGGAACAGAACACTTACTTCCCAAACACTGCATTTCTAATGAAATACACTATTTTTTGATAATTTTTCCCATCTCTTGGGAGAACAGTTATCTGCTCCTTTAGAAGATGAAGGACAGATAAAGCCCAGGAAAAAAAAGTTCATTCAAATAAGCTAACTCCACTGGGGCAATGTCCAGCTCTGTGTTTGCAATTTGTGCACCAGCAGACACCAGACACTGAGCGCTGGCACTCATTCTCTCCAGTGATAAGGCACAAGAGATGGTGGCAAATACTTTTTCAGGGCCATGGCTCCAGAGAGCTTATCCTGAGGTTCCTTGCTGAGCTGGAGAAGTTGGCAACACTCCTTGTTGATGGAAAGCCAATCACACCACAGCCACACACTCCCCCCTCAGCCAGACATGGGATGCCTGGCAATGACCTTAGACATTTTGCATAAGTATGTGGGACTTCTGGAGCTGTGTGAGGAGGTTGTTTTGGCACACACAGTTCTAACAGACTCAGGTGGACGGGGACAGAAGTAAAAGGTGCCTGGACAGATTGCTACAGGTCCTTGGCTATTTAGTTTGGAAGTGTTGCGTCACCCACTAAACTTGCAGTTATGGATGCTGGCGGGAGGGAATTATTGCTCCAGGTCACTTGCAGGTGACAAAAGAGGGACAGAGTTCCTGAAATAACTGCAAGCTTTCAGTGAGTTGCAGTGGGGCCACTGAGGGCACACAGGAACCCATTATCTGCTTCCCTCTGGACTAAGCCAGCAGGAAACAACTTCACTCATATGCTGTACAGGTGCTGACAGAGGGTTGAGAGAAGTCTCCAGATGCTCACCCATCATCAGCTTTCAAGTAATAATATTTGGTTTCACCAAATAATACCAGAGATGCACCTACTTTGCATACTGGTAGTCTCATACCATCTGACTCTTTGGGACATGATGATCAGCTTGAATTGCAGACATCTGTCTGAAGGTTTTATGATGCCCTCAGCAGGTGTGTGGTGATAGCAGAATATTATTTGACAGTTCTGCCCAATCTATGAGACAAATAGGGGAAAGTGTTAGTGATACTGCTTTCTTCTAGACCAGTGACAGCAGGCTGTGAGTGCACCTCAAGATTTTAGACTGTCTAGAAGGGCTGGAGGAACAAGACTGTTCCCACAAGACTGGGCTATGAGGAGAAGGTGCCTCAGCATAAGTATTGTGCTCTGTGTAAATTAATTTAGGAGCTTTTTGAAAAGTTGGGTGAGGGACAAAAGTTCTTAATTCTAAGGATAGCCACCCTAGTTCCAGATGCTAGAATTGAATGTGAGCCAGAAATAAAACAATTTCTCTAAGAGACTCTCTGAAAAACACAGGCGTTTGTCAAGGCATAGCCCAGCCGACAGAAAATAAAGCACAGGCAAATGGGCAAGAGCAAATGCATTACCTAAATCATCTGGGACCTGAGACAGTAGAGTGCCATGGCTGTCAGTAGGGTCACCCTTTTCTCCCGCTGGCAGGGGACCTCTCATCTCACATCATCCTCTCTGGGATAGGGCAGAGCAGCTTCTACCGTGAGCTTCTACCGTGGCTGTCACAGCAAGGCAGAAAGCTGGCGACATGGTCAGGACTAGGGTTGAATCTTATTTAGCTATCCCAAGAGATGTTTTGTTTTGGCTACCAGAGAGGAAAAGAGGTAAAAGCAGAAGGAGCTTATTTTCTGCTTCTGTGCTTTTGTCTCCCAGTTCTCCCCACCTTCAGATCCACGCTGCTTTGGCTTAATTTTCCAGCTTCTGTTTGCTTTTTGTCCAATCCACTCTGACATGTTGTCTTGGCTCCTTCTCTTTCTGTTGCAAAGATTTAGTACTATTAGCAGCTCCTGCTAATAAGTTAATTCCACTTTCAGTTCAGTGGCTGTGGAAAGAAGTAAGACCCATATAATTTGGCTGGGAGAACCTGGGTGGCACAGACCTCTGGGTCACAGAAAGGCAAATCCCAACACCTTTACCTCATAGTACATTATGTTTTGTCTTCACATCCTCTACCCTTGTGGCTCCAGACATGAATGATATACCTGTTCATTATGTTATTTGATGTGCAGTGCCATTAATAATAGTACATTACCGCTTGCAAACTTTACATATTTTTCCTAGGTGAACTCCCAAAAGAGTGTTAGGCAAAAGAAGGAGGTAGATTACAGAATGGAGACACAGCTTCCTTCACCTGAAATTGAAACTATGTAGACAGCAAAAAAATTCTTCCTTTCTCCTATCACTATATTTTCAGTACTAGAGTAGAGATGGGATATTCATAGTCAAACCCATATGGCAAGTGACACCATATGTGATGCTGAAACATACTGTTAGCTGCTAATAAGTGTGTCTAATACAGGTTGAAGCTTCTGGGTGCACTAGCCAGATTCGGGGCATGCTATGCAAAAGAAGTGATTAAGCCTTTTATGGATTAAACGAGCTAACACAATAGAGGCCACCTGCCAAAGTGTTTGCCATATGAAACACCAGTGCAAAAATTATCTTAGAGGAAAGAAGGGAAGGCTTTCCCAGGAATTTGAATACAGAGGACTCAACAGTGGTTTCAGAGGCAGAAAGCAGTGAGGACACATAGCCTTAATGCAAGCTAAAGGAAAGTGAACTCTCTTTGGATAAACAACTAGATGGGATGTATGAAGTGGGACCATGCAGAATAAAATAGTCTGTTTTTTCTTTTTCCTGGTTTCTTGCAGAAAAGGGTCTTTAAGTGCATTGTAAGTAAACTGAAATGAACTGAAGAAATACCTAGTCCATTATTTTCAGTTTCTGCTTCTAAATGAGACTAGCTGTATTTTCCTGTGCTTTCAACTCATGGCTTAAATCATGCAGATGATTTCTAAGAGAGATCCAGAAGACCAGGAGAAAAACCTATTCAGCCAGGATGTGAGTTGAAGAAATTGTTATGTAAGCTGATAGCAACACCTGCAAAACTCAAATACTGACTGATACATTGAAACTGAACTTTGCAAAGGCAATGAAAATAGCAGCCTGGAGCACCCTGAGAAATCCTGAAGAATGACCTTTCATACAAAAGAATAGCTTTGATGCAAAGACTTTATTGGATATGAGAAGTCAGAGCAGATTGCTGTCCCAGCCTCAGATGTCACAGTGGATTGGCAGTTGGACAATTTTTTGAGGAATTTTATGCTAGGCAAACTTTGGTGAGTCTGGAGTTTCTTAATGATGGTGATCTTCAGCAGGATTTATGGAACTGACAAATAAGCAGCAGAAAGAAATTAAAAGGATGACATGGGAGAAAGAATTGGGAAGTGAATGACTAGAGAACATGGATTAAATGGGGCTTTTTCATATGTTCCTAGCCTTTTTTTAAACCACAGAAAGCAAGAGGAGAAAGGTCACATAATCCTAGCTCACAGGATACAAAAAACCCCACTTCTTCTGAAGGAAAAATCCAAAGCTCATTTCTCTGAAACAATAAGACTCATTTGTCCCACATGAATGGCTGGGAAGGTAGGGGAGAGAAGGGCATTTCCCATGTCCAACTGAAGTGTTCCAGCCCTGCTGACGCTGCAGAATTTATCCAAAGAGGAATTAGCTACAACTAACACAGCCCCCTCACTGGCAGTTTGGCAGCAGCCATCCATCAGAGTGGGCTGAAATACAACTAAGAATTAATAAAAACACATGACAGACACCTCCAAATATCAACAAAGGATTTTAGGATGAATTAACGAAGGACATGTCTGTTCACCTTGACCTGAGATTTGTAGGATTAGATGAAGAGAGGTACGTCAAAGATCTTCCCATAAATTTGGAGTCTGGATTTTTTACTGCAGCAGTATAGTACTGGAAAGGAAAACTCATGTGAGGAAGCCTGAAGCTGGTGTTCATCCACCTTGTGAGTACAGCTGGCTGTCTAATAAGTGAATGGAAAGGGGGAGTGGACACTAATCCTGATTCATCTACTTTGTGAATGACTGGAAGCAAGATAATGTTTTGCAATATGAAACAACAAAATTAAATTTTCAGCAATACAAGCTTTATTGGCAAACTGTCCCACCTTTTGCAGGTCTTTTAAGGGAATGGTGGGAGAGCATGGGGAAGGCTCTCTTAGACAGCATTCGGGTGACTACTGCAAAAGAATAACCTGTGGCTTCATTTTCAGTTGAAAATGAATCACCCAAGCCCTCAGCCTCACCCACAAGCCAATTTGTTGCAACAACCACCATGTGTGAGGAAGAGTCTTGAGATGAATGGGTGAAAATCAAGGTAGCAGGAACATTTGGGCTTTTGTTGTTCTGTCAGATACCACCCACAACCCACTGTTGGAGCACAAACCTTCACCACCATCACCACCACACTCTTCCATGCCAGCTTTTGAAAATATTCTGCAAATTGATCTTAGGCAGTTTGAAAAAACAGTCGTTTTTGTATATAAGTCAAAATGTGTGTCTCTGGGTTTTGTCAACAGAATACATGTTAAAAACTGGGTTCAAGTTAAGGCAATTCTGTGTCTCTACCTTTTTGTAGACATCTTTGAGAGAAGTGTTTTGTCCTGAACACCATTCATGGTAGCAATTGTGTATGTATTCATACAGCTGCTAGAAACTAACCCAGAAAATATCAAAGCACCAGAAATAGTGATGGCAGATGCCAATGAGTTAATAGTCAGGGACACAGCTCCTGGACAAGCGTGACCACAAGTAAATCTTAGATTTGTTGTTTTATTCTATACCTTCTGAGATGGTGATTTGCCCTGCAGAGCAGCACAGATCTTGGCCTTTATTTTTCATTTACTAGAGGATTTGCCGAGCAGGAAAAGAAGATTACAATTCCTCTCAGCAGAAAGTAATCCTTTTAAGTTAGGTATGTCAGCATTCATTGAGAAGTGTGGGAAAGTGCATGCTACTTAAAATGTTTGACAGGTCTCGGAGAAGCGTGGTGGCAGGAAGATGGGAGCAAAGCCCCCAGTTGTGATTACAATGGCCCCCAAATTAGAGACTGTTAGAGGGAGTAATGAAAGCAGAGTTCAGGATCAAGGATTGATTTTAATGTTTATCCAGCTTGGTAAATTCACAGCAATAAAGCCCAAAATTATGACCTACAGTGGTATTTGTTCATCTGAAACTCATGGCAAACAAATTTTCTGTTTACATGGCCACTTTAGAGAGGTGGTGGTGCTGTCCTGCAATTTTACTGTGGATCAGGTTGTTAATGAAGCTTTGTCATATGTTCCTAACCTTTTTTTAAACCACAGAAAGCAAGAGGAGAATGAGATGATCTAAGATGGATCTGCTATACCTGATACATATTTTGAGCAGCTCATAATTCCTTCAGTACACATTTGTTCTGTTTGGAAAGTTATAGTCTGATTGTAATAGTCATACTGAGCCCAAGACAGAGCTCATAGTTATGAGTTTCACTGTATAGTTTTGAGTCCGAAGAGTTGGACTGAGACATTATCAGCAATGCTCTCACGAGATGATGAGCAAGGTCAGAAACTATTCTGAATCTAGCCATTGCAAAATAATTCAGGCTTAATATATAAGGCTGAAGTTGAAGATTACCTGGAATTCAGCTGAACCTCATCTGAGCAGATGATGACATCCTACTGACAAGGCAATAACACAAAAACTGTTGTGGGCTAGAAAAAAGAACTTTGAAATAATATGACTAGAGGTAAAGAAAATGGGCAGGAATTCAGTGATGGAAAATCCATCACTGCGAAGTATTTGAGGTACAGCTGCAGAAAAATTAAACTAACAAAATTTAAAAAAACCCCACACTTCTAATACAGCAACATAAAGAGCAATAACTGACAAGAAGGGCTTGAAATTATAAGAAGGAGAATGATTATGGAAGTATAAAATGAAGTGGAAAGTTAAGGGGAAAAAAAGAGAAACAAAGCCAAACAACAAATTGCATAAAATAGCTGACGGTATTAGGCAGTTCATAATGTATTTGTAACAGCATAATAGCTGCACATCTCTATTGTAAGAGAATTCAATTTTATTCACTCTAATTTAGCACAGGACAGTCAACACAGTCATTTAGAATCTGTTGTTCGAAATCCAAGATAGCATCTTGACAGCTTTTAACAAACGAAGTGCTTCATAACATAGATGGCTGGGGACAAGTGAAAGAACCAAGCCCAGGGTCAGCAGTGGAATACATAACATACAAGTCTTTCAGGAATGTACTGCACAAGAGATCTTTATTCTTTTGTATTTTAAGAAGTCTGCATTTCATTTTTGCTGATATTATACATAATTCCCACATTTTGTCTTCTACTGAATTCCCTCCTCCCCACCTCATGCCCAAAGCTTCTTATTTCTGCACCCTGAGTGACAACTGCAGGTGCTTCAATAGTGGATATTGCCATGCAAACCAGTGTTTAAATGGCCTGCTTTGGCTAAACGCTTCTTTGTTTGCATGTAACTACCTCCTTCACATTCTCTCCTAACAAATACCTTCCATATGGTTGGAATATAAAGGCTTGGAAGTACTTAAATGGGTAGTCTACCATGTGTTACACTGAGGATCAGATGCCATGGTACGTGGAGAGACTCTTCCACATTTTAGGGTGGCTGTGTAGAGAGAGGGGGAAAACTCATCTCATCTGTCCTTCACTTTCCACAGAAAAATGTTACTTTTCTCTAACTTTTATTTTAAGTAAATATTTACAGTGGAGTATTTAAAATACCTAGTCAGACCTGGGAACTCATCATAGTAGGCAGACTGTACAGCACATTTTGAAGCTCTCCCCTAAATGAAAAAATACATGAAGCTTTTAAGTCTATGTCATCCAGAAGATACTGAAGTAGTCAAAACAATCTGAATTTATTTTTAGCATGGCAAATCATGATTGTGTTTGAAGGTAAGCTACAGAGTAACCCACTTGGTTCCTCTGATTTGCTTTTATCAATTCAAAAACTATAAAGGTAGTTATTATGGGCTTATTTCAGCCAGATTACATGGGCAAGTGAATTTCTTGCTGTTCTACTCCCAACTATCCAGACTAGAGGGCTTGTGAAAGACTCCCCATGTCCTGCCAGACAGAAAACTGGGTGTGAAACACACTCTCAGACCTTATCCTGAGATCCCCCAGTTCAGACATAGTCATCAATTGTTCTCCTTTCTTCTCAAATCCCATATGGAGAATGGCAAAAACACACTTTTATTTTACCGTACTGCAAACACTGAGGTACTTCACTGCTAATCCCAAGAGGGCTCTTTCCCTCTGAGCCACCTACAGGAGCCATCCTTTTGAGATGGATGATGAGCAGCTGGCAATAGTCCCATCAGAGGATGTGTGAAGGTGTCATGCTGGCAAGATAGAGAATGCTTTTCAGGGAGCCTTTCAAGGGAGAAATATTCAGATGGAAGAATGGGAAAAGGGAAGAGGACTCTATAAAATGTGCCCTAATCAAGGGAGTTAACATAATTGCAACCATATCAGAAAGTACCCTTCTATTACCAAAGTTGCATCAGGAAAACACCACCTCAACAGTTTTCTGCTGGACCTGCTTCACATTACATTGGGCAAGGGAATATTCACAATGCCAGTGCTACAGGGGGAAGCTGAGTGCGGACCTCCACCCCACCCAATCAGACATCTTTGGGAACACCTCTCTGCTCAAAGGGTAGCTTTTCTCACTGAATTATGGGGTAATCATAACACGAAGTACCTAATCTAGTAACAATCCTCTTGATTAAAAAGGGACACATAAAATGTTGTTAATTTTTTAATAAAAATTAAACCTCCTAATTGAGGAATACAGGTTATTCAGAGGAAAGTAGAAAAAATAGTTTGCCTTGTTTTGTGTTCATCTTTCTTTCTACTAGCTGCACAGTGGAAAATATGATGAAATAGGAACTTGCTTGGAGGAAAAGTGCTTTAAATTTTGATATATTCCCATTTTTTTTCCAATTAATTTTCTCTGATTAGATTTACTTTCCACCATTTGTGATATTTTGAAATTTGAACTGTTGACTTGCTGTTTCAAGGAACCAGCTCTGCTTCCTATCCCTTTCACCTTTAGGTTTCACTTTCACAGTGAAGTTAAAGGCTGTTGACTTGGGAAGCTGGAGAATGCATTTAAAGTCCACCTGTACTTGGCACTGGTGATGTCGCACTTCAAGTCCTGTTTTCAGTTTTGGGCTCCTCACTACAAGAAAGACATTGAAGTGCTGGTGATGCCTTTTCCTGGTCTTAAAATCAAGAGTCATACATGGTTAGAAGGGAAAAAGGGTTTTTACCTTGGTATTTATTTTAAGGATCCTTAGGTGCACACATCCAGGTCATATGCACTGAAATGCACCCTGCAAAAATGCACACTGCAAAAGATCTGGTATAACATTATAGGTCTTACTAATTAGCATATCTATCAAAGATTCCCCAGTGAGAGGCTCAAGTGAGCCCCCCTCCCCAAGGAGCCTTCTCCTGGATGGTTCTATCTTAGTTTACAGAATGTGTTCTGGAGAGGACCTTGGGGTCTGGGGCACACTGATCCCTAGCTACAAAGCTTCTAAAATGTTTAGTCACTCAGCTTGACAAACAAGTCCAAGAATGTAGGCAAAAAGCACTAAGTATACAGAAGTTGCAAAAAAGGTATAGCAGGTGTATAAAAGAAAAGGCAAAAAAATCTTCATGGCATCACTGGAGAGCATCCAGAGAAGGGCAACTGAGCTGGTGAAGGATCTGGTGAAGGACCTGGAACACAAGTCTGATAAGGAGGATCTGAGGGAGCTGATGTTGGTTAGCCTGGAGAAAAAGTGATTCAGGGGACACCTTATTTATTACTCTATACAACTGCCTGAAAGGAGGGTGCAGTGAGATAGAGGTCAGTCTCTTCTCCCAAGGAACAAGTGATGGGACAAGAGGAAATGGCCTGAGATTCTGCCAGGGAGGGTTTCTTCATTTGAAGGGTGGTCAGGCATTGGAATAGGCTACCCAGGGAATTGGTGGAATCACTATCCCTCAAAATGTTCAGAAATCATATGGACGTAGCACTTGGGGACATGGCTTAGTGGTGAACATGCAGTGCTGAATTAATGGTTGGACTTAACGATTTTATGATTCGAAAGTAACATCATCTGCATTCCACCTCCACTCCTCCTTTTTTTTTTTTTTTTTTTTTTTTTTCCGCCAGAGGTTTTCAAGAGGCTTACACTTCTCGCTCGTATTGCGTAAATAAACATTTTAAGTTATTCGGAGGATGACAGCCTGTTCCCCCAAGGCAAAGCCTGCCTCTTTCAGACGAACAGCTGCCGCCCTGCGAGGAGTGTGCAGGAAAGAACAGACGATGCTGGGTGCCCAGGGGCTCCGCAGCAGCATCCGGACAGCAGTGGCCCATCCCCAAGCAGGCCACACGGAGTGCCCCGTCCCCCCACCAGCTTTCCCGCCGCTGCCGGGCGGCTCCACCCCGCCACCGCCCCGCGCCCCTCCTCCCTGTTCCTTCCTCCTCCTCCTCCCGCGGCAGCGCGGGCGGCCATGGCGCGGCGCGGCCGGCGGCGGCGGCGGGGGGCGGTGGCGGCGGCGGCGGGGACTCGCGGCAAGGTGAGGCGGCCCGCGGGCTGGCGGAGCGGGGGCGCGGGGCCGGGTGGCGGGGGTAGGGCCGGCCCGCAGCTTTCCGCCTGCCCGGAGCAGCGGCGGCCTTTGTCCGCTGCCCGCGGCGTGAGGGGACGGGAGAGCTGCCCGCCAGCGCCGGCGGGTGACCACCAGCGGCGGGGCGGCTTCCCCGGCGCGTCCGCACCGCCCCCGCCCGCAGCGCGCCGTGCGGGGCAGCGGGCGGCCCGCAGTCCCGCCGGGCGCCATCCACGTGGCGCGGCGGCTCCGCGGTTGTAAAAGGCCGGGAACGGGGTGGAAGCCGCCTTCGGGGTGGCCCTGAGACGTTCAACAGCGGCGTGGGGCAACTGCAGCGGTGCTGGGACTTGTAGCGGCTCTAATAGAGGCTCATGGGAAGGAGCGTTGTTAATTAGTTGTGAGCCTAGGGGTGCCACTTTAGAAATAACTAATTCATTTATTTATTTTTAATTCTGGCCGCCTTTTGGGCTTTGGTTTTTTTTTTTTTTTATTTTATTGTTGGAACGTCGTGGTGCCAACTCAGACACATACTTGAGTCGTCAGAGAGGCATGCTTCCATCGGCTGTGGTCTGGTCCAAGCCTGGTGGCGCATGCTTGGATGCATCAGGCTGATTATGTGCTTCAGATCTTAGGAGGTGGTATGGCTATAGAATCATAGAATACTTTGGATTGGAAGGGACCTCGTCTAGTCAGCTTCCCTGAATGAGCAGTGCCGTCTTAAACTAAATCAGGTTGCTCAAGCCCCATCCGACCTGACCTAGAATGTTTCCAGGAATGGAGCATCCACCAGCTCTCTAGACAACCTGTTCTAGTGTTTTAGCATCCTCCTTATATGTAGACTAAATTGTCTCTCTTTAAGTCATGGTGAGTTTTCCAGGTGGTGGGAAGGAGTGAGGAGAAATTCAGCATCTCATTCAGCTCTTGCCAATGGAAAGTTAGAGCTTTACATGGGTTTCTGTGGAACTGCAGTGTAATAGAGACTGGAATATTTATTAGAACCTCTGTCCACTCAGAGACTTTGTAAACCTTCCACCTCTGTATGACCTCAGGCCCTCGATTGGCAGTGTGAAGATAAGGGCGCTATAAAACAGTTTGGGAGAACCCTGTTTGACAATAGACACAAATGGTACTTGCTTTTCACTTCTGGTGCTGTAACACAAGACTCTTGCCATCTGCCAGTTCCCTTTCTGGTGCACAGCTGAAAGGCTGCACATCATGTTTCTTTTAAGGCTCAGCAAAGGGAAGAAGGACATGGTCTGTTCTTGGTGCTTTTCTGTTTCTCATGGGAGTTGGTTTTTATCTGAGCACAGCCTTCTGCTGGCTCTGCCTTGTCTGTGATACACTCGTGAGCAGTGAGTTCAGTCCTGGCTGGGCCTGAAGGATGTGGTGGCGAAGGTTTCTTTGCCTCCGAAGTCACAGATTGTCTGCTGACTGTCAGATTGGCTTGTGAGTACGTGCCCCCATTTGAAAACAATTGCCAAAGAAGTCAGCAGTACAAAATTGTTTTGAATCGCAAGACCTGCAGTTCCATTTCCTGTCCCAGGGTCTGATTTACAAGGTCCTGGCACAGCAGTTTCAGTACACAGAGCTTGTTAAAGGGGTGTGGGCTGTGACAAACTGCTTGCACCCAGAAGGCCTGAACTCTAGTCCTAGACTCAGGCAGTCCAGGCATAAAGCAAGGATGCATCGCATGCCTTGGTATTGTACAAAAGTGTTTTCCTTGGAACACTGGGGCTTGGACAGTAGTTAGGCATCACCACAGATTAAAAGGATGCTCTTGAATTATGCAGAAGTAATTCAGAAATAGCTGTTACAACTGTTTGGATTGGTAAGAGATTAGATGGTACAAAGGAAGAAATAGTAGCAGTTGACAGTGTTTGGATTGTGTTCATATGCTGGCATGATACTGTGATATTCACAGTATTACCAGCATTTTTGAAGAGCAGGAAGGTGTTGCCTATGGAAGGTGACATTTTAAAAGATTTGCCATGTGATTATTATACTTGAGCATTCCTTATTTTAGGATAAAGTAGCTTTTTGGGCATTAGCTTATTATCAGTCTAAATAAGGCAATATAGAAACCATATCCTGCTGTTGTGAAAATAGCAGAATTTACCAAAATTTCATGGAGTTACTTGGGTTTAGCAGTAGGTTTACTGGTGTGAAAATTGCCAGAACTTTTTGAGAGAGTACCCTGAAAGTCCCAGGAGTTGTTGCTGTGATAGATTAAAGGCTCAGGCATAATCCATCTTCACCTTCAGCAGAATCAAATTATTCTTGCCAAGATCGTAAAACTGGTTGTTGACTGCTCATTCTATCAGTTGCTCCTTCTTTTTTCAGAACATTCACTTGCCTTTCAACCTCCTGCCACTTAAGCCAGGAATACATTTCACTGTCCAGGGCATTTCATGTTCTTGTGCTTTAATGCTGTTGAGAAATTCTGTAGGTTATCTGGGATCTTCCTTGCCTTCTTAGATTTTGTTGATGCCCATGAGTCTCAGGCTTGTGTGGTTGACAATCTTGTTGACCATGCATCCAGTCTGTGTGATTCTTTTGCACTGCAAAATGGGACTTTGCATCTCTATGCCTTCCATTTCTTCACACATTTGTATGATGCTTAAAATTAAGTTTTTAGAGTGCTGTTTGCCTTTATGACTCCAGTGGAAAAACCAGGATCTTGACTTCTAAATAGTTTCAGTTTATTGGTTTGGCACCTATTGATGTTCTGGCTGGGCCCCTCTATTCTTGTAGTGCTGCCCGCAATTGTCAACCTTGGAGTGTTTCCCTGTTCAGTTGTTCCTTTGAAGTACAAGCCAAATGCAGTGCCTGTAACCCTTGGGTGGTGTGCCTTAGGCTTGCTTTTGGACTGAACCTGGGACAAGTCAAGAGGCTTTCCAGCCTGTGGTGAAGGTGTGACTTTGCACAGGTTTGGTTTGTGTGAGTATCTGCTTGACGTTAAACTTCAGTTATTGAGTTTGAATGTGACTGAAATTGTCTGTCCTCTGCTTTGAGTAGGAATGTCCATATATTGTGCTAAATTGAATTAAGGGAACACAGCCCAACTGATTTTTTTTTTTCCATGGTAGGAGCAAAAATAGAGAATTTTATCTAGCCCTGCTTTCTCATGCTGTAGGTTCTCCTGATACATCACTGTTGGAGAAGAATGCGCTAGTGTGACAACTGGCAGGGAAAGTGATGTGTGCAAATAACTCTTAAAAAATGAAACATGATAGTCAGTGGTGTAGAAATAACATGCTTCCCACCAAATCCATGGGTGTGCATGCAGGCACACCCTGCATGAGAGAGGAGCAAATGTTCTCTCCTCACAGCCTACAGGGCAACTTGCATAGTTTATGGCTTTGGTGTCAGAAAAGTTGCTTTTTCAATTGAAACATGAAAACTTCCTGTTTATGTGGATAGCATCAGGCTTTTCCTTTTTTCCTTGCCTAACAAGGTGGAATTCATGGGGATACTGCTGGAAAAATGTTCTTGTGACTGCTGGGGACCTTGGGTCCCTTACTTTTCCAATAGCTCCTGTGACTGAAATAGTTCTGACAACCCTACCAGCCTCTGTCACCCTCAGCCCTTGGTGACAGACCTGCCAGCCTCCACAGGCACATGCGAGCTGCCTGTCCCTGGTTCTGTGGGAATGGGATCTCCATGCAGCCCAACACATCTGAGTATGCCCCTGGGTGTATTGGTGGTATTTTGTCTAATTTAGGGAAGGAAATCCTGAGAGACGTGGATGTCTTGAGCTTTGGACTACTTCTGCAGAAACATAGGGTTTGTTACTCTGGCAGTTGTTGGATTGTGTGCCATCTGTAGCGGGGAAGGTTTGCTGATGCTTTTGAAAAGTACCTTGTAGGGGTTTTAAACAACTAAGTGTGTTTTATGAGCAAAAATAAATGAGTTCAATAGACATAAGATTTCTTACCAGAAATAAGACTTACTTTTTCAGCAGCTGTGAATTATTTTCAGCTTTTACTAGACTTCTGGTATTTAGCCTTTTTAACAGGTATTTTTAAAAGACATTGTTTCTCACATCTGCATCATTTCAGCTGCAGAATATGTTGAAATATTTTCCCTGAGCAAGCTTGGAATGTTCATCACATCTCTGCCTTTATGACTTTTTTAGGGGTTTAGTGGCAAAAAGATCCTCTCCTGGAGTGCCTGTGTCTTACAGGTATTTTGAGTAGATTAGCATTTTGACATTTCTGTTTAGACAAATATGGGTTTTTTTTCCTTGGTGTATATTAATTTGTTGACAAGAGGTGAAATCCTAGGCTCTGATGCTGATTGTAAATCAGTTTCACAGTGTATTTTAATTGAAAGATGAAGACGGAAATGTCTGTGGCTTCCAGGACTACACAGTAAATGACAGTGAATGAACCCATCATGACAGAGATGCTTGCTGCAAGCTTGCCTTTGATGTCAGTGGACTTTTTCTGGAAATAAACTTGGCTTACGATTTCAGGTGTAGAAATACAGGATTTCAGGTGTAGAAATAGTCTTGTTAAGGAAGATTCCTCGTGAGATTTCCCTTTCTAAACTTCTGGAGTATGTCCACCTTGTGTGTGTCAGGTGTTGTCTGTTATTAATGTAAGCCCTTCTGGTAAAATGGGGACTCATCTGTGACCAAATTGAGATTCTTCGTTGTCAGGCTATGGGGAGCAAGTCACAAACTAAAAATCCTTGAAGCTCTGCAGTAAGGTACGTAAATCAGTACCAGTACCTTAGAAGTTGGGAATGCAAAAAAAATAAAGTTTTCTACTGGGAAAGGATTTTTTTGTTATTGTTCATAATCAGTAATTACAGCCCCCTAATGACTCCTCTGGTGCAGATGCAGAAACAATAGATGAAGAAGAAGAAATCAGGCATACAGTAATCACAGCAGTGGCTAACAGCTGTACATTAGCACAAAAACTAATGCAGTGGCTCCTGGAAGCAATTTATTCATAGCAGTGATGCTCTCAGCTCCTTGTATGTTTTTCCATTAAAATGCATAATGCTTCGTTTTTAACACTGTTCTGTTCTGAGTGAATTCTGTCACAGCAACGGAAGTGGATTCTGGATGTTCACTGTAGGAGGTAGGGGTGAGGGAATATCCAAAGGGGTTTGGATGTGGACAGCATGGCTTTAGCAGCCATACATTGGGTCATGCCATTATAGACCTGGGAAGGGTCAGTTTTTCAGAGATGAATTCTGCTCGAGCAACAGTAAGTTGGTTTTTCATGAGCCTACATCAGCTTTATAAAAGCAGAACAAAAATAAAATTAGGCTCATGTTCACCCTTTACTGTAGCGTTATTTCAGAGAGTGATGCTTCAGTGGAGGTACTGCTTGCTCTTTTAATGGAAGTCGAACTTTTTCAGCAACATTACTTTTGGAGAATGAGCCTCCTTTGGGTCATTTGCCTTGGCACAATTAAACATAAAAAAATGAAAAAATCATTATATGGGGCCATGTGTGAGCAACCTTGGTTTTCTGTGACAGTGGAACACAGCAGTCTACTCTTGGTTCTGAACTTCATCTCTGAGGTGTGCTGTTGAATATTCAGGGATGGATAACAGCACTTTCAGATGAGGACTTGGTCTCTGACCAGGCAGTCATTGATCTCATGTTCCTGAGAGTTAATGAGAGGAGTGGGAAGTCTCTGTGTGGCTTTAGCAGACAGCAGAGGCTTGTTTCAAGTTAGAGTGGTGTGTATGAGATGTATATGTGGTCCAGGGAATGTAAGAGATGAGTATCCGGATGGTGGTGAGGAATGCAGACGCTTTTCTCCCTGAGCATTTGCGTGACTAGCAGAATGGTTTTGCAGGTGATACTGGGATGTGTAAAAATGTGCTCTGAAGCCTGGCAAAAGGCCTTCTTCCTTGGCTTTTACAGCTTGATCTGTTCATCCATACATACACCAGATCCTAAAGCAGCCCATGTGGGAACTTTCTGAAGGCTTCCTTACTATCCTGGTACATGCAGAGGCTTATCTTAAGTATTTGGTGTGAAGTATATGGCCCAGTGGAATGTTTGGATGTGGTGTTAAGAGTCTCCTAGGCTGGGACTGAATTTCTTGAACTCTGAAGCTGTGACCTTGGTCACCTCGGGAAGGCTGCTGCCAGCCCTTGGCTATGCTTCCTCCTCTCCTGGTGGGCCACATGAAAGGCTTCTAGCAAAAGGGAAGTGTTCTTGGTTAACACATTTTGACTTTCTTACCAAGTGTCACAGGAGAAGGTCTGTGACAGTACTGGCCAAGGAGAATGAGTTGCATTAGTTTTATTTTTGGAGTTAGCTAAGTGTCTGCTAAAATCCATGAAGGTACTGTGGGGTCTAACAGTAAGGTTTCTTTGTACTTTAGCACTGTGTTGTGTTTGAAGTTGTGTTCCTTAGCTCTGAGCCATCATTGCTCTGAAAGAGCAGGAGGGGTGGTGGGTTTCCCCATGGGTAAAGGTGGCCATAGCTCCTGCTTGCAAGCATGAGGCACACATGTATTTTTATGTCTCTGAAGTACTTTCCTTGTGGAGTTGAGCACCCTGTGTGTCCCATCCCCTCCCTAATCCCAGATCCCGAGTCTGTATTCAGGGATTAAAGCAGTCTATACAGAATTTTCCTGGAGTTTAGCTGAATAAGGTACAATTTACACATAACATATTTTGTGGTACAGATTTGTGCTTGCTTAGGAATATAAAAATAAATTGTACTTTTGCCAATTTGAGTTTTCCTGTTAAGTTGGTGTGTGTGACTCATATTTTCTGTCTTGTTTTGAATCAGAAACAGATACCCAAGGATGTGGCCAACATTTTCAATGCCCCCAGTGACACTGAAGATTTTCCAGGGTTCCAAGATGATGCTTCCAAACAGAGCTTCTTGTCAGAGAACCGCTATGCTAATTTTGATTCCCTGGAGTCTGGAAAAGAGGTAGGAACAGATTGCCGTAGTCCAGTTATGCTCTTGGGATGCAGTTGTACTCTGAGTCCATGTCAAAACTGTGTGAATTGTAACTTGCACCATAACCCATAATTTGCAGTCCCCACGTTAAAAATAAATGTAAACAATCTTGGTATCATTTTTAGGGTTTAATGGTTGCTTTTGAAAACTGCTACATAATATAAAAAAGAAAATGAGTTTAAGGGAAATAGGTAAGTAGCAAACAGGAAAAGAGAATTACCGTCCTGGATACATAATATTAGACAGGCATTTCAAAGTATGAAGACTTTAAGGTATTTATTCTAGAAGTTTCTCCATGCTGTCTCTGCACTAAAATCATGTTTTAATAGTGGTGACGCAGAGAAACCATCAGCTCCTGCTGCAATAGTGCGATTTGCTGGTTCTTTGCTCTCTTGATGGTGAAGCACAATGATTTGATATTTTTTCTTCTCTGATTTGGTAGCTGGAGATACCAGCTGAATTAATAAGAAAATAATAGAGCTGGTGTGATGTCTTGGGTAGCAAAAAATTTAGTTTTTAGTGTGTTAGAAACTTATAATTACATGCTTGATAGACATGAGCTAATGTGTTATAAGATGCCTTCGTCCTTTGTGCTCTTGCAAAGGTCCCTGTGTTTCATTAGTTAGAAAATTGATTTTTTTTTTCTTCTGTTTTCCTAGTCCATCAGGTCAGCACCTGGTTACGAGGTGCTGATGACAAGAAAGATGATTAGTGTTAGCCAAGAGACAGAATAAGGCTTGTACAATTATGTACTGCTTCTGAGCCTTTACAGGCAAGTGACCCCAGCAGAGCACAGAAACCTTTTGGGGGTAGGGCCACAGTCTGTGCTATGGAGAAGGATTGTGTCTAAAATGTAATGAAGTACTGGACTCTAAATTGGTTTGTAATCTTGTTGCTAGACAGCAGTACTGGTAACTTCAGAAAACCAGGAGGTAGCTTGCTCTTGTATTTGTGTCTTTGTGGGGTGAATCACAAGGGTCAGTGGGGAGAGGTGGTGGTGGAGGGGAAGCCTTGTGTGGGAGCTTCTGCAGACACCTGACTGTACTTTTCTCTCCCTTGATTTCCCAACTTGTGAAATAGAGTTTATGATAATGATCTCTTCTGCAAAGCGTTTTAAAATCCTCTGATGAAAAATGCTGTGGAAGAGCTAGGTACTGTTAGTTTAACATGCATTGCTGAGAATCCCAGTGAGACTTGTTCCAGATTTACAGCTGCCACTGCAACCTTCCTTACCTTTCCTGTGTTTCCCTTGGGATGAGAATTATTTTAAATCTCAATTGGTATTGAATTTAATTCCCTTAGCACGAAATTGTACAATAAAAATACCCTGAGTTCTATCCAACTGCAGCATAATCTGCAGTCCTTGCACACCAGGGCCCTGCATCAGGATGACCATCATCTGGCATTCATGATGCCAAACACCACTATTGCTGCAAAAGCCCATTGGTCCTTGTTGTGCAGGAAATAAAAAGGTTTTGGTGTGAAAGGCAAAATGATGGGAAGATCAGAAAAATTAAGCAGTTCTTGAGAAAGAAGACAAGGTAGCTGCCCTGCTGGGGTGGCAAATGGGCTGTTAGTGCATCAGGTGTTCCCTTGGATGCTGAGGTGCAAATGAGTTAACAGGTAGTGATCTCTGTGCCTGCTTTTCCTCAGGGCTTTCTGCAGTCCTGCTCCCATCACTTCTGTGCTTCTGCCAAGTTCCCACAATTTCTCCAACAGGTATCCCTGATGTGTGTTTTACCTGGTGTAGATTGTTCTTCATAGATGAACAGCATAGCTCTGGGTGTGTTATTTTTAGTTACTTTAGCTAACAAATAGCATAGTTCCCCCCCTCAACCTTAATTGTGGAATTTCATGAAAACACAGAATACATAAAAACTTTAGTTTCCTCCAAGAAGTGCAATTTAACTTTAAAGTAACTTCCCTATTGTGTTTGTTCCTTTCTCAAGCAGCTGCACTGCAGCTATCAACAAAAGAATAAAGTAATTTTCCTCAGAGAAAACTCATTACAATTACCCATAATAATTTGTAGATATTTAAGTATAAAGAAACAGCATATGCGGTGGCTCCCCCCTCCCATTCCCCTCTAAGTTTTTCCACTCATCTATTGTATCTTTTTTTCACCAGATATTATCTTAAAATAAAGAAGTGTGTAATTAAAGTCATGGAAGGAAAGGAATTGAAAGGAAGAATAAAGATATTTTGCAAATGCGTTGTATTAAAGGTCATTTTTGTTTCTTGTGTGGGAGGAGGAAATAACAGAGGAAAGTTGGGGAAACAAACTTACATGTTGCTGACTTTGAAGCAGCAGGTGTGATGTGAGCATGGGTTATATTCCTACCAGGAACAGTCTTTCAAGAGATTAACAGGAGCAAGTTCACTAGATGGTTTTTATTAGTTCTTATTGGAAGTATGGAAATATATTTCTATTTGGTAAAAGCCTTGTGTTTAATTGGGATGTAATGTACATATCATGAAGAGTGTTTTAATGACATCTTTTTGCTTCCTGGTCTATAGGCTGAAATTGAGGAGAACACATGTGAATGATAAACTGCACCAAAAAAGCAGAGTTGAGAAGTTGAAAGGTGGAGGGATGTTACTTAGGCTAGTCAAAGCTCTGTGGATTTGTGTTGATATTGGTCAGTTCAGTGATAGTGTAACAGCATGAGGAGCAGACCCCATTTCTCATTTGTATTTTCTTCTGTTCAAGGCCTGTTTTTTTACATCCAGAAGAAAATATATAAAACAACATGTAATTTACATGCAAGAAAACTGATATTTTCTTTTTATTGAGTAGTAATGAAGAAGGGGAGGAAGATGTGAAGAAGAAAGTTTACCCCACAACAAGTAGCTCAGTTAAAGCCCTGTCCTCAAAATGAAGAAAGAGAGTCTTGCTAAGTTAAAATAACTCAGTGTTGAAACTCTGAATGTTGTCTTCTTGTTGTTTGTTTCTTTTGACAGGCTTTGCCTGCAAAATGCTTTCACAGTATGCTAGCTAGTTGGCACTGTCTTGACCCTCAAAACCTGTTTATTGTGGCTGTGTGAATACTCTCTATCTGACTCTCTCACAGCTACGGAGTGGTATTTTTGCAGGGGCTCCGGTTTCAGTCCAGATACCTCACTGAAGAGCTGCGGAGGATTTTCACTGAGGACACCGACTCTGAAACGGAAGTGTTTGAGGGCTTCGCTTCAAACGAGGTGCATGTGAACAAGAAAGAAGTTCTGGTAAAGGCAGTCACACCTACATGTGAATGTATATGTTGATTTCTTTTTTTTCTGTCTCTTCTGTGTAAACCTCATGTTCTAGTAGGAGTCTTTCTGATACACTGTGATGTTCTTTCTTCATGCTGAATTAAAACATGTTGTCTTAAAAGAGAAAAAATGCTTTATTTAATATAGCATCACATATTAGAAATGCTTCCACTGCTTGTAGATTGTACTGGGCAAGATTGTTCCTCTGGAGACAGCCATGTCTCTATCCCAGGCAATACTAGTATGTAGATGTTTTCTTGATCTCTGCACAGGCAGAAGTTGCATACTGTGAACTTCTGAAAATTTGTTAATTTAGGTGAATGTATGATGGTGCCTTTGGGTAGAAAGACTGCTGTCTAGAACTAGTGATTTAAAAATGACCTCTCTTGTGTCAGAGCCAATAATGTAACACGGGATTTTTCCTGCCTCTAGATGGTGGAGTCAGACTTGAGTGATGAAGAACGCGATAATTTATTGGGTAATGAGAAGGAAGAGGAGGAAGAGGAGAAGAAGAAGTTTTCCCCCAAGAGAAGAAGCTTTGGCCTTCGTGTTGCTTTACAGTTTCCCACCAGAAAGTCATCTGAGAAAAAAGTGCCTGAACAGGCTTTGTCTGACTTACCTCTAAAGGACAGTGAATCTCTCACACCTCTTTCAAAAGAAATAAGCCTCAAGCGGTCAGACAAAGTAGAGGGCTCTGCTTCAGAGTCTGAAGAAGACATTAAAGAAACACAGGAGGAAAGTTCCAGTGCACTGCTTAAGAGAGCCATAAATATAAAAGAAAATAAAGCCATGGTAAGACTTAAGAGCAGTGTTTTGTTCTCTGACATTTACATACAAGTACTTACCTTTAGCATACTTACCTTTAGCTCGTGCTGGAACTTTGGGAAAATCTTATGGTGAATTTTTCTACCTGGGAAAACCCTAGAGGACCCTCAGAACTCAGACATTTACCCCTAAAATAACCTCAAGTCAAATTTAAAACCAGAATAGGACTAAGCATTTTTAATGTGGATGTGAATGAAGTTACAAATGACCACGTTTTGCAGCCTTATATTCAGAACATGTCAGAAAACCCGCTGGTCCTTTCAGGTGATTTATATGGTGTCATATGAACAATAGTATTTCTACTTTTTGTTTGTGTATGATAAATCTGCTGCAGTTACTGATTGGAAAGCCAGCTAAAAACTGCTGAGGATGATAAATGTAATTTTTCAGTTGTGTGGGATGTGATTTTTACAGTAATGTTTTACTGTATAACTGCTGAACCTGTGTGTAGGTGCGGAAGAGAGCGACTGATATTTCCTAATGTTTTTTTCCTCTATTATCCAACATGCCATCAGCTCTCTTTAATTATCATGCTGCTATATAATCTGACCTGATGTTCAGTCTTTAGTAGCTCCTTCACTTTTACTGTGTTTCAGGAAGAGTTGCAGCTTCCAAGCACTCCTGGGGCTCAAACAATACCTTTTGGTGTGGGCCTGCAGCTCGCTCCTGTGTAAAAACTTGCTTCAGCATTGTACCTGCATTTCTAATCTGTCATGTGTCCCCACTGCTGTTGTGTTGGTCTTGCTGCTCCTTGGTCCTTCTCACCTTCCACTCTTCCTTGCAGTTCAACCACTGTGAAATTCACTGGCATCCTAGGAGCAGTACTGTAATGGCATTAAATAGCACTTAATAAATGCTACACTGAAGTATTTACTGAGAAATACTGTATTCAGCTTTTAATCTCTTGATGGCTGTGGCAATCTCAGAGCTAGCAGCTTGGCTCATCCCCACTTCCACTGGCTTTTCAGAAGTTAGCCTCATTCTGGAATTCCAGAACAGGTCAGTGTTTTTTTTGTACCTATCAGCCACTGCTTCTGTGGAAATGTTCCTCCGAGACAACTCATACACAGTGCAAGAAATCATCATCCTGCTGAAGTGCTTCTGATGCTGTACATGCATCAGAACATACATGGGGGGAACTGCCAGTGGGGCTTAGTTGCTCTGTGGCTTTGTGATGAGCGTGTACCCAGTGTCTACCCTGCTTAAGGGGACACTGAGGTCTCTGGCAAAGAGCACAGATGTATCTACAGTCAATAAAAGCTCACTGAGAACACCTTACTGTCTTCTGGCACCCTTTTCTGTCTTTCTTTTCTCCCTCCTATCATATGAACTGAATTTCTCATTATCAACCATTACTGTGTTGTAATGCACTCCTTTGGTGCTGTTTTGACAAGATACTATGTAAATCTGGCTAGTTTTAATTCCCAGTAAAAATTAGTGGGAGCTATGAAGTTGGCAGAATTCTTGCTCATTCAGGACCCCTTTTATGAGCCCCACTTTATTTAGGTGCTTCCAGAAAGGTTTCATGCACATGCTTAGCTATAATTTGAAGTGGATGTGGAGAGTGGATGGTAGGTGGTGTGGCTTTTTTTGCAAGTTGCAGTGAGTTTTCAATGTGACATCACTTGATTCCAGCTTGCCCAGCTGCTGGCAGAACTGAATTCCATACCGGACCTGTTCCCAGTGAAAACACCTGCCTCGACTCCTTCAGTAAGTTCCCGGTACTGGTTGGTGGTGACAATAATTTTTGTTAGACTTAGGATTAACGTGTTTCATCAGAAACTTTCAGCAAGTTCATTCTGGTTTTCTTTGGGTTTAGTCACTTCATTTGTATAGATTTGCTATTGGTTGGGAAGTACCATGAAGTTGAACCATTTAACACAAACTGGAATGATACAGTAGTTATTTCAACTGACTTTTCTCAGCTTTAAGCAGAGGAGCATCAACCCTTCTTTCTCTGTAGAGTAGCATTTTCCCATTTATCTTATAAACTGAAAAGATTTGAGGAAACATTGAAGGGCTGTGTCTTTGGTAGATGTCCATGCAGGACTTCTGTTGCATGAATTCAATCACACAGTAACTGGCAGGTGTGCGAGTAGGAAGAGGATATCTTGCGCCTCCCAAGAATCTCCAAATTAGGAATCTCGAACTAAATGAAGCAGCTGCTTAATGCCCTTTCAGTTTCAAAAGTTTGAAAGAAAATTAACTAGAATTCAGACTGATCCTCAAGTTGCATATTCCTCAATGTTCCTCAATTGTGTAGTCAGATTGTGGGAAAATCTGAATATTTAGCTTCCAAAGAACAGTGAGAACTAACTTCCACCTTAATATGCCGTGTGTTAAATTTTGGTGTAGTTTTGTGATGTTGATTGGAATGGAATTTGGCGTGATGGTGTGGTGTTTTAAAAGTAGCAAAAAGGTATCGTTTGTAGGGAGTGTAATTGGTGGGGTTTGGCTTAAGAAATAATGAGTGCGAGAACGGCAGATCAGTTCATGATAGTACAAGTGTGGTACAGACATTTTCAGATTGTTCCTAGTGTTTGACACTACAGGCATAACTGACAAGACAGATACTGTAATTTCCTTCTTTTTCTAGAAACAGAGGAAAACCCCAAGGAGGACTTTTTCTGAAGGCCAGATAACACGTCGAATGAACCCAACCAGAAATGCTCGTCCACCGGAAAAATTTGCCTTGGAAAAATTTACTGTGTCGGCTGTCAAATTTGCAGAACACATCCGTAGCTATAGGCAACAAAACCTCTTGAAGAGACTCAGTGTGGTATTTGCCAGATTTTGATATCCCCAGTAGTCAGGAACTAGGAAACATTTAAATGGTTGGCCAGCACTTAGACCAGACATCACATCCTACACAAAGTTATTGAAAATCTTTGGTTGAGATTAGCTGCAGAGAAGTTATTCCCAGGCCCTTCTGTCTCATCTTTCACCTGTTAAGTGGGCTTTATTTGTGACCAGTGTTATTCAAGCATATAAAGGCATTTTACTTGTGGTCTGTTACTTATTCTTCATCTGGAAATTATTAGAGCCTGTAATGTAGAAGGCCTTGGAGTGGCAAGGCAGTGGGGTGATGGAGGTGGCAAAGCAGATCTTCTCTGTTACCAGACTCAGAAAAAAAGGCAGAAATCCTCAGGAAATAGCAGAGGGAAGATGTGAGTTACATGGCTGAACTGAGAATGAATTAAAGGAATCTGCACCAGCAAACTGGTAATGTACAGGCTAGCCATTGAAAAGTTGCAGGTTTTATTCCTCCTATTTTTAAAAATCTGTTTTTTCCCTCCTCTAGCTTATGGTGGTAATTTGTCTTGCCTGTATTTTCTTCATAGCCCTTATGAGGAAGACTCTTTTAAGTTTGAATCCTTACAGGCTGGATCCCAGTGCTGCTTGTAGGAACAAGTGCTGGGCATAGTTGAAACATTATAGAGGGAACTTGGCTATTAGAAGAGGAGTAACACTAAATGAGAACCTAGGCTGGTAAAGTACTGTGTTGGATGGAACAGAACTGATCTAGAGTGAAGGACAAATGAGGTCTTCAGAGACAGGTATGGGGAAGGCTAAGAATCAGATGAGATTTATTCATGAATAGGGGTCAAAGAGAATGGTATTTAGAAGGAAAAAAAATCACTTAATTGTGAGTGGAGTACTCTCTTCCACATAACAGGATAATAAGAAAGGGCTGGGTATGGCAGGACTAACCTAAAAGTTCAGTAGAGGTTTTTTTTGCAGCACATTAGAGATTGTTATTGGAGAAAGAAACTAGAGAACATATAAGGAGATTGAAGGAGGAAAGCATGGGAAGGCAGATGATCACAGTAGCTTATTTTGAGAGGGAAGAAATGGAGTATTAAGAGTTACAGTGGAGGAGTGCAGGGAATGCAAAGAACAGCAGTAAAACATGTCAGGGATTTGTGCAAATAGAAGTAGTAATGATGGAAAGGAATTAAATAAAATGAATAAAAAGTGTAGTAGAGAAAAGATTATGGAGGAGAGGGAGAGAAAGAGGCAGTGATTTGGAAACCCTGTTCTTCCAGTGGTTGCCTGAGCCTGTAGTCTGCCAGCTCTGGACTGCATACACATTGTAAATGAAGGAATTTGTCACCAGGTGTGGTGACAGAGACTTCATGACATCACACAAACAATACATACTGAGATGAGTTTGTTTAGCAGGGGGATTGTGGAGTACGCAAAAGACGGAGATCATCAAAGTATTCATCTCATCGTCCAGTGGAAGATATAACTGAGGAGGACTTGGACAACATTGCAATCACTGTTAGAGACAAAATCTATGATAAAGTTCTAGTAAGTGGTTGCCATATTCTTCAGTGTGTCTGTGTGCTTGAAATGAAAAGTCTCTCACTGTTTGACTGGTGTTTGCTAAAAGGTGTCCTTTCCTGAGGCTCTGGGGAGTACAGCTCATCATTATTATGGCACACAGTACAGCTTTGAAAGCTTTGCCAGACTTCTGTGGGCTTGGCTGTGGTGGTTCATATTCCCCACTGGCTGTTTGCCTCTGAGAAGAAGTGGTTTTGTGCCACAGAGCTATTAAGTTAAGCTTGCTATAGCTATTACTTGCCCCTGGTAAGAGTTGGCATCCTTTTTATCTCTTTCACTAATAAAAATGTTGTGTTGTACCATTAAATAATAGTGATCCCTGCTGTTCTTTGTACCCCCAGAAATGACATTTTTATACATGTTGTGCAGTTTCCAGAGTTCTTAATGGAACTCCTTCCTTGCTTTCACTGGATATGGCTATTACTGATTATCATAAAGATCAGCTTACCATGTATTTCATGCTTCATGGTATTGGCAAAGATGAGTTACAAGATCATTTTCTCAGTAGTTTAAGGTTTTTCCTAGAGAGAAGAAAGGACCAGAGCTGTGACATGAGGCTAATGTAATTTGAGACTTCCAATGCAAGTGAAACTGGGCACTGTAAAATTCCTAGCGTTGCTATATGATTTATCATAGTGACAGAACTTGCTGTTCACTGTTTATTTGACTTTGGTTTGAAGTTTCTGCTTATTATTAGGGAAGTTCATCAGTGAGCATTTAAGGTGTCCTTCATACATATGTTTTTCTCTTCCTTTCCACCTTTAGGGTAGTACTTGCCACCAATGTCGACAAAAGACAACTGACACAAAGACAATTTGTCGCAACCAGGGCTGTGGAGGAGTAAGGGGGCAGTTCTGTGGACCATGTCTTCGAAATCGATATGGTGAAGATGTGAAGTCCGCTCTGCTTGATCCAGTAAGTATCATTCTTGAGCCTGGAATGAAAGTGTAATGAATACAGTTTTGTTAGTGATCTGTGATGATAAGAATATGCTCATGGTAAAACGGTGTTCAAACTTTTTTGCCAAGACCAGATGTGTAGTACTAATGACTCTGATGTGGTGGCCCAGTGTGGCAGTGGCTGCTCTGTTAGCACCTGTGCTTTTATGTGCCGTTGCTGAGCAGCTTGGAGATGCCTGACTTCATGTACCAGCTGGTTAATTCAGTCCCAGGAATTGTGCTGTACCAGCAGGCAGGTAGAGCCAAAGGAACTTGTCACAGTGGGTACCCCTCTCTTTTAGGGAGTTGACTACAGTCAGCCTGGCATAGAGTGAATTATCCTTAGGCATTATGGAAGACTTCAGTCTATTTGAAAATCAGTACTGAGCACATCAGAGAACCTGAGGCTTCAAGAGTAAGAAGTATTCAAGCACTTAATAATTCCTCTAATCCTGCAGAATTTGGGAAGTGTTAATAAGGTTGGCTGGCTGGCTGACAGAGGCTTTTAAAACCTCTGAACAATCGCATGGTAGGGAAGCTGTACTCATATTTCTCGGAGCAACAGGAAGGCAAATACAGGATTTTTCATAACTTGCTTTTACCCCCCTCCCACACTCACGCCCCTGCAGGCCTGGATCTGTCCTCCTTGTCGCGGGGTGTGCAACTGCAGCTATTGCCGCCGGCGGGACGGGCGCTGTGCCACCGGCATGCTCATCCACCTGGCCAAGTTCTACGGCTACAACAATGTCAAGGAGTACCTGGAAAGGTGAGAGTTCTGCCCTGTGCTCATTCCTTTTTAAACTGTTACAACCCTTTAAATAACATTTGACTTCTTGTGCCCTGGGACAAATCCTGCACCTATGCAAAAGAAGTTTCTTGGATTTCAGATTTTCTTCTAGGCTGAAATCACCTTCTTTAAAGTGAGGTATATTTAAAGTGAGGTATACTGTACACAGACAACAGTTGTTTACACTTCAAAAATGGAAAGACTTTTGCCTATTTTGAAATCCCTCTTGGTTGGTTGAAGTGTATAGAAGTGCTGTTTTGGAAGTTATCATCTTCAGCAATGGAAATTTATGGGGGAGCTGAGTTTCCTAAAAAGCACTAACACTGTTTTCTCACATCTTCTAGTTTACAAAAACAACTGGTGGAGGACAATTGACAACACTGAACTCAAGCTGTGCCTGCAACTGGTTAATATGTTAACAATTTTCACTTCAAAAGTTTATTACTATGTTTTATATAAAATAGAATCGTAGTGTATAGCATATTAATTTCTGTATTGGGAACTTTTTGATTGATATGGTCTTATGCAAAAGATCTCTCAGGAAAATGTTTTGGTAGAGAAATCTACATGCACAGACCTATATGTTAAATGAAATGGCACTCTTGAACCTTGAGTGGTTAATTTTTAATAGAGCTACACAACCACATGATGGAGAGCTTGGTCAATTTGAGCAATATTTTTATTTATATAATTGTGCAAGTTTGCTGAAAGGGTGTTTAACAACTACCTTCAAGGCATCCCCGTCTTCAAAGAAACAAAACACCTTTGTCTACCAACTCGACCATAAAGATCCATTTTTCCAGCTTTGCTTTCTAGACCTGTTCAACCACCTGTAGTTTATAGAACTTGTTCTTGCAAGGAAGGAAAGGGTACTTTAATCGAATGCCATTATATTCCAGCCAGTGGGAGAATGATTTTTAAAAATTTTATTCCAAAGTGCAATTATTTACTGAAACATGAAAGTAGAAGAGTGTTAAAAAAAAAATTAAAAAATCATCCCAGTAAAAAAAGCCAACAAAACTTCTCACCAGCAGTTTTTGTTAGTGCACCTGCTGCCTGAAGCATCTACCCAGCAGTTGTAACTGGTCTAAATCAGAGTTCAGGATTAATTTTTTTTAGTTACAGTTCATACTTAGATATTTTTTCATTTGTACAACCAGGCTTTCAAACAACTTTGTTTAAATGCAACATATTTGTATTGCATGTTAAAGTATGTTAAAATTCTTGTAAGATAAACATTTCATTTTATGTAGAGAGAATAAAGACTGATCTAAAGAGGAGTATTTTGTGATTCAAACTACACCTCGATGCTGATGTTTCCCTGTAGGGTATGCCCAGCCACTGCCTTGGAGGGACGTCTGCTGAGACCATTTACTTTCCCATAGCAGGTATAGTGGTGCTTGGAGGATCAATAATCATTATGTGGAGAAACACATGAACACAACATTGACAGACGAGGAAATAACAACATAGAACACACAAGTGTTACATTAAGGATTGTGTTTTTGTGAGGCAAATCTCCTGCTCCAGCTGACTGTGAAAAACATTTATCTCCTTTTGCTTTTACTGTGAGGCAGATTGAGAAAACAGCACGTTTTATTGAAAGCTTAGTACAAAACTGCCAGGAGTAAAGGTATTCCTGCCAGAACCCATTTACTTGACTTCTTGATTTTCAGAAAGTCCAAACATAAGTTGTCGTCCTGCTTTTGCTTTTATAAGCTAGACATTCATAATCAGCTTTTGCTTTTATAAGCTAGACATTCATAATCATTTTTAGTTTTCCTTTGATCCAGTGGAATAGCCTTTAAAAAAATGTCTGGCATTGCTGAAGTCAATTCCTGAACTGTGCTTCTGCTCTGGGCCCCACTGGGTCTCCCATGTGCTGCCCACAGTAATTGTAGCACATGCTTTACATGGTGTTCTGTAGAGCAAAACCAGAATCATTTGGGTTTAAACAGTTGCTAAATAGTTAAGGCTACATTTGAACATACAGATGTAGTGTAGATTTTAGATTTGGTTGATTTAGATTTAGATTTAGTTGGCCTGCTGTGCATCATCTCTTGGTATGAATGCAGAGATGAGTACGTAGCAGCTGCCCAGACTTTACTCATGGTTTCATCAACAGGCCCTTTTACTAAAAGCAGAGATTGCAGTGACAGGAAGTTTTATATATGCAAACACCAACATCAGCCTAAACTGCGCTCACAAGGTTCCTTGATACTTTCCTCATCTCCAGATGAGGAGTGAACTGTATTACCCTTGGACTGACAGATGTCTGAAAAAAAACCTCTGAAAAGTTGATGCTCACATTTCAAAAAGCACCATTCAAATGACATCCTTGCCATTGCTCCACTCCCCCACCCTAACTTTCCCCTTGGGGCTTTACCTGCTGTAGTAGCAACTCCTGTCCAAAAGCATGACTTTCCTTTTATTTGGGTCTGGTGAAGAGGATGAGTAAGGACAGTGATTCTCTAATTGCCTTTGGGAGTCACTCACCTTTCTCTAATGAGCTGTAACTTTGTTGACAGCTTTTCTAAGTTCAAACTAAAATCTCATGCTGACAGCAGGGTTGAACTGTTGTTCCTGAACTAGATGCTTCAGTCTCAGGAAGATGCAGAATCAGAAGAACAAAGTCCAATGTTTGTCATGTGAAAGTTGTTACAAGAAGGGTTGCAGCATGAAAGGATGAGCATGGTTTCCATTCATAACAGCCTACAACCATATTACAACTATGGCAATAACAGGCTGCTTGAAAATCCAGATGAAAGAATCTCTTTTAATTCTTATACCTTGCCCAAATTGTGTCATTATACCTCATGCTACTCACAGAATCACAGAGTATTCTGAGTTGGAGGGGACCCACAATACAGGTGTTCTCAAGTACTTCCTTTATTCGTGGTATGTCTCCCCAAAAGCTTTGTAAGTATTATGACCCAGCAAATGAAACATTCAGAATTCTTTATATCTGTTTATTTAGAATTGGCAACTTTCGGTCAAGGTGGAAGAAAAAAACAGGATAGATGATCTTTGTGGTGTTGTTTGGGGGTTTGGTTGGTTGGTGTTTTTTGAGGGGGGGGTTAGGTTGTGGGGGTTTTTTTTAAATTGCAATAGTGTAGATTACTTGATCCAGGTTGCCAACATGTGGTAACTACTAACCCTATTCTGCACCTCTAAGAGCTGCAAAAAAAATCTAGAAGTTCATTATTGTGAAATTTATAGTTTCTGGAATAGTCCTTAAGTTTCTGAACCTCAGTTATGTTAGAGCTGCTGCTTTACTACAATGCAGACCTTGTTCAGACACACTTAAGAGTTACTTAAATGCAGGAAGTATATTTAATGATTAGGATACCAAGCTGGTATGAAATGTAAAGTCACAGTGACAAATGCCAACAATCCACCACCATTCCTAAGCTTCTTGGTGCTGTTCATTGGGTCACAATGCTTTAGTGCAACTCTTGATGCAACTTAACTACCAATAGAGTTCCTGAACTGGGATATCAAGCAATTTAAGTTTATTTCTTACCTTCCATGGAAAGCACACAGATACAGGCTCTTTCCCTTGCTGGGTGGTCATACTCTTTGGTCTTTTTGGTAAGATCTGCAGTCAAGCACACCTTATCCAAAGGCCAGCTGTTCTGCTCTGCATTACAGCTTTAAAAAACAGAAGAGTGCTTTCAATAATTCAATATCCAGACAGCAATTTTAATGTCAGAACTGTCAGCCTACCCCTCTTGGGCCATCATGCTCAAGCCTGAGACTGTGTGGGGTCTGCCCTTCTCTAGAGAATGATGGCAGCCCAGCTAGTGTCCTGTGAGGAGCTCCTGGCCACCTTTCTGCTAAGCAAGTGAAAGATTTATCTCCGTGCCCTGAGTGACCATGCAGAATTTGAGCTACACTGTTACCAAGCACTCCTGTGGCTTCACTGTGGTGTTCAGAATTAATACAAGCTTACATTCATAGATGCACAGAATATTCTGAGTGGGAAGGGACCAACAAGGATCATCAAGTCCTAAATGAATGATCCATATGGGGATTGAACCCACAAACCTTGGTGTTATTAGCACCATACTCTAACCAACTCAGCTAATATGCTGTGATTGTGACAAGAAATGAGATACACTGCTTATTCATTACACTGCTAAACGTTTTCCATCCCCTACTGTGGCAATGACTACATAAAGAGGATTGGGAGACTGATTTATTTTTCTTCTTAGCCTCATAACTTATGGAAGAAAACAGAATGGTACCATAACATATGCACTGAATTGGTTAAATAATAATGGTAGAAAAACTTGCACTCTTAAACCTTTTTTAAACTATAAAATTCAAGCTTTTATTTCCTTAGCTGCTTTGTCTTCACACTGCTGAGTAGCCTGAGGACAAGTTTGGGTTGTTCTCCCTGCTTTCAGGAGATGATTATTCTGATATTAAGGTGATTTTTATCTTTTTATTTAAACTGTGATTAACTCTCCAAACAGCATCACAAACATAGCTAACACCAATGGTTAAAGAAAAATGTCTGGCATTGAAACCATATGCTTGGTGCCCTACAACTGTTGTTGCTGACCTGTCAGAAAGGACTGAGGATGGAACAAGCCAGAGAGCCCCACCACTGCTGGCAGCACAAGGTTCTGTGTCCAGATGTTGAGTTCTCAGCACCACATGAGAAAATCAGTAACCCTAAAAGAGAAGCATCAATAGCCCCTGCCTTAACTGTATGTGTACTGCCTTTTTTAGACAAACTACAGATTTCAAGTATAAAGAGTACTTCTGTCTACAGAGAAAGTACATTGCTGAAGACACCAGAAAGTATAAGATTATGTAAGTATAAGGTAATTGTTTCAGTGGAATTTGTTGTTTCCCTGATGCAAGTATATGTCTGAAATCAGTTGTAGAAGTCATCAGCATGGGATGGGTTGCTGGCAGCAGGGAATGGGGGTATGCTTAGTCCTGTAAAATCTGCTGTCTTGGGGAGAAACCTGAACATCACCATGAGTCATGTTAACAGACCTTCAGAAACTGCCAGAATTTGCTAACAGCTGATGGCTTCTTAAATGCAAATTGTCTGATAGCATCTTCATTTGTGCATTTAAACTTCCTATAAGCCAGAGCAAAGTCCAAATCAGGAACATAAGGAAGTCTGACAGAGGCTCTGAATAATGGCATAATGGAGCATACATTGCCATGAGGTATCAGAAGAATTTCCCAAAACAATGCCTATTTCATCCATGTCAAACCACTGGTGGTGGCAGGCTAAAGGAAAAGGAATTCCACAAGATGCTGAAGACGCCTAGTACTTGGGACAAAGGGAGGTGACGGAGCCTTCGCTTTAGCAAAGTGCTTGGCATTTCTACAAAACCCACTTCAAAGGAAAACTGACTTTCATTAGGACAAAATTTGGAAGAAAAATGAATGGAACAGAGCTGTTGGGCTTGAGTCACTGGAATAGCTCTGTGCATAGTAGCTAAACCCTGTCACTGTGGGGTACAAAGCTGTGTGTGAATGGATGTGCTGGTTTAGTCCATGTGTCTGGCACAACATCACAGAAGAGTGTGTATTGCAGCTCTTCCCTGTGAGCAGAAAACATCAGCTCCCCCTTTGGAGAAAAATAAAAAGCATACATAAAGAATAACTGTTCTTTCATTTCCAAAAAAGCCACAAAACCCCCTGAAATAAGTAATTTGCCTTCAGACCGAGGTCCAGCTTTTTAAAAGACCTATGGATCTCTGAAAAGAAAAAGTTCATCATCTTACAGTCCTCAATGCAAACAAGAGCATGGGATCTCCAGGCAATAGTCATCCTGCATGATTTCTGCTATGTTAAGCTTCTCAGGAAGCATCTCCAGAATATCATCCAGAACATTCTTAACCTGTCCAGGACAATACAACAGAGCCAATAGAAATCCCAGCAATCAACTCTTTATGACTCTTCTACTTTCAAGTCTGATTTCTACAGAAGAGTACAAACATCTCATTTTCTTAGATAAAAACCAGAGATGCCCCCTCCCTCACCTTTGCTGTCTTTTTGGCAATGGTATTGAGAGGAATTGTTGCAAACCAATTAACACTTAGCAGCTTCTATTTAGCTTTACATTTTCAGGTAGCATTGACCCCTGAAGCTTACTAACACATTGGGATGAACTTGGGATGACTGCTGTTACTAGGATACACCCTGGAATTGTCTTGATTTTCAGTCAAGTGTGATCAGTAGTTTGTATTTCTCTAGTACCTAATAGCTTCCATGACCCCCTCCACCACCTACAGTCCTTGCTGTCTCAGGCATTAGGCAAAACACAGCAGAGACACAGGCGCACACAAATCACCCCCAAGAAGAGCCTTTGTCCCTGCAGGCCTGCTCTGGAACTGAGGCAGAACGTAACTGAAGAACAATTCATAACAGTACTAATGAGCAGGAATTGAAATCACAGCATTCATTAATGCAGCTCAGCCTCTGTTTCATCCCTAGCTTTGGCAGACTTAATGATGAATGCCATATATTATAGTCCAGACTCCCTAAAGTGGATGGGAACTGAGCATGAAAAGCACAAGTTTCCCCCAGGAGATGAAGCAATGTTTGGCTACTTGCATGCAGAGCTGTCACATTTCCTCCTGCAAAACCTCCATGATCTGATAGTGATAAGAGGAAAAAAAAGAGCTCTCAGAGGAAAAGGAGAGAGTAAAGAAAGGAACAGAGAAATGCAGAACCAGAGTGGCAGTCACAGGGGACTTTAATTAACTCTGGTAAGGATAAGGAGCTGAAGGCTCAGTCTCGTCATATGCCAGGCTTTGGGGCATCTGGACATAGTTTCTCAGATCTACACTCAAGAGAGGAAGATGCAGAAGATGGCAAGATCAGAAAACAGAACTAGCTGAGATTTGTGATTACATTTTCCTTCCCTGTTCCTTTATTCATTTAATCTCTTAAGCACAGCACCAGTGATATTCTGTGCTTAAAACCCATTCTTTTACATTTTTCTGGAATGAGTTTGGCTAAAGTAATGTATCTGTGCGTCTGACATATCTTGACTATGAACAGAACTACAATGTCCCAGTTAACTCCTTATTAAGTGACAAAGCTTATCCTTGTACTAGGGTTGGTCCATTTAACCCAGAACCTGATAGTTTATCAGATTGTTATTATAAAACAATAACAATGTTATTGTTCTGCTAAACTCCAGGTTCTGTGGTGAGGTGCTGAGGCTAAGAGGTGGTGAGACAGCCTCCTTGGCCAGGTTTTACCTATTCAGACTGCCAGAAAACTAAAACTCCCTGAAAACCTTCTCTTCTGCTACTCCTTGCAGGGGAAGTCCCTTGGAACAGCCACAGGCTCCTGTTTAGATCAAATGCCCAGGAAGGGAAGCAGTGGGAAAGCCTCTGCTTGGGCTCTTTCCTGGCATGGAAAGCCTGCACACCACTTATAGGCTGTGCTGTGAATGCAGCAGAAAAGGGAGTGCAGTCTAGGAGGGACTTCCTATGCTTGGCACAAATGGGAAGGCATAGGAAAGCTATCCTAAGAGGTTTTATCATGCAGGAGATGGGAACAAAGGAAAGAGGTCAAGACCAGACCCACCAATTCAACCAACCACGCCTTTTTGTTAGTAAGGTTTTGTTGCTGTACTTACTTATAAAAGCATACAAAAAAAAGGAGATAGGTCCATACCTTGTTTCCCACCCCACGTTAAATTCAACATGAAAAAGAAATTATCTGCATAACAGGTTAGGTGTTCCTCTGGTCCAAATCCCTTTGGTCCAAATGTGTTCCCAGTGCAGTACACCTTAAGCCAGGCTGGTGCATTATCCCAGCCATTAACACTCATCTGATCTTTTCCAATTTGATGCCTTTCCCCCCCCCTCCCCACCCCCAGAAATTATGTCTATTGCTGAAATAACACAGTAAGATGTGTATTCCACCTGTCATTAACAGCACTGACAACACACTGGATGAAGAACTTCACATCTTTCTCTGCAGACTGGCCTGATCCCTCTCCCATGTATATATGGGTTGCATTTCCAAAGGAATTTTGAAGAGATTATCTGATATTGTTGTCAAGACAACAGCATTGGGGTGCAGTCCATATAGTACAGTGCTTTCAGGTGGAAGCATTTCATCTGTTTCATGTATTTATGGTATCCATCATAATCCAGATTTTCTGGGGCCAAGAAACGTGGTGCCAGTTCTCCTTCAAACTGTAGTAAAAGAATCAATAATGTTACTGATAATGCTGACACCAGTTCTTGAAACATTCTTGTGTATCTATGAAGTTTCAGAAATTTGTTTCAAGTCTGTGGACACGACACCTGCATGTTCAGATACAATGGAACAAGGTTACCAAAGTATGCCCAGCATAGTTACTATTTGCATAATTTCTTGACAATTCCATTTTCTGTGGGGTCACTTCTTCCTTCATGAGGATGCTTTGCATTTATTTTAAGGACTGTCACTACTGAGGCAAGTTTATTTTAAGTACTGAAAGTCTGCATCCCCTCAGCAGCTAAGCAAGGATTCTTATGCCATTTTGCAGATGAGTCTGAGACAGGAGAGAGTCACACAGGATACCTGTGGGAGAGGAAGGACTGGACCCTCAACTCACCTCAACCCTGTCATGTATTAACACGAACCATAGCATTAGTTCTGTTCAGTGTGTCATTAATTAGGGGCTTTGCACAAACACACTGCATTCAAAATAACCTTAAAGAGGTCACAGCGAGAGACAGGTACAAGAGATAGGTAAATGGAGTGTGAAACTGTGATATCACACGTCAGAATATGAGCAACTTGTCAGAAACAGTGATCCCCTTTCACTTCCCACAGGAACAGTTGCAAGTCAGGACATTTCTTTATGTATTGATGTCCCTTCCATTCTCTTCTGCCTGGCTATTGGCAGCCAGGAGCTGGAACAAGAAAAGAAAATCAAGCTACTCCACTGCATCTCTCCAAGTGTAGGAGTCTTGCATGGGCTTTTGTGCTGCTGCTTTGGCTTCAGTGAGATAGACAGTGGTGATAATTTTAACAGGAGAAAAAATTAAGGTCTCAGCCCGCTCAATATTGAGCCAACATTGAGTACTATTAACTGCACTGTTCCTATAGAGCAGGAAGACCCTAACTGTCAGGATATTTAAGATAAGTCTTGGGACTTTGGAGCAGATCAAGATTTTTGTAGGTAGACAGGATTTTAGTGAGATGTACTCTCAGTGGGCTGACCTCCTAAATAAAATAAAAAGTAATAAATAGATAAGAATAAAAATCACATTTTAAAATTAAAAATCACTGTAAATCCCAATAAAAATCACTGTAGCAATCACATTTATTTTACAGACTTCTCCATCTCCAGTGTTGTAAGAACTTCACTGGATTCAAAGAATTTCTCTGAACTTATTGTCACAGAGCTGTCTGCAATTTAAACAAGGCTTGAAGTTGTTTTTGCTGAAGAATATTTCTAGCTGTAAGTGGTACTTTTCACAAAAGCTATTTCTTCCTAATGCAGGGTCCACTCCACAAAATCACAATAACATTTAACAGCTTTTGGCATTTAGAACAGTCTACAACAAGCTACTGCTCAAAATAACACCAGTAAGCACTTATTTCTGAAGTCATTTTAGTTCTGCAACCAGCCATTTACCTGTGCCTGAACTTGCACCACTAACCTTACCCACAATAAGCTATATCTTAAGACGCCACTTTGAAGTAGTGCTGAGGTTTTGAAAAAAGCCCTGCTATTTACCTCGAGTGGAAGATCAATTCTGTCAGACAATCTGTACTTACCAGTCTCTCTGCTGGCACTTAAATCAGGCTTTACTGCATCTGTGGGAGTCGTGTGCACAGAGGGAGGCTGTGGGTTACTGGGGTGTGTAGAGGAACTTGCTGCCCTTCTGTCTTTATGACTGTTCCCAGGCGAGGTCTATCAAAGCTGGCGCACAGTGGGTCATTCTCACGGACCTTGTGGAATGAATTTATAGCTAAAAGAACTCATCATAAGGCAAGAAGTTAAAAAGAGAAGGTAATCTCCCCAGTGAACACAAAGCCCCACTGCTGATGAAGGGGCCATCCTGTTTACATTCATTTGGCTGCCAGACACTGAATGATTTTCTGGTTTTGCTGGTAATTCTGGTCTTTATCTTTTTCCAGTTACAGCAAGAAGCTCAGAAAGATACCTCACTGTTTAAAATACCAGTGGATCCACACTCAGGGTTGGGTCCCTAAACTTTCCAAAGGCCATACAAATAGCAGTGATTCTGTTCAGGTTTCACCATCTATACTTATTTTGCAATTATTTGAATGAAAGTTCAGGCTTGTGAAGGTTAATGGACTACCTAAAGTAGTAAAGCAGTAATTCTTTACTTATCCATAGGCTAGAGGCAGAACTGGAGCCAGCAGGATGAGCTTCCCACCATGCCCCCACGACCTCAGCTGTCATGTGGAGAAATCAGCCTCTTTCGGGGTCAGGAGTACAGTGGTGTTTAGCCTTTCCATCTCCATGGCAACTTACTCTTGGGCATCTTCTTCTGAGCAGTTACTTCCAATTGCCTTCATCTGAGTGTGGCTCTTTGACATATGAAAACCTGCTTGTTCGGGACCAAGGAGACACCAGCCTGCTCCTCTCGCTCACAGCCAAAAGGCAGGCTGCAGCCCACTGCCAGGGGTGAAAGGGGCACTTTTCCCAGCTTAGCCTGGCTCCACAAATGGCCTGCTCACACATAACATGATAATTTTTTTTTTTTCCTCATAAATGAGCTTTTTACCTTTGGATAACAAAAATAACAATTCTGGAAAGGGCGCTTGAATAATTTCTTGGCAGTTTTTAGCAAATTTTGTACAATCAGTTCTCTAAAGTGACTTCCTCAGCAGCTATGGAGAAGAAAACAGGGTTTAAAAATATTTTTCATGTATATATAAAAATACATATATACAATACATATATTATATATGTATATTATATATATGTGTGCACATATATACACACACCCTGATATAAATATCCACATTTGATAAAACTGTGTGTATATGAAAATAGATTAAAGTAGTTTCTGTGCAAAACTTCTTAGAACTAAAGTTATAGTAACATTTTCTTTTTGTAGCCTCAAAACTTCTAGTATTTGCTGCTGATTAGAAGCAGCTTTGGCAATCTGGCACTTTGGAGCCATGGATGCTCCACATACACTTCTTTCCAGACAAAAACTTAATAGTGAAATTTGAATAATTCAGTAATATCAGCTGGTGGTAACCTGACAAAGCTACAGAAACAGGTGAGAGAATAGTGGAAAATTAAAAACAGTCTTACAAGCTATTTTCCCTATTTTAGAAAGAGGGAGATGCAAGGAAATGTATAACATTTCCATTCTATTATTTTTTTGAGGAAGAAAATGTGCAAAGACAAGTGTAAGTTCTGAGGACAGTGCCATTCTGGACTGCTGAAACTGGTGAGGCTATCAGTCACATTGGCTAAAGCGCAGTTCCCTAAGAGATACTTTCCCATGCCAACCCAAATGTTTCTAAATGGAAGCACCTTTAAATAGTTTTCCTAGGAAAATGGAAACCTAAGTGAATCCAATGTCATTGAGCTCACTATACAAGTAGTGTTATGAAGTACTGAATTCAAGTTACCAATTAATGGGACTTGCAAAAGTAAACGAGCAGTACACCAACTCACAAACCCTTTCAGCCAAAGTCTGCTCATGATAAATCATTGCCAAATTTATTCCCCCACAGCCGGACAAGACCTTGCTACAGGTGGGGCCGCCTGAATGAGAAAGCATGTGGTCTTCTCTTTCCCTTAGGCTGAACATACTCTGTACATGTTCAAGAGCTTTAGGCATGTATGAAAGTTCTCACCAGGAGTGGGCTGAGGAATTCTTGCAGACAGACCCAGCAGAGCCTGCGGTGCCAGGCACCTGTGATGTGGCCACCTTGCACGATCTCACCGAGGAGGTAATGAAAGTCTGCCCATGGAACCCACCTGGGGAATAGAATGCATCACTGAATAAAACAAGTCAGCTGTTTAAAGGACAAACCAAACCTGTTCAGCTAAATGCTGCTAAGAGACACAAAAGAAATCCTACTACTTCCTTTCAGAAAGCTGCATGGTTATACATTTGCATTGCTGGGTTTGTTTTGTTCAGCAAATAACATTAAAACCAGATTTCTTTTATTTCAATCCAGTGAGAGGTATATGAGCAAAAATAGCAAATTTGTGATTAAAATTCAGTAAGGGTGTAAAATCTATTATCTGAGCTTTATACTTTCTACCTTAACCCTTATAAAAAAAAACTTTAGAGAAAACCACATTTTCAGAACACCACATTATATGACAGAACATAACTTCATGAACAAGTGCGTGTATTTTCCCATACAGATCTTTAAAAACATAATTCTCATGAGTGACAGGAAGATAACCTACCGTGCCTTTCTTGGAGGAGAAGTAAAAAACTTGTATCTGATTGCAGTCTTTTATATCTCCTCACTAGGGAACATTTAGTTACTGAAATTCTACATTTTTGGAATTTGGGAAGTATTCAAGAACTTCGATAAAAATTGAATTAATATCCCATTACCGCCACGTCATATAAACATTAAGTTTATTGCAGAATTCTAGTCATAATGCCAGTGATAAAGCATGTGGTTAAGGGTGGTAAAACATTTTATTAAAGGAACCACTGTCTTTCTCTTTTATTTGGCTTCAGAGCATTGAAACTTCTTTTTGCTCCCCTTCGGTTTGCAAAATATGCCAGTTTGTGATGAAACCTTTGCAGACAGGAACCTTTACGCCCTTGGGGGCAGTATTTGCCTCCCAACAGTTCAAGTAAAAACTTAATTATAGGCTTTAAATGTTGCATGATGTGACAGAACAGAACAAGTAAAATAGCTGAAGCTATTCCAGCCTGCTTGCTATATAAACTTGTATGCAGCAATTTGATTATGTGAAATGCTAATCCATCTTTATTTTAGACTGGTTCAAAGAAAATGAAAAAAAAAAAAAAATTAAAAAAGCCACTGGAATATAATATGCCGTGCTGCATGCCTGTGATGAGAAGGCTGAACAGAGAATCCCTGTGAAAAATGCCAACAACTTGGATTTAGAACGAAACGTTCTCACAGTGAGAATAAACCTGCTTTTCTCTTTGTCGGCAGCAAAACCTCATTTAATGTTTTTCTAATTTCATATATATTTATCTCAAGAAATTGCTTTGTCTTTTGTCTTTTGGAAGAGTATATCAATATTCTAATGCAGTACAAGCTCATTCAGCTTCACACTTCTGGGACATTGATTATACTGGAATAATCAAAGCTGGTGATATAAAAGGGACATTTTTGTGAGTGTGAGAAAACTGTGGAGTTTGCATTAGAAATATTTTGGGCTGTCAGGTTCACATAATTGCCATTGTACTCTATAGAAAACTGGTCTGTTGTACCCAAAAAACCCACAGAGTCATTGCTGGGTGGGTGGATAATGGAGAGGACAGAATCTACCTCCCCCCTTTACAACCTCCAATGACAACTCCATGAGCATGTGTGTGGGGACCAGAAGGTGGAGGGCAAGAGTGGGACAGTGAGGCAGGATCAGGCATCCTGTACTTCCCATGAAGAGACCTTAACTATCGCAGGTTGGTGTGCTAGAGTTTATCTGAGCAGGAGGAAAAACTGAGATACAAGATTAAATATTCATGGCAAAACACTATAAACCAGTGGAAGTTATAGCGGAGTTATGCGATTTCCACTAGCTGATGGGCTCACTCAAGTCGCCCAGTTTATGCTTTCTGCTTTCTGGTCAATGCCTAATTGTCTTCAGGAAGTTGTTCCCAAAGGACAATAAATTGGAAGACCACACACACACACATATATATATATATATGTGTATATATATATATGTATACGCACAAGGTCATAGACATGCATATATACATACAAAGTCACATTTAAAAAAAAACTATTGTCTTATTTTTCTCTCCAATATCTACATTAAAAAAAATCCCTATGAAGCCGCAGGATAATGAATCACTAAGCAGTACAATGAGAAAGGCCAATAAGCAATATTACCAAGAGGAGAGAAGTAATAATTCTTGCTCTTACAGACCTTTCTAGTATTCCCTGCCATCAGAATCCTCCCTCTCATTAATTAGCAAAATGAATTATCCAGCTTATGAATTGTAGTTTGAAAAGAACAGCTTAAAGCAGCAAGATTTATTAGCAAAGAAAACTAAGGGTTGGAATAAGCTGATTTTATAGACTTGTTTTCTAAATGGGAAACATTATTAAATCATCATAATAAAATTAAGCAATTATTTCACTATGACACCAAGTACCACAAAAAGGAAAAACAGCTTGATGTCCTACTAACTAAATAAAGGTTAGTAGGGGCATGAAGACAAAAAGAAAATTAATTTCTAAGAGTAAATACAAGCTGAGAGATATGGAAGAAACTATATCATCAAGGGGTGACACTTCGATCTCTTTTTTTTCTTTATAAATATCTCTGAAATTTATTTAAACTACTAAAATGGGAGGATCTATTCAATAATATCCTATATCATTCAGTAACAAAAAATTACTGCCTTTTATTTAGGCATTTCACATTTTCACATGCTGAACTTACACAAATGACCTCAACTCAGTATTTAAACTATACAAGTATGAAATATGCTGTAGCTCAGAAAAAAAATCACTCATGTATCCTTAACTTTGACTCAAGGGGAACATTACTGAGAAAGTCACAACAAGGTGGCATCCTTAATACATAATAATGACACATTCAGGAAATGCACCATTATTTATACATGTGACGTGCTGTAAATTGCTTCCATCATCAGAACTAATTGTAGTGATTATTAATGCAGTGTTATGAACTGTCAGAATTGCTGTTTGTAATTACATTTGTGCAAATGCTTCATTACCTGCCTAATGAATTTGGCATATATGCACATGTAAACCCCTGTTTTTGTTAACATAATGAAGGGCATTTTTTTCCCCCTTAGCTACTGATGTGGAACTGGTTTGACCTATATTACAAAGTTCAAGCATCCACTGCCAGAAAAAAGCCCATAACCCCCACCCTTTTGATCTGGTTTATTTTCATACTCAGCAACAGCATCATATAACGCCAGCTACTTAAATAACAGCTTCAGGGAAAGAACTGTGTCCTCCCCATTCAGTATAAACATGTGATTGAGTGGAAATGACCTCGGTGTGTGGTTACCTGACCACTTCTTACCTTCTTGTGGGCCTCCAAAGAGTTGCCGAGAACAGTGACACAGACAGAGGTCTCTGGTGCTGATCGGGTACCTTCCATTCCAGCCCCGAGGGCCAAACTTCAGTCTCCCAGCAACGCAAGTGTGAAAATTGCACAGAGGAAAAAGGATGCTTTTAAATTCCCCTTCTCTGGTACACAGTTCAAGGGTATCCTGTCAAAGAAAAAAGGATTAACTTATGCACTAGCAACCAGCAGTGCTACCGAGAGGTGTGCCAGCCTCAGCTGCCAAAAGGGAGCACTCACAAGCCTGGAGACGGAAGGAGAGTGAGAAAGAGGTTTCTAAAGGATCAGAGGCTATTGGGCAGTATTTTTTGCAGTAATTCCCAGATGCTAAATTGTTGATAGTGACATTTTTATTCCCAAATGTCCCTTAGGAAAGGAGAACTGTTGTGCTACTGAAACCAACAAAAACTGAGACTATACCTAGAACTCCATAAATATTACTTAGATACTAGAACTCCATAAATATTACTTAGATAACCACTACAGTTTCTTAGCTAAATCATCCATAGATTTTATCTCAAGTAAAATTTACTAGTTTAGCTTTATTTAAAAGCTTTCAAACTCACTGAAATTTTTCACCATTTCCCAAAAAGCCATGGTTGAAATTGAGGTTTAATATTTTTCTTTTTGCCTTCATTATTTATAGTGTTAGTAGAGAATCTCAGCAAAATGAGATTCAGCACAGGGCTTCAGCTGGTTTTTAAATTATTTGGCATTTGCCTGTAAAACCTGCAGAAATTAATCCTTATTTCTCTGATATTTTTCTATATTTTATCCTTTAGTTTAAGAAGTAATGAACATAACAAAACTATTTTGATACCCTTGAAAACAATGATGTGTGGGAGGAACATCAGAGGGATAAAGTCTTGCCTTTCAAAAGGAAATAGATCATCCTGAACTGAACAACATGTAGCAGAATCTGGGCAAAGGTGAAGGATTTTATGTCTGATCAAAAAACTTCCTTAAATCAGAATGTTGAGTTTAACCATGAAAAATACAACACAAGTTTCTACCCTGAATAAAACCACAAACCCATGAAGTATATTCCATCTGGATTAGGCATAGTTTGATTTTTTTTTTGTTATTGAACAAAAAGAAATTAAATACCTCAACCAGAAATGTATTAAAGATGGTGTCTGCACAGGAATTTGTGGTAAGCCACAAATACTCACAGCTCAGAATAGTGGGTGAGAAAATAGAGCTAAGTACAAAGCTTAGAAGTTGGTTAATTCAAATTTATACAGATATATATTCTTTCACTAAACACAGACTGAAGCAGGACAACAATGTACATGAATGACCTTTATTAAAAACTTTTTCTAACTTTTTCAGCTTTCCATTAAAAGTATTATTATAATAAGTTATAAAAAATAGATAAAAGAACAAAATGCTGTATTAATAGTCAGCTGCTCAGCTACAAAACCACAGCTATTCTTCCTTTCTCACAAATATCTTTCCAAATCAACCCATACCATCAAAATCAATCCAGTTGTAGCTTGGACACAGCTTTTTTTATTTCCTATTTTTTTTCCCTGGCACTGGTTAGTATTCCTTTTTAAAGGAACTCTTACCCTTTTCACATCCCAGCTCTGCCATCATGTGTGCTGTGCTCAAGTAACAGAGCTGATTCACTGATGTGAATCCCTTGCTGGAAGGTGAAAGTGTGCAGTTCAGCTGCCTTCACCATGGTCTGCTTTGCTGATATGAACAAGCGACTGCTCCAGCACTTCCACTGCTGCAGGGAAGCTGACTCACACCGGGCTTGAAGATCTTTCTACAAGTTCCTGGGGTAGCAGACAGGGATAATCAGGGATCTGGAGGGAAGGAAGCTATGCAGAACCTGTCATGCGCCTGCTCTGCACATTCTCATGTCTTCTTTCTCCTCCTTCTTCTTTCCACCCACCCAGCAGAACCTCACACAGGGAAAGAGCAAAAGACAAAACAACAAATGGCACATAACCCTTACTCTTTAATTCCTTTCTTTATGCCTGACTGCAGGAATCCATACACAGGGTACTGAGCCATTGCCTGCACACCCAGGTATGTAAATCCACTCTGTGGGAGAATGGTCATGACCATGCATTTGGTCAACCCAAATTTAGAGCAGAGCAAAATATGCAAGTACCATTAAATGGAAGAGCTCTGACTTCAGAGCATATACATCTTTTTTTCATAAGTGCTAAAGCTGGTGTAATAAATGCTCTTTCTGTCTTTGTAAGCATACCTGTGCTTGTCTATACTGAATAGTGCAAATGTTTGTGTTATTGTCACGCCTTTCCTCCTGCCCAACACTGATGGGAAACACAGAGGTAGTGCAGGGCACAGAGGGCTGGCAACCTGCAGCTCTCAGGATAGTTTGGAATTGCAATGGTCCCAAAGCCCTGGTCTCCCAGAGAATGGTCATTAATGCTACCACTTCTCCCCACAGGGGAAGGAGTAATTAAACCAAACAACAGGGAAAAAAATATAACTTGCTTTTACCTGGTTGAAACCATAGAGAGCAGTGTGGAAATTAGCCAGCATCCCTGTAGGAGGTTCATCAGTAATTTTAATTGAATTTTCTGGTATTCCTTGGAGAATGATGTGCTCTTCTAGGGTTGGAGCTGGCTCAGCACTGATAAAGACACAGAAGTCAGAATGACATACTGTATTGCCCAAGGAGTTTGTCCAAGGTTCTGAACCACTCGGCTACTTAGATGAATATTCTGTTGAAAAACAGCCAATATGGTTATTGTACAAAACCAAATAAATTTGATCCTTAAGATATTGTCATTGTGAGTTTTTAATGGGAAACAGTTAAGTCATTGCCATTTCTTGGTATGTACTGAGGTTTCACTGTTAGCTTCTAAAATTTAAGGCCTTGATTCTGAAGCTAATGAAAATATTATAAAATCAGGGTTAAGTGATCTGTGGTTGTGGGTGTTATCACATACAAAGACAAGCATTGCTCAGAAGACATCTGGACTCTACTTAAGTGCCCTGTAGAACTGGGAACCTAGGACAAAACATGTCCAAGACATACCAGGAGCAAGACAGAAGTGCTAGACAGAAAAATGGTCCCAGCTATCCTGCTGCTTAGGAAGTATATCAGACTACTTCAGAGTGTAACTGTCTTTAAAGTTCTAGATATACGAACACAGTGGAAAGACACTGATAGATCAGAGAAGAGAGTTATTGGAAAATGTCTGCCTCCAAAGCACCTACTGGTGAAAAACAGTAATATCGAGAAAAGTTTAAAATGTATCTGAGCTAAAGATGTTTTAACCACACCATTATCCAACACTCCACCTTTCTTTGTTACTGTCCTAACATTTCAACTCAAATTGTAACTCATCCGTGAGCTTTTCTTTGGCCCTTCACTGATGTGCCAGAACCTGCTGATTGCACTGACAATCCCCATGCAGTGCAGGAGGAATTACTGCCAAAGAATGCAATATGCCACGCCCTAGCTGCTGCATCACTTTATTATGAGGTCTGCTGGGGGGATATTCCCAAATTGTCCCTTGCCATGTGGAAAAAGGAATAGGGGAATGGAAAAAGAGGGAGACTTTCATATCATGTTATGTGATTGCAGCCTGGACGCACCCGAATTTTCATATAGGCTGCATCCACCCAATGCAAAGTGGAAGTGATTCAAGCCTAAATATAATAACAGCAAAAACATTCAATATGTTCAAGATGTCTGAATTTGAGGTATTAATTACAAGTGACAGAAGAGTTAAAACTGATATCAAAAAAATGAAGTCAGTCTTTCTTCTGCCAGTTTGCCAAACACTGTGCCAACTGCTTTTGCTAGATCTGAAGCCAAAATAATTTTTAAAGTATTTCCCAGGTCAGTCAGAATAGCAGGTGTAGGTTGGTTTGTTTTTTTCTTTTTAATATCTAATTATATACCCTCTAGCCTCCAATAAAATCAAAAGTAAAATACCTCATTTTTTTGATCCAAAAATTTTTGAAACATAAGCTTACAGGGTTTTTGGGCCCAAACCCAGAAGACTAAAGTGTGAGAAGCACTGAGTGCATCCAAATCCCAATAGTTCTAGCTAGCTTAGCTCCATTTGGGATTTGGTCCAACATCTTCATTAAGTTTCCTTTCAGACTTCCCAGAATTCTTCACTATCAAAAAGTTTCACAGCAAAATTGTTGTCTCTCTCCTCTCTCAGAAGCCAGGCATAATAGGCTGGAAAATGGAGCAGGTCTGTAACACCAGAAGCTTCTCAGATGCTCCCCTTCCATCCCTGTGCCTTCAGACACACAGCACTGCCTCTACCATCTCCCATTTTTTCATTCTGCCCCCAGAGCAGCTGAGAACCCTGAAATTCCCCTGAAAACCAGCTTGACTCTTCCCTTCACAACATTTCTATGCAGGGTTGTTTTCAGACTGGCATGATTAGCTCACTCACATGAAATATGGTTAAAGATTCTTCCAGTTTCATTGCTGACGAAGGGGGCAGTTTGTGCATGCTCCCAATGTGCCTAGCACACCGAGACCCCTCACAAATCCCATGGTGGTTTTGTTTCATCCATCAGAAAACACTGACTCTAACCCATCTCTTCATTTATTGCAGGCAACCTGGTTGGCAGACCAAGCAGGCTGCTGAGGTTAAAACCAGGAGAGGAGGGAATCACTCCATTCCCATAACTACCTTAATATCAAGGCCTGGAACATGCATTTGTTGTTTGGCTTCAGGGCTGACAGGTTGTCACATATACACATTGGCTATTTAGCATAAAACACTGGGGAGGGAGCATCTTTTTTCAGTAGCATTTATGGTTGCAGTGCTCCTGTTTGCTCCATTACTGTGCTGGGAAACCACGGCTTGCCAGGGCATCCCACGGATCTCTTTGTCCACTGCAGAGTGGGTTCTTGGTCTGTACAAAGCTGGCCAGAGCTGTGGCTGCTATCTCAGAAAAGCAGCACTCCAGGACTAATTATACAGCTTCCCCAGGGACAGTCAGACCCATTTCATTAAAGTCTCCATTATGGCCTGCTGAATGGAATAGGAGCTCTTAATTAGGCAGGGGAAGTGTGTGCTTGAGGGCAGTCCTACCCACCCACCAGGGGCTTTCTGTTTTATCTCTCCTGTTCCTCCTGGGAGAGTGCACTGTTCAGCAAAACATGACATACACCCTATTAATGTGATGTTCCTCGTGTTACACCAAAAGCAAACGGAAGAAGATTATTAGTTGTTCAGAACTCTTGCTGTAATCCACTGCATATTTTCTGTTCTGGGAACATCCCTCCAGCTGAGGAGGTATTCCCCATCATAGAGACAATTTGACACTCACTTGGAAAAGAACCCAATGGCCATGAGGGACAGCTTTCTTCAGTGCCTCCTTTGCAACCATCTCCCACCTTTGTCCTAGAGAGATATTATGAAATCTTCCAGAATCTATAGTGAACCCAAGCTTTTTGCCTACAATAGAAATAATTGGGGAAGGGTGAGTGACAGAGGGGGAGGAGATAGGAAAATAAGCAAAGCAGAAAGGAAAAAGAATGATAATGCCCCCATTAATTTCACTATCACTTGTGCAATGCATATTACTTCCTCTGAAGCACTTCACTAAACCCTTACAATTTCAACTAGCAAAATTGCAAGCTCTCGACAGTGGCCTTATTGCTAGTATTAGAAAAAGCCCGCAGAAATCTGTTCCCTTGGTTTTAAGATAATGAACCTTTTGACATTTTGATAGATGCTCGGCATTGTTACTGAGCTTTTGAAACTCTTATGGGGGGTACAGAGCAATTCCCTCATGAAAAAGGGAGCAACATGTGGTAGATACCACATCAGTTTTTTAACTGATTGGTTCAGTGGGTAAATGCACAAGCCTCTCACCTTGTGAGGCCTGAGCTTAAATTGAGCACAGTGAGGTCACAGCTGTATTAACCTGGTATTCTCACTATTGTCTGTGGGGAATAGTAATCCTAAGTATAAAGCCACAGAGCCCTATACAATTGAATATAGTTTGTATAATGACCATTATTTAGTCACAGGGGGCACAAGATTACATGAGCATGGAGAAAATTGCCCTCTGGCCCTCATCTAGTCAAAAGGTAGAAAACAGTACAAAGGAAACCTACATTATGCCAAGCAGAGGAATGCTCTAAAAATTTCTTCATACTGTAGTGCTTATGGCCTTACACTTTTCATCCACCCCATTGCCACGAATATGGTGGGGGTGGAAGAAACTTCAGAACTTGAATCTTCTGCTGAAAATAAACTGTGCCCAATTTTCCCACAGTAATGCATATTCCATCCCAGTGACAGATAAATCCAGAAGTCTTTGTTCTGTTCAGTAAAAAAAATACATCTACACATATATGTGTAGAAGCACATACACACAAGCACATAACCATACATCAATTTATCTACATTTCTAGTCCTGCATGCCCCATTTCACTTTCTAGCACAATTTTTCTTTCTTTAATGGGAGGAAAGTTAAGTGATCCTTGAACCAGAAGCAAATAAGAGGCTTACCTATTGTCTCATGATCTTCAAGTGGGTCTAGTCATGAAGACAGGATGAAAAACACAGGAGTGGCTGGGCTGCCCTCTTCTTAGCATTTTGCTAAATCCATCCTTGTGCTTTTCCCATACCTTGAGCCAAGATTTTCCTCCACAAAGTTCCTATATATGAAAAAACAGCTGCTAAACACAAAAGATGTGCCTTGATAAGTACTTCAGGACTGCACCATTCTCAGACTTGAGCATCTTCCACTGATGGTCATTTCGTCAGAGAAAGGATCGGGAGAGTGAACTGAAGGCAGGAAGGGAAGAAAGCAGTGAAGCAAGAGAGAAGATGATCGTCCTCATTTCCCTGTAGGATGGTGGCCATGTGACAGAAAACAGCAACTTCTCAATGAAAAGGAATAAAGCAGGCAATACTGTCACATAAAGCTGGGGCAGTTGGGCAAAAATAAATACCCAGGACAAAACTTGCATTCTCAGAAGTCATGTAAAAATGGGTAAAATGGTGGTGGTGGGGTGTGGAGCAACAGGTCTATAAGACCATCACTTGGGATCAAAAGACATAAAGAGTACAACTGGAAAACAACTGTGTCAGGATTCACAGCTGAATACACACAGAGTCTTTCCTGGTATCATAGAATTTTCAAAAGGGGGACCTGAAAAATTGTCATCCTGTGGGGTTACCTACCAGCTCTAATACCATAATGAGAACTAACACTGAAAAATAAATTTTTAGCTATTAACAGGATAGCTTACTGTATGCCTATTTATCAATGACTGTTCTCCTCAGGTGCCTATATTCAATCTACAAGAAATCAAAATCACAACTCTCCAAATACACTGTGACTCATGTCTTACCACACTACCTCTTCATAAACTTTTCACCAGGACAAAAGGCTGTGAAGGACCACAGTAACTGATCTCAAGTTCTGGTTCACCACCCAGTTTTAGAAGTTACTTGCTTGCTTAAGATCTGAATTTGTCAGACACATGCAAGGCACCACCCTCACACACCCTTGCCCTGAAAGATGAACCCTCAGATTTCGTACCTTAGAGCATTTGACATACTGTCCTGATGGACAGTATTACTAGTTTCTGAAAAGAGCTTTTTTTTTGTCTGCTCCCAGGGAAATTCTCCTTTTCTGGATATTTTGAGTCCACTCACTTCTTCCATTTCTTGGTGGATCTTTAAATATCTTTATCTACCCCTCTGAACACATCCATCACTGCCATAGCCTGGAAGCAAGCCAAATACAGATGCAGTGCCTTTTGCATGATGATGAAACAGGATGATGCTGATAATTTCTGAGGTATGTAAAAAACCCTAGTGCAACCAAGGGACTCAGGACTTGCTTTAAAATACTAAATTACATATCTATACATACAAGCACACAAACATAAAAATAGTATTATTGGTAAGGCTTTACTTTGGTTGATATTACCATTGTCTGCTTGCTGTTAAACATCTAGATATGACAAACTGGAAACTCTATATGGGATATTTCTTACTACAGTAGGGAGTGGAATGGAGTTAAAATTCTGTTTTTAGGGGAGTAGACAAATTATGGTAAAACAGAATTTCCTCACAAGATACAGTATGTGATATCTAAGGAAAAAGGCACTCAAATAGTAAAGAAAACTCCTCTTTGAAGACATCACTAGCTCCACTAAAAAATTATGGTAGAATGCATTACTTTATCTGAAATTGTCTAGTTGAGGCATGTGTGCAGAAATAATAACAAAAAAGATTTAGAACTGAAAAGCAATTTTCCCAAACTACTCTAATGGTAGGTACTCCATGGCTGAGTAGTTAAAAAGTCAACAGGACTCTTTTGTGTTCAACTCTGAACTGAAAAAGGAAATCCAATTCAAGGAGTTCTATCTCTTTACTACTTAGAATAACCTTGATAGCATACAAAATTGAAAACAGTCATCAGACTTGCTTCAGAGACACCTCTGCCTCCCAGTACACCTGAGCCCTGACTTTTTCCAGGGCATACACTTACTAAAATTAAAAGCAACAGGCTGAATGTTGTTTGGATATGTGTTATTTACTTCTTACTTTATATAACGGATCAATTTCAACCCTAATTATCCAACTGCAAGCATCTAAGTCACGCTGTTTATCCTCAAACTACTTTATGAAGTCCTTGCAGCATTTTAAATGAAAATAATTACATGATAGCATCTTTGGGACTTCTGCAATTATTATTGACACTGAATCAGCAGTCATCCTGTGTGAGAAACTGCACAACCATAGGGTTTGGGCACAGGCATCACCTTACAGAGAAGAAACAGCAAATCCAGCAAATGCCAGCATCACTAATATGAAAATTTTTCCTCACCTGAAAAGCTGTTTGGGCCAGGAAAAGGAGCTTTTCGTTTTCAAAAGTCCTTGGCTTGTGAAAAGCCAGATTGAATATGTGACAGCTTCTCTCATGTTAGAGATAAAACACTGAAACCCCCTTATTCTTCAGCCTGTTTGATCGCTTTGTGGAAGATGCATTGAAGGCCTGAAAGTTAGTACAATTATTTTTATTTATTTGAATGTTGCATTTTTTTTTTGCTTTTCTGCTCATAGGAGAATCAGTTTCTTACTGTAGGCTCCTATAACGAGCTGACCTAAGCAGTGTGACATGCAAGAGGCTGACAAGAGGCTTTTAAAGGAAACTTTCAGCAAACCAGGGGTGAGGGCTGCGAACAGCAACACTCTTCTGATGCCTTTTCCTGGTCTTAAAATCAAGAGTCAAACATGGTTAGAAGGGAAAAAGGGTTTTTACCTTGGTATTTATTTTAAGGATCCTTAGGTGCACATGTCCAGGTCATATGCGCCGAAATGCACCCTGCAAAAATGCACACCCCAAAAGATCTGGTATAACATTATAGGTCTTACTAATTAGCATATCTATCAAAGATTCCCCAATGAGAGGCTCAAGTGAGCCCCCCTCCCCAAGGAGCCTTCTCCTGGATGGTTCTATCTTAGTTCACAGAATGTGTTCTGGAGAGGACCTTGGGGTCTGGGGCATACTGATCCCTAGCTACGAAGCTTCTAAAATATTTAGTCTCTTAGCTTGACAAACAAGTCCAAGAATGTAGGCAAAAAGCACTAAGAATACAGAAGTTGTAAAAAGGTATAACAGGGGTATAAAAGAAAAGGCAAAAAATCTTCATGGCATCACTTCAGCTTCCTTATTTAACTCAGCATGGAGACTCTCTCCCTTAAGCAAGCTGGTAATTTTGCAGTGGGTGATCTCCCTTACTCACAGCACTAGATCATTTGGTAGATTTACAACAGGGAATTGTTCATACAGAATTCCTCCAAACTCTTCCTCCCTGGCCCTGTGGGATAGCTTAACACAAGGAAGGTAAACTTTTGCAAGCAGAGTCAGAAAACACTGTCAGAATGGAGGCAGCTAACAAAGAGCCCCGTGGGGATGTACCATGTTACAGACCAGCGGGAGATCACATCGTGCTCTCTTTCCTCAGACACGCAGCCCTGCCAATGTAAACATCTGGTACAAGTAATAACTAATGTATCAGGTATCACTGCTGGAGGCCGAATTCTGTTCCTTGCACTCTGGAACCAAGTCAGCAGGAGACATTTTTACCTTCAGTGAAAACTGGTAGATGGGGCTGACACTGCCCAGGCTGATATTTCCAGAGTAAGGAAGGGATGCTCTTCCAGCTGTCAGTCTGTAATGCTCTCTTGTCGGGCTATCCTGAACTTCATTTTCTTTGGCTGCAGCTATCTGAAAGATGACAGTTGTCTCGTTTATTTTTTAATGTGCCATTATTATCCCACACAATTGCCAAAATATTCCTATCCATGCAGAAAAGAATATGGATAAACTCTAGAAAACTGACTTTATTTCAGACAGTAGCAAACATTTAAAGAAGTAAGCTTCTTATCTTAGACAAACATTAGGGAATAACTGTCCTCTGAAGTAATATGCCTGTTTATCTGTGAAATGATGGCAATTATATATTAATACATTTGTTGAAATTTTATGCTGATATTTATTAATTTTATGAGTACTAATTCAAGCACCTAAAAAATCAAACATGTGACAACTACCTATTGTAGGTATGAAAATATGAATATGGGGAGGACAGCCCTTTCTGGACAGACAGCAATTTGACTATTCCTATTCGAGCTCATAGAAATGTTACACTTAATTAATAATAGACATTTTACAGGTGACTTTAAGTTGTTAGAAACAGGTCAGTTGTTATTGCCTTGAGTTGTATTTCTGCTGCAGCTGACTTTGCTGGTTTGATGTTCTTTACAAGTTCACTGTAGTCTAGGAGACTTCCCCGGGCAGCTGACAAGCTGAGCAGCCTGTCATCCTCCAGCTGCTAGAGCTCAGTCATGAAACCCTTCTGCTGCTTGGTGAGGACTGACTAGCAGAGGCAACAAAAACACTGTGTTTAAACAACTAGAGCAAGAAATAATGTTTTATAGCATTTTTGAGCTGTATTTTCTGTTTAATTACATCATTTAATTTAATTTTGAAAGGACAGTTTGCTTTCTGTCCCAGTATACTAGATTTAAGGTTCTGGACACCCAAAGTGAGAAGGTTTACATCATCATGGACTAGAACTTTATCTCTCTCCTAGTGTCTTTCCTCCTGAGACTACACAAAAGGACTGTGATCTTGCCAGGAATGGCAAGTGGTAATCTACATGACAGCTGAGAAAACCAGAGAATAACACAAGGCTGGAGAACCTTACCTTGGCAGCAGAGTGGGAAAACATCGTCAAAGTCTGCTCTGCTGGACTGACCTTGTGAGAGTGCAAGAGCTTGACTAGTCTTATGGGGAGCTCTCAGTCAGACTCTGACTCCCACCGAAAACCCTGGGTGATACAGGCCTTGTAAGCATGCAGTCCCAGGTGGAGCCCTGTGCAGATGCAGGGGTAGATGGACAGCTGTTTTCAGATTGCATTCCCAAGTATATGGCTTTCATTCTTCTAGGGGTAATTAAACTCCCTGACCCAGTTTGCCCTTGCATGAAGCAGCAGTACCTCAAACAGGTGGAGCAAATATTTGAGGATGAAGTTAGTTAATTCATTAATTTATTAGTTAATTAATTAATTTATTAATTAGTTAATTAATAACCAGAAAGACACACTAGAGAAATAGAAGGTATTCTTGTTATTCATTTCACACCCCTAAGTATTTTCTTTTCACATTTTTATCTTCCAGATTACAGTCTGCCCAAAGTCCTTCCTATACCCACTTACAAAAGCATTTCTCCTCATAGGTTGCTATACATTGGTATGACTGCAGCAGCCACAGAACTGCATCCTTTCAGGAATAAATTAGGATTTATTAACCAAATGTCCTAGCTCCTAGCAGTGCCATCATATCCTCATTCTGACTGGCATGAAATTTTATTTACACTTATTGGATCAAGATCACTGAAGCACAAAGCACTGCAGAGGGCTTTAATCCTGCACTGTAAATGAAATGCAATGCACAGAGCAAAACAAGTGGTAGAGAGAAGTGTGGGAATAACATCCCAATGAATTTAATATCTAGCAGAGCTTTAGGTCAAGACAGGTCCTTTGGGAGCACAGATTTGAGCAAATCAGTAGAAGTACTTTCTACACTTTGCAAACTCTTAAAATCTTTCTAATATGGGCTACTAACAATTACTGTACTGTAGATTCAAACAGACATATTAATTCTAGCCTTAAAATCTCAGAGCAGGCAACAGAAAAACCAAAATATAGTCCTTACCTTACATTTTTGTGAGTCTTGCCTTTCAGCATGAACAGCCTCAGCCAACAGCTGCTCTTCCAGCCTGTCCCTGGTGACAGTGAAATTAATGAGGGTGGTCTGAGCCTGCAGTTCTGGCTTGTAAGGGAGGGTTAGCCAGTTTAGTGTGAAGGATGAGATGAAAATTCCTGTTGAATTCACATTTTTTGCCTTCAATCTTGGTACATCTGGGAAGGAATAAAATGCACAAGAATGGGGATCTCACTAAATTAAAACCTCGTAAGTATCTCAGATTGCAAACAATGGTTACTGTATGATCTTAGCAGCATAGCAAATGCATATAACCCAAACTTTAGGTGCCTGCAACTTAAGAAACAAAAAGAGGATGATTGAACACACCAAAACTATATGAAGAATACACAGAGTATTTCTTAATTCGGGTAGTTTCATTTGCATATACAGCAGACACAGGGAGATTATTCATTGCTGTCCTAAAGAGTCTGGCTTAGGGATAAATGTCTATCATAATTACTTACCAGAAACCTAGCAAAGTTTTCAAACAAATACCAATGAGATAGTTGTTAATTTTTCCTATAATTTCCTTAAATATATAGCCTAAAGAATTAAGCAGGGACGTGTATTTCTAACAAATGGATGGACTAGAGGAGAGGGAATGGCTGGCAACTGAAACAACAAAAATAATGTTTTTTTTCAGGTAATTCACTAAATGTTTCATTCCAAATTAATTATCTGTTGGATGAAAGAATGAGTTATACTAGGTTCACATTTTATTTACTGAAATCCCTTACTGAAGAACTGTCATCTCCTCATCCCTTATCTTCAGTGAGGGGTGAAGCCTGTCCTTTACAGCCACACTGCTACTGCTGAAGTACCATTTTGGAGCCCAGCAGTGAGGCAACGTGAAGTTCACCTTCCTACTTCTGTGGCACAGCACCAAAAAAAATTGAAAGATTGCTTGCAGACTACATGTAGTGTGTGCCATGTGTTTGGTCCGGTGTGACCCAGTGACAAAACTTTTTGTTATTGACTTGCACAGTGAACAGTGTGTCCATTTTCAGGATTTACTTGCCACACATGAGCACAAAACCAGTATTTTCTGTACAGCAGTGCTTTTGAATGTTCTCTGCCAAGAAAGGAGATTCAAATATTAGTAATAAAACTCTGTTAAAAAAAGGATCAAAAGAACATTTATGACATGGAACACAGGTAGACACAAACTCATAAAATTCAAATAGGCATTTGTTAACTCAATTTTCAAAGTGATTGCATTACCATAGATACTAAGCACTTAAAATGCAATTTATGAAAGTCACATCAGAACATGAATAAAACAAGTACTTTCTGTAGAAATTTTAACATTGCTTTTTGCTAGGCTATCCCAGGTCATTGCCAGAGCCAGGGACATAGGTTTCAGCTCTTAAGACCCGTGCCTGCTTCTGACATGCCCATAGCCAGAAGACATGGTCTAAATGAAATGGTGTGCCGAGACCCTTCTGCATTTCACCAGGGACAAGGAAGAAAAGAGAGTTGCTTAAGATATACTTTAAGCTAATTCCTTAAGGAAACCTACTATGTCTAGTGCTGGGAAACCCATGATTCTACAAAACTCAACATCAGACGTATATTGTATAATACTGCCATAAAAACTATTGGAGATGGGTTTTCCAGGCTTATGCTTGTATAATACTGCAATAATTTAGCTGTATGGTCATACCCTTTAGATTACACAACCTCTCTCAGGTGGACGTGAATTCACTGTCCAGTTCTGCAACGTGGTCCCTCCACAGCCTTCAAAACTGGCTGCAGCTGGAAGGAACAAAACTGTAGAGCCTGACATGGAGAAAGCAATCTTGCTTTGCTTTCAAGACACACACACACAGAGACAAAAGACAAGTTCTTCAGTTTGTTTGTCAGAAGAAAAACCTTTGCTAAGGGAGTCACACTATGATTCAGAACATCTATGAGGCAATATAACAAGCTTTAGAGTTCTGGATTAAATGATTTCCTTTAGGAGTTCTCAATTCACAGAAGCAATAAATAACCAATTTCTGTGATTATCACCTATGAAAGGCAAAACCTACATAATGAC